>NC_133655.1:249099861-249412137 GCF_009905375.1 Apium graveolens
CGTGAAAATACTTCAGATTTGGCTTCTTTTTCTTCACCATCTCATATGGTGTCTTTCCATGCTTGTTAATTAGTGTTACATTCTAAGTAAAACAAGCAGTCTCCACAGCTTCAGCCCAGAAATAGGTTGGAAGCTTTGCTTCATCAAGCATTGTTCGTGCAGCTTCAATAAGAGTTCTATTCTTTCTTTCAACAACTCCATTTTGCTGTGGAGTTCCAGGAGCAGAGAATTCCTACTTGATTCCATGGTTTTTGCAGATTTCTTCCATTATCAAATTCTTGAACTCAGTACCATTATCACTCCTTATTATTTTCACAGAATCTTTGACCAATTTATCCAGTTGCCTGACATGATCGATCAAGATAGATGCAGTTTCACTTTTTGTGTGCAAGAAATACACCCATGTGTATCTGGTGAACTCATCCACTATGACCATAGCATATTTCTTCTTTGCAATAGACATGACATTTACTGGACCAAATAGATCAACATGTAGAAGGTGATAAGGCTCAAGAATTGATGATTCAGTCTTGCTCTTGAATGAGGATTTCCTTTGTTTAGCCTTCTGACGAGAATCACAAAGACCATCAGGAGAAAATACTGACTTTGGCAGTCCTCTCATAAGATCTTTCTTGACTAGTTCATTTATATTGTTGAAATTTAATTGAGAGAGTTTCTTGTGCCAATTCCAGCTTTCTTCAATTGATGCTCTACTTATCAGACAGATTGCAGAACCATCAGTATTTGTTGAAAGCTTGGCTTCATATATGTTACCATGCCTGTATCCTTGCAGAACAACTTTGCCTGTAGATTTACTTACTACTTCACAGTGCTCTTCAAAGAAATCCACATGATAACCTCTGTCATATATTTGACTAACACTCAGCAGATTGTGTTTAAGTCCTGAGACCAGAGCTACTTCCTTAATGATGACATTCCCAAGATTGATATTTCCATATCCCAATGTTTTTCCAATGTTGCCATCTCCATAAGAAACACTTGGGCCAGCCTTCTCCACAAAGTCTGATAGCAGGGCTTTATTTTCAGTCATATGTCCTGAACATCCACTGTCCAGAACTAGGATATTTTTCCTGTTGCCCTGCAATCACAAAGACCACTAATGATTAGTTTTAAGGACCCAGACATGCTTGGATCCTTTGGCCTTATTAAATCTGTTAACATTTGCAGCGGATTTAGCATCAGAGTTTATGTTAACATTTTTCTTATCAGAATTTACACTATCAGACTTTGAATGAATACTTACACTAGAAGGAACAATGGTAACTTTCTTTAAAGAAGGTTTTATTTGATAATAATCATAGTACAAACTATGATATTCCTTATAAGTATAAATGGAATGTCATAAACTACCACAATAAAAATAAGGATTTTGTGGCTTATATCTAACATACTGACTCTTAACTCCTGACTTTGAAGGTAAGGAGTTTATGTTCTTATTCTTCCTGTAAAAAGAAGTCAGATGGTTAGAACTTCCACAGTTATGACATGTTTTTCTAGGAGCATCAGGAACAGGCTTATAATCATTGCTTTTATTCACACCTTCCTTTCCATTCCTATTTTTCCTAGGTGATTTTACCTTGTTTGCATTTTTAACTTCTTTCAGCTTATACTTAAGCTGCTTCTTAGTCATTAAGCCTACGTTTACTTCAGTTGTCTTTTCCTGTTTTAGTTTGTCAAAAGTTAATTCCTTTTTAACTTCTGATTTCTCATTTTCAGACTTTACAGCTACAAACTTAACAGGTTTTAACTTTGGCTTTTGTTTAACAACTACAGGCTTAATATCTACAGTTCCTTTATCATTCTTATCCTCTCCATAACCTAAGCCCTCTTTCCAGTTTTCACTACTTAACAAATTCTCAGTTGTTTTGCCAGAGTTAGTCCAAGTCTTGATAATCTCTCTTTCCTTTTCTAACTCATCTTTTAGAGATTCATTCATTTTAAGCACTTCATCCCAAACATAGAAAGCATCATCTCTATCTTTCTGAGTTTGATGGAACATGACTAACACTTTTTCTAAATAATCATTCCTCTTTTTGCAAGCAATATTTTCAGAAGTTAATCTTTCACATGTTAAAGTTTGATCTCTATAACTAATGAACATGGTTTTAAGATATCTTCTCAACTCATTAATATCATCAGTATGAAAGGCATAAGTAGTTTGAGGTACCTTTAATTCAGCAGCTTCAGAACTGCTTTCAGCACTTGCCTTATCAGCATTTGCCATCAGGGTATAATTCTCCTCACTTTCAGAATCTGAGGTGTCTGTCCAGCTTTTCTTCTTTGTGACAAGAGCCTTGCCTTTGTCACTCTTCACTTTCTTGCAATCAGGAGATATGTGGCCTTTCTCACCACAGTTGTAGCATTTGACATTTGTATAATCTCCCCTGTCAGACTTTCCTCCTCTGCCCTCATATTTTCTGAAATTCTTCTTATCAGAACTTGCGCCTTTCCTGGAAAACTTCTTTCCCTTCCTGAACTTCCTGTATACAATCTTTGTGATTCCTTTCACCATAAGAGCACACAGCTTCATCATCTCTTCATCAACATCCGTCTCAGGCAAGCTTTCAGATTCTGAGTCATCATCACTTTCAGAACTTGATGACTCAGTATCAGACTTTGTGAAGAGAGTTTTACCCTTGTCTTTCCTTGAGGTAGCTGCCTTGGGGGATTCTTCTTCAGCCTTAAGGGCAAATGTTCTTGACTTCCCTCCTTTCCTCTTGCTTCTTTGTTCCATCTCAAGTTCATGAGTCTTGAGCATTCCATAAATTTCATCAAGAGTTATTTCATCAAGAGTATAGTTGTCTCTTATCGTTGTTGCCTTTAAATCCCAGCTTTCAAGAAGAGCCAACAGGAATTTAAGGTTTGAATCTTCAAGATCATATTCCTTATCAACCAGTGACAAATCATTCAAGAGTTTGACAAATCTATCATATAAATCAGTCAATGACTCATTAGCCTTTAAGTCAAAGTGTTCATACTCTTGAGTGCGTATTGTCTTCCTGTTCTTCTTAATCGTATCAGTTCCCTGACATCTTGTTTCCAAGGCATCCCATATCTCCTTTGCAGTCTTGCAGTTTATTACCCTGTTTGACATTACATTATCAATAGCACTATGCAGTAAGTGTCGTACCTTAGCATCCTTAGCAATTGATGCGATATCTTCAGCAGTGTAGTCACTCTTTTCTTTGGGTACTGACTTTGCTGCTTCACCTGCAACTGCAACTGCGAGCTTGGTTGGTTTGTGAGGCCCTTCCTTGATTCTATCAAGATATTCTGGATCTGTAGCTTCCAGAAACATGGTCATCCTCACCTTCCATATGGGATATTCAGATGGTCTCAATATGGGAACTCTAATAGTCTCATATCGGCTTTGAATTTGTGTCTTTGGAGGTTCTTCAGTTTTGGTGGGCTTAGTTGGAGTTTCTACTTTAGACATGATTATTTTTGGATATTAAACTATTTGTGTGTTAACAGATAGGCTCTGATACCACTTGTTAGGTCACACACACTGTAGAGGGGGGTGAATACAGTGTATAGCATAATCAAATCGAACTTTAATAACTCAAGTAACGGAAAACAAACTTTATTCAAAATAATAAACTCTGTTACAGTATGGAACTATTCTCTCTCAGTGATGAACAAATATCATGAGAGCTGCTAGGGTTACAATGAATAATCTTCTCGATTGTGATAACACTTATAGTGTAAACCCTATGTCTATGTTTATATACTACACAGTTACAAGATAATCGCTAATTGATATGGAATATAATTTTGCTTCCTAAAATATATCAATCATATATGTTTTCTTCCAAGTATTCTATTCTTCATAGAATTTCTTCTTCATGCATATCTCTTCTTATGTTTGTCTCGATCTTCTCTTCCTGTAAATCAGTTGCCTTCCTTATCTGAATATTTTCTTTAAGTCCTGATATTATCTTCTGATAAATATCTTCTGAACCTTAAGTACTGACGACTTAAGTTCTGACTTCAGTATAAGTGTTGATTTCAGTTAAGTGATGATTTGTCCTGTTTAAGTAAGATCTGTAAACTAAAAATAAATCACATTAGTCATGACATTATCAAATATATCTAACAACTTCTTTTACGTCGCTAGCTCGACGTAGAATCTTGTGATCAAATGGACAATAAAACGGCACTAACCACCTCGCGGTTTGCCATGTCACCATAATAATGCTTCAACCTTTGACCATTTACCTTGAATGTTTGTCCCAGATCATTCTCAAAAATTTCCACCACTGCATGTGGAAACATAGTTTTGACAATAAACGGCCCTGACCATCTTGACTTCAACTTTCCAGAAAAAAGACAGAGATGAGAGTTGAATAAAAGAACTTGTTGCCCCGGCACAAATGACTTGAGCACTAGACCCCTATCGTGCCACCTCTTGACTTTCTCCTTATACATTTTGTTCTCATAAGCTTAAAGTCGAAACTCGTCAAGTTCATTCAATTGAAGCATCCTCTTCTTTCTAGCCGCATCCAAGTCCAGATTCAACTTCTTCAAAGCCCAATATGCCTTATGCTCGAGCTCCACAGGTAAATGACACCCCTTACCATAAACCAACTGAAATGACGACATTCTCAATGGAGTCTTATATGCTGTTCTATACGCCCAAATAGCTTCATCAAGCTTCAAATACCAATCCTTCCTTGATGGACACACCACTTTCTCCAAAATGCGCTTGATCTCTCTGTTAGATACCTCAGCTTGACCATTCGTCTGAGGATGATAAGCCGTAGCAATGCGATGATTCATATTATACCTTTTCATCATAGCAGTGAACTTGCGATTGCAAAAAATGCGACCCCTCATCACTGATTATGACTCTTGGAGTTCCAAACCTTGTGAATATCTGCTTGTGAAGAAAATTAAGCACCACTTTCGCATCGTTCATTGGCAACGCCTTAACTTTAACCCGTTTTGACACGTAATCAACCGCCATATACTGATTGTTACAAGATGAGACAAATGGCCCCATGAAGTCAATTCCCCAAACATCGAAGACCTCAACCTCGAGAAGCATATTAAGAGGCATCTCATCCCTATTAGACATATTACCCACACGTTGACATCGATCACATTTCAAAGCGAACTGATGAGCATCTTTAAACAACGTCGGCCAAAAGAAACCTGCTTGAAGAACACGAGCTACTATCTTTTCTCCACCATAATGTCCTCCATAAGCCATTGAGTGGCAATCTCGCAAGATTCCCCTCGTTTCGCTGTAAGGAATACATCTTCTGATGATTTGGTCAGCTCCTTGGCGAAAAAGAAATGGCTAATCCCACATATACCACTTCACCTTATGTAGAAACTTCTTCCTTTGAGCATAAGATAAGTCAGGAGGCATGATATTACTCACAAGGTAGTTCACAATATCTACAAACCACGGTTCTTCTTCTTACACTCCAAACAGTTGCTCATCAAGAAAAGACTCATTTATCAATGTCTTATCCAATGAAGTAGCATTAGGATTTTCTAAACGCGAGAGATGATCAGCGACTTTATTTTCAGTTCCTTTTCTGTCCTTGATCTCTAGTTCAAATTCTTGGAGTAAAAGAACCCATCTAATCAATCTAGGCTTCGAGTCCTTTTTTGAAACGAGATATCGGATTGCGGCATGATCCGTGAAAACTGTCACCTTAGTCCCAAGTAGATAAGGTCAGAATTTCTCAAAACCATAGACAATAGAAAAAAGTTCTTTCTATGTAGTAATATACTTCAGTTAGGCACCATTTAGGGTCTTACTAGCATAGTAGACCACATGAAATATGTTGTTCTTTGTCCGAGAACTGCTCCAACTGCATAGTCGCTTGCATCGCACATCATCTCAAAAGGCTCTTTCCAATCAGGTGCAGTTATGACCGGTGCCGTGATTAGACTCTTTTTCAATGTCTCAAAAGCTGCAAGGCACTCGTTATCAAACTTGAAAGGAACATCTTTCTCTAACAGACTGCACAATGGCTTCGAAATTTTCGAGAAGTCTTTGATGAAACGCCTGTAGAAACCCGCATGACCACGAAAATTACGAATTCCCTTAACATAAATGGGTGGGGGAAGATTCTCAATGACTTCTACCTTGGCCTTATCTACCTCAAGACCCTTACTAGAAACTTTGTGCCCGAGAATGAAACCATGTCGTACCATAAAGTGACATTTTTCCCAATTGAGAACCAGATTGGTCTCAACACACCTCTTGAGAACATGTCCAAGATTTTGCAAGCATTCATCAAAAGAATCGCCAAAGACTGAGAAGTCGTCCATGAACACCTCCACATTCTGGCCAATCATGTCAGAAAAGATGGCCATCATACATCTCTGAAATGTGGCTGGCAGACCACACATACCAAAAGAAACTCGTCTGAAGGCGAAAGTACCAAATGGACAAGTGAAGGTAGTTTTCTCCTGATCTTCTGGAGCGATACAAATATGATTGTAACCCGAATAGCCATCCAGAAGATAATAGTACTCATGACCGGCCAACTTGTCAAGCATTTGATCAATGAAGGGCAAAGGGAAGTGATCCTTCCTAGTGGCTTTGTTTAGCTTCCTGTAGTCCATGCAAACTCTCCACCCCGTGACTGTCCTTGTAGGAATAAGCTCATTCTTCTCATTTGCTACCACAGTAATTCCACCTTTCTTTGGCACACATTGAACCGAGCTTACCCATGAACTGTCAGAGATAGGGTAGATGATCCCTACATCTAGCCACTTAAGAATTTCTTTCTTCACTACTTTCTTCATGATAGGATTAAGTCTTCTTTGTTGCTCTACTGTAGGTTTGCTACCTTCCTCTAGCAGAATTTTATGCATACAGTAAGAAGGGTTGATTCCCTTGATATCTGTTATAGTCCATCCGATTGCCGACTTGAACTCTCTCAGAATCCTCAAAAGCTTTTCCTCATCACTACCTGAAAGGTCAGATGCAATAATAACAGGCATAGTAGATGCATCACCTAAAAATGCATACCTCAAATGTTCAGGTAAAGGCTTAAGCTCAAGAGTGGGAGCTTCCTCAATAGAAGGCTTGAGGCGTTTAGGAGCTTTGTTCAATTCCTCCATTCCAAGAGATTCAAAAGGCATATTAATTTTCCTTTTACAAGGAGAAGCATTCAAATATTGCAATTGTTCTTCTCCTTCATCATCTTCACTATCTGAATTCCCCAATAAGGCTTTTCTAAGGCATCAGACCTTAGCAATTGATCAAGTTTCGAGGTGACCACCGAATCGACCAACTCCACTTTTAAGCACTCCTCATTATCAGTAGGGAATTTCATAGCATTGAACACATTAAAAGTAACATCCTGATCCAGAACTCACATGGTGAGCTCACCCTTTTGCACATCTATCAAGGTTCAGCCAGTCGCCAGGAAAGCTCTTCCCAAGATTATAGGAATCTTCTTATCCTCCTCGAAATCAAGAATTACGAAATTAGCAGGAAAGATGAGTTTATCAACCTTGACCAAGACATCCTCTACAATACCTCACGGATATGTAATAGAACGGTTGGCCAACTGCAAGGTCATATAAGTCGGTTTGGGATCAGGTAAATTCAACTGCTTGAAAATTGACAAAGGCATCAGATTGATGCTAGCTCCCAAGTCACATAAGCATTTGTCAAAAGACACTTTTCCAATAGTACATGGAATAGTGAAGCTTCCTAGATCTTTAAGCTTCGGAGGTAACTTCTGTTGCAGCACAACACTGCATTCCTCCGTGAGAGCGACTGTCTCTAAATCATCTAGCTTCACCTTCCGAGAGAGAATACCTTTCATAAACTTTTCATAACTAGGCATCTGCTCGAGAGCCTCGGCGAAAAGTATGTTGATATGAAGTTTCTTGAACACCTCCAGAAACTTCTCAAATTGCTTGTCCAGCTTTTTCTTCTGCAGCCGCTTGGGAAAAAGCGATGGAGGATAAATTTGTTTCTCCCCTGTATTACCCTCAGGTGGAGTGTGCTCAACAGTAGTCTTTCTTGGTCCCACTTCTTCATCATGCTGCACTACTTCTTTCTCAGCCCCGACTTCTTCAGTCAACTCTTGAGTTTGTTCAGGATTCGCAACCTTTCCAGACCTTAAAGTGATTTCCTTTACCTGCTCCTTAGCTTCTCTCTTTCCTGGCACTTTAGTATCACTAGGTAATGTACCAGGCTGACGATTTAGCAAGGCATTGGTAATTTGCCCAATTTGATTTTCCAAGGTCTTGATAGAAACAGCTTAACTCTTGCACATAACCTTCAACTCCTGTAATTCAGATTTTTCATTGGCTTGTTGCAGCTGGAGTTGCTGTCTAGGTGCATACTTTGGTTGTTGAAAACCAAGGGGGTTGTACTATTTAGCTCGGTACTGCTGATAAGGATGTTGAACCGTATTCTGAGCATTGCTCCAACTGAAATTAGGATGATTGCGGTTGTTGGGATGATAGGTGGCTGGAACTGGTTACTGCGATCGCTGGAAGTTGCTCACAAACTGAGCTGATTCACTAGAAATTGCGCACTGATCAGTCTCATGGGAACCAGCACAAAGCTCACAAATACTAGCGATTTGATTTACTCCATAATTAGCCAAAGTGTCCACCTTCATCGTCAAAGCCTTAAGTTGGGCAGCGATGGCAGTAGCTGCGTCCAACTCCAGAATTCCTGCGACTTTCCCCTGAGTCAGTCTCTGGGAAGGATTCTGGTACTCATTAGCAGCCATCAGTTCAATAAGTTCATAAGCTTCATCGTAGCTCTTAGCCCACAAGGCTCCTCCTAATGTTACATCAAGCATGGGTATAGAATTAGCACCCAATCCATTGTAGAAGTAATTAATAATCATCCAATCAGGCATACCATGGTGTGGGCACTTCCTTAACATCTCCTTATATCGATCCCAAGCTTCACACAGAGATTCCCCTGTTTGCTGAGCAAACTGGGTAAGAGTATTCCTGATTGCAGCAGTCTTCGCCATGGGGAAGAATTTAGTGAGAAACTTTTGCGCAAGATCCTCCCAAGTGGTGATAGATCCTGCTGGAAGAGTTCTTCGACTTTCTCTTCTTCTTCTACCTTCTTTTCTTCCTCAAAAACTTCATTACGAACTACCACAACTTCTTCCTCGACTTTATCCAGTGTTCTCTTACGAGTACACATACACCCTCGCTAGAGTACCTGAAATAAGACAAGGAAAAAGATAAGTAACAATGTCCGAGTCAATGAAATTTAACGACCACTGATGGAAAGCACATAAACTATCAACTAAGACCGAGTCCCCGGCAGCGGCGCCAAAAACTTGTTAGTCGCTAAACACGCGCTAATAATACACGCAAGTATACGAGTTCACAAGTAGTATAAAATCTTTTCTAGTTCGTTCCCACAGAGACTGTATTGGTTAACTAATTAATTCACGCACTTAAGCAACAATGTATGGTTATTATTCAATGCTAAGACGATAACGCAGTGAGGTTATTTATAACTAAGAATTAAACTAATAATTATAACTACGAGAATAAGATTGATTGAATTAATAAGTATGACAGACATGGGTTCTAACTTCATTAAATACTTCATTCAATAGCCTTATTGTTCTTAACCTTAGCATGCAATGGTGATGACACTAATCAGATAACACGAAACTGATAAATGCCAACTTTTGTTGCACGAGTACCATACTACCAGACATCCATAAAAGAGATAGAAGCTGAATAGACACCAATTATATTGAGACCCTATATGTCTATAGAATTTGACAATATAATGGTTTAATCACAAGTTATCTATCTTGATTACACAGGGCAAATAAGATGGTTAAAATTACCTACGAATCATGCATGCCAATACATGAACCTATGCTAGCATGGCAAGTTCTAAATTCTTAAATTCACTTTTGCTTCATTAAGAATTAACACACTATCTTATAAGTCCGCGATGCTCATAAGACGAATATGCACAACCAACACTAGGATATCATACAATCACCACATACTAAGGCATCAAATAATTTAACTAAAAAAATCCATAAATAAATCCGTTAGAACCCCATGATAACGATTAGCCCATAATCTGACTCATCATCAACGTGGGTTCCAATGAAAGTATGGTATATAAAACGTAGTATTTATAGCGAATAAATAAAACCAAGTACAAACAAGAGTATAGGTTCAACAAAACAAGAAACGAGCATCCAAGATTACAACTCAAAACAAAGATTCACAAGAATAAATTAGATCGTCTTCGCCTTTGTTGAATTGTGTTATAGGTCTCTTGTTGTCTTCTCCTTGTGCTCTGGTAAGTCTCCTTCTTAAAAAATGATCTTGAGTTATCAATATATAGCAGCCCAATCAACCCAGGAGTCCAGAAAATAGAATTATAATAGAATCAAGATTTTATTATCCTGATACGGCACGGCCGCGCGTTTCATTAGCGCGGGCGCGCTAGGCTTCTGCCAGAAATAACTTCTTTTCTTTTAAATGGGGGGTCTGCTTAAAAATCGTCCGCCCTGCACCCCCCCCCCCCCGAGTATATGCTTCAACAGGAATCACACAAGGGTAGATTAGAAACCTCTGGTAAAATGCCCTCCCGCAACCCAGAAGATAAAGTACATTACATAGTCCGTTTTAGGGATTGGCGATTTATCCATTCAGTGCCTTTTGGCACTGGACGTTCCCAAAATGGGTACTGTCGGGTTGGGTGCGCACGGGCGCGCTGGGCTTCTGCCAAAAATAACTTCTTTTCTTTTTCTTTATCTTGCATCTTCGAGCCGGCTTCACCGAGCTTTTATTCCAACACCACCTAGACACCATATTAGCACCAAAACAATGCTAATTTACCTGATTCACAGATTAATGCCTGAAATGCAAAAACACTAGAAAACACGTTAAAACATTTACAAACTTGAGTACAAATGCATCAATCTAAAGCTTATAAGAGCATAATAAAGTGTCATAAATGCCACTCAACAACACGCATTCCAACCTAACATCACAAAATCTCCTATAAGCGTTGTACACACCTCATATACAGCTCAATCTAAGGTCCCCGAGCTTGGACCCCCCATTAACTTGGTTGACAACCAATTTTGAATCACTTCGTGCTATCAAATTTACAATTCCCACTTTTAATGCCTTTTTTAAGCCACTGATCAGAGCTTCATAATCAGCGTCATTATTCATGGCGCGGAACCTGAATTGTATGACACTCATCGAATAATGTCCTTCTAGAGTAACCAAAACTACCTCGACTCCAGCACTATCATTATTGACAGCTCTATTAACATGGAGAATCCACCAGGGGTGTGGGAACTCTCCCTTCACATTTTCAGGAGTATTTTTTGTGAAGAAGGTTCATCCAACACAATAGCTCTTTCGATCTCGGAATCAAACTCGACAAGAAATCGGTAGAGCTTGACCTTTAATTGCTGTCCACAGAGAGTATTCTAAGTCGAACTACCCTAACTCTATCACCCACTTTAACATCCATCCTGATGACTCTGGTTTGTGCAAAAATTGTCTTAAAGAGTAAGCAGTGCGAACCTCGATCATGTGGGACTGAAATTATGGCCTTAGATTCGAGCTGCAAGGATTAAGGCATATATAGACCAGCTTTTCCATGCTTGTATACCTAGTCTCATCATCTAGCAATCTCTTAGTTACATAGTAAACCTGCTATTTTTGGCCTTATTTTTCTTTGAGTAAATCCGTGCTGATGGAATACTCTGAAACGACCAAGTATAAAATCAAAATTTCCCCATCAATAGGCTTTGCCAACATTGGAGAACTTCCCAACCGTACTTGCTTAACATTTGTGGGAGATTTCATATCTAACAATGCTTTGATCTTCGCTGGATTTGCTTCTATTCCTTTGTGATTTAACATAAATCCTAGAAACTTTCCAGACTCTACCCCAAACACACACTTTTGCAGGTTCAACTTCATTCAATATTTTCTCATAATACGAAACATCTCGAGATGTTTCACATGATCTCCGACTTCCTTAGACTTAACCAGCATATTGTCTACGTATACATCCATCATTTTCCATATTCGTCTTTTGAACATCTTGTTCACCAGTCTCTGGTACGTAGCCCCCATCATTGATAAGACGAAAAGGGATCCCGATATAACAATATAACCCTCTATCAGTGATGAAGGAGGTGTGTTCTTATTCGGGGACATACATAGGGATTTGTTTATAAAAGTAAGCATCCATGAAACTTAGCAGAGCATGTCTAGTAGTGGAAGCCACCAATTGATCAATTCTTGGTAAAAGGAAACTATCCTTCGGGCACACCTTGTTTAAATCAGTGAAATCCACACACTTTCTCCATTTCCCGTTAGGCTTCTTCACCAACACCGGATTTGCCAACCATTTTGGATAAAAGTATTTTTTGATCAAACCAACCTCCAGGAGTCTATCAACTTCTTCTGCTAATGTCACAGCTCTCTACTTGCCCGCTGCACGACGCTTCTATCAGATTCCCTTTTGATTGGGATTTATATTCAACCGGTGGCACAAGACTTCTGAATTAATTTCCAACCATATTTGAATGGCTCCATGCGAATACATTAAGATTTTCAAAGACAAATTTTATGAGCCCTTCTCCTAACTTTGGCTCTAACTGAGAACCGATCTTCAAACTTTTACTTGGATCTTTATCATCCACCGGAATAGAAATAGTATTTTCAGCGGGCCCCATCTTTTCCACAGGCAAAGGGATGCGTGGATCCAAGTCAAGAATCTTGTCATGTGAGTTTTTTTATCAAAGCTTCTACTTGGGAAGGCGCGCCATCTTCAAGAGGGGCATCAAATTCGCTCAAACTAACTTTTGGTGAGGGCGCGCCCTCTACATTAGGGGCATCCACTTCATTAATAGTTTGCTCTAGACTCTGTAAATTTTCAATTCTTCCTTCAAGTCTTTCTCCATTAAATTCTCTTTGGACCCTGTCACTTTCGATGAGCACTTTATCTTTCAAAAACTCAATTCTTGGAACATCTTCTAAAAATAGAATTGTAGGAGTTGGTTCTTAGAAATACTTACATTCATGTGCAACAAATTAACAGACACATATTTCTTCACTTAGCTACATAACCATGTTTTCTGACTCATCATCTGAAATATTTCCAGTTTCGCCTCCTTTCCTTCGGAAACCATTCATAGCTTGGCGATAGCATTCCCGAGAATCATATTGCAAACCTTTTACGTGTCCAACTCCGTTTGGAGTAGGAAACTTGATTTTCAATTGATGGATGTAGATGATAACTTTCATTTTCTTAAAAAGGTAGTCCGAGCAGAACATTATGTGCGGACTCCTAGTTGAGAACTTTGAACTCCAGCATCTTCGTTACCGAGATGGAACTTTCTCCCAAAGTACATGGTAGTCGGATCGAACCCATGACTCTGATGACTTCTCCTTGGAAAACCGTAAACCAAAGCATCTTCTATTGACATATCTCGATCAAGCAATCCCATATTTTCATAGGTGTTGTAGTATAGTATGTTGGTCGAGCTCCCATTGTCCACAAATGCTCTATATACATTCTTCGTTCCAATCTGAAGAGATATCACCAAGGCATCATTATGTGGATGGTACACCCATCTTGCATCTTCTTCTTTGAAAATGATATCCATGGATTCCCCTTTGAATATCTTTTACGGCCTTGTTTCTAGACTGTAGATATTAATCAGAGGTCTATACCTTGCTTCTTTGGCATATCTCTCAAGTGCTTGATTGCAGATCTCCATACCAAATATCGCTCAGATACTCCCATCTCTGACAAATTTATTCTCTTCAAGAACTTCATTGTTTGATCCCCGCAGGGTTCGACTACCATCTTCTGTATCTTTTCACCTCTTTCACCACCCATTCGCCGAGATACCCTTCCCTGATTAGAGCCTCGATTTTGTCTTTTAGCTGACAGCATTCATGAGTATTATATGCGGACAACTCATGGTATTCACAATACTTCTTCTTATCCTTTCTTTGCCACGAAGACGGGGTATCCGACTTCCTAAAAAGTCCATTGTTCTTGTTGACCTCGAACATATTTTCAATCGAGGCAGCCAAATGAGTGTAATGATTTGTTTTATTGTCATAACTCGAAGGAGAACTCCATTCTCTTCGTACAATAGCTGCATTTACCCGGTTAGGACTTCGGCTATATTTGTGATATCTTGGACTTAGAGACCTATATCTTTTCTTTGGCTTTCTCTTCTGACTTCCTTGCGAAATAGGGCGCACTTCCGCCAATGATAGTTCTACGGCCTTGAAAGATTCGGCTTGAGCCAAGACATCCGCCATAGTCACTGGATCTTTCCCTTGAAGGTGCTTCCTGAAGTCCAAACCTAGTCTCAATCTAGATATCAAGAAACTTTTAGGTGCTTCATCCGATGCACCTCTTACATTGGTGATTTCAGCATTGAACCTCTTGAAATAAGAGGTCAAAATTTCATTCTCCCGTTGTGTGACATTGTTCAAAGTAGTGACCAGTGAGGCATACCTCACAACATCTTGGAATTTAGTCAAGAATATATATTTCATCTGATTTCAAGAGGTAATCACACCGGGTCCAAGCTTCTGAAACCACTATTGAGCACTTTCTCTAAATATTGCTGCCAAGAGTCTGTATCTTGCCAAGAACAGAACTTGATAAACATCCATATTTATATTGAACCTTCTGAGAAATTCAACAGGATCAGAACTCCCATGAAACCGCAAATCATTAGTTGTGTTTCGATATCCTGCTGGAAATTGGGCTTCTCTGACCGCCGTTGAGAATGTCGAAGGAACCATTATTGTAGCAGTAAACCTTCCTCCTTCGAGGTGATGAGCAACATTTTTAGATCATCCATATTCAAAGTCCCAACTCCAAGTATATTTTTCACATTAGGTTGGAGATCTTGAGGTTGTAGCGGTGGCGCCGCCGCCTGATTCCCACCGGGAGGTACAAGTTGCGGATTCGTGGTCTGATTATCCGTCTGATCTCTGCCTGGTAACAATGTAATCTCTTGCTTCTGACCTTCAGTTCCGCCTTAAGTTCCCTTGACCCTGACTATCAACTTGTGGAGTTCCACTGCCATGTGCATGGGTTCAGGTATCTCTCTAATTATTGTTCCATGCACGATTATCTCTCCGATCTCGGTCATAAGTACGAGCATCTCTATTATCTTCATTATAAGTACGCCGGTTTCCTTCCAGATATCTGCCATATCTTCCTCTTCTTCCATGTTATTGAAACCTTCTTTGATGGTCACTTCCATAATCTCGGCCATATCTATCCATCGAGTCGCGAGGAGGAGCTCTCTCATGGTCACAGTGCCGCTCCTGATCTCCCAAGGGATTTAGGGGCACGCGTGTTGAACCACATGGCGTCATATCTCCTTGATTTGATTTTTTCTGCCACTATAGAAGCAGCATCCTCGGATCATCATCTCCCAACTGAATACCCTGATGAGCCTTTAGAGCGGCGAAACCTTGCTGTTCATTTTTTGACAAAGCTTCATCCTGGCGCTGCTCATCCAATATCTGCCCAAATTGACGCGGGCGTTTAGTTATTCAATTCTCCACTCATGATATCTCCCGTTCATCTATGTCTTCCTCAACAAGCTCCACAATCGGAGTTGTATCATCAGAATACTTTAAATATCATGGAGTGATTGACACACGCCCACCGTTGGTTTGACCACGACCAATCGGAGCGTCTCTCTCAACCATCAAGGCTTTTCAAGGTGCATGAGCAGAACGAGTATGGCGACAATCTCTCCTTCTTTTGCGACGCTCCACCGTACTCAGCCTCGAACTGAATCCATTCAAAGCATCACTTGTTGTATAAGACATGCCTGTACATAACAAAACTAAGTCACCTTGACAACCTCAAGGATAAGTTGTATGATAATCTCATTGTATTCTGTAATTGTATTTCTTGATTCTGTACAAATGCTAAGTAGATTAGACTGGAAGATTTTTTTGTGAACAGCCATCAAGCTAAGAAATAAACTTTGGAAATAGATCAATCATGATCATGCCTCGGAGAGCAGTGAAGAAGCTTGGACTTGAATAGTGTTGTTTTAAAATTATTGTTGTTCTAAGAATGTCGAGAAGTATAAAATGACTTATAGAGAAGTCCCATGAGATATCGACAAGTCAATCTGCATATAGAGAACTAGAGATATCTACAAGTCATAAATTCCATCTAGAGAACTTGAGATATCGACTGGTCAAAAGCTCATGTAGAGAATTGGATATATCGACAAGTCAAAACGTCATGTAGAGAAGAGGAGATATCCACAAGTCAAAAGCTTATGTAGAGAAATGAAGATATCGACAAGTCATTCTACTTATAGAGAACTGGAGACCTCGAAAAGTTAAAATCCAATGCAGAGAACTGGAGATATAGATAAGCCATTTTACTTATCGATATGTGACATCTCTACACAACAAAAGAGATCTCGATAAATAACTTCAGAATTCAGAATACAAACAACTTGAAGATCCAAGATTATCGGTCAACAAACGATTTTATCATTGAATTAAAAAGCCTACAAATACAGCTTGAAGAATACAAGATCAAGGGCCAAGATGAACTGGACAAAGGAGGGTCACATACCTAGTAGATTCTGCACAGATATGCTGCACTAGAAATGGAAATAGACAAATGAGCTTTAGAAAATATGTTAGTCTATTTTAGTGCAAGTTCTGTAAACCGTGCATGTTGATCTCTAAAACATGTCACGGGTCCTTTGTTTAGGAGTAACAAACAGATCTAGAAAATCTTATAATTCTTTCAAGAGAAGTAGTTGAGTTATTATTTTCAAGAACACAGATTTGTACCAAGAGAAATTTGATTTAATACAAATCAAGTAAGTTTGTTTACAATTAGTATTTTATCACTACAAATTATTCTAGCTGTTTAGTTCCTTAAGCCACAAACACTCACAGTTAAATCAAGAAAACAAGAATACACATTCACCTCCCTCTGTATTTCACTTCATACCTAACATCACCCATGTTGTACAGTTGCTTCAACATATCTGCATTTCAAATAAGGACGAGTGGTTGACCCCCAATATTTTGAGTTGGATGGACCTCTGTTGGAATATAGGGCTCATGATAACCATAGTCATGCCCAGAGCTTTTATCAGAACTATCTTCCTCATAAAAATTTCCATCATGATTGTTAGACATATTTCCTCCTATATGCAGATCTTGATCAACCCCTCCTTCTTGCGCCAATTTGTTGACGGAGGAATTTGGGAGCAAAAAATCTGAGGTATGGTGCCGGAATCAAGATCGATGATGGTCGTTATTTTCCTGAAAAGTGAGCGGAGTGTGGTGGTTGTGTTTAATGATGGCTGAGATTGCTTAGGGTCGGTAGTAGCTCATTTGTGCTCTTAATTTCCGAACCCTTGCAATTTGCCAATATATTCATATCTATAAGGAATCAAGCCAATATAGTTCTTGGGGAACAAGAAACCTAATGAGCTTAGATTTCTCATTGTGAGGCCCATTAGGAAACCTGTTGAAAACCGTCTTCTACTAGCTTTAGGAATGTCCGCTGATGAGGCCTAACCAAAAGGCCCAAGACTCGTCCACGGCTTCGAAACTTCGCAGATAAGACATATTCCCGGTCGAGGATAACTCTCCATTTTCAGCTGTTTCTCTAATCCGTGAACGCATGTATAGTTACGATTTACCCCAAATATTTGACGCATCCTTGTCCCCGAATAAGGAGCCCCTACAAGATTACAGTACAAATGATCCCAAGTTTTTTGGTGGAAAGTGCAGGATACTCCGAAGTCTCCCAACGAGGACACCCGTTGACTATGGAGACAGAGCTCCCAAAGTATACACCAAAGTTTTATCCCACATCCCCAATGAGGACACGCATTGACTATAGGCAGGGGCCTTTCATCTAGGCATAGCCCTAGACGTCTCTGACCCCGGACACCGCCTTCATGTGGTTATATTACAGGAAGGAGCTCTTCAATCGAATACCTGCAAAAAATAGGTTAGTAATAATTCTCCATCGTCTTCTCGAATTATCCAAAGAATCCATCCAAGTAGTATACCCAAGCCTTATTTTGTGCCAAGTTGAAAGTGAGGGTGTGCCCTAACATCACTATATATTGGTGCCACCCTGGTTGTTAACCTTTGACTTCTTCTTCCTCTTGTATCAAGGGCGTGTCCTATCATTTAGGGCACCTTTATTCTCCAACTTTGAAAGGCGTGCCTTTTCCTTTAAAGGAAAGAGGTCAAGCCCTAATTTCACTTAGATTTTGGATTATTTGCCCTAATTTTACTTAATTGACTCGTCTTTAACCCGGGTAATTCTTATACCAAATTTTGGGCATAACATCTTAAAAACTCATTAGTGTGTAGCAAGTATGCAGGTTTCGTGGAGGATAAACTTTACAGATTTGGTGTGAAGACCAATCTTAAATTAGGTGATGCGCCTTGTCCCCGAAGACGAGCCCTTATAAAAGAGGGGCTTTTCTTCAGAAAGGTGGCCTTGCGGGGGTACATTACGTAAGATCGAGAAGATTTAAAAACATTTTGTAAGCTTGAGAAGATTCAGAAATCCTTAAGCTAATATCCAATAGGCAATCATTCTCTATTATGACTAATAACACGGATATTTCATCACATGTCTATCATAGAGTCATGAATGAGATATAATTTTATCTCCCCTACAATGAGGTGAACACCACTGCCCATTGTCTATCATGGTTATAAATTTTCTTACCTTTTTTTGGCAGGTAATTGTTCCAACTTTTGATTTCATTATCTCATCAATAATCCATATAGAGTAAAATTATTACCATTAAAATAAAAATATTAAAATATATTAGTTAAAATTGAAAATCTGAAAATAATATCATTGGAAGATTTGAAAGTTTAATAAAAACATATTTTTCTGTTAATTTTTTTTATAAAAAAAGATATTATTTTATAAACATAGCTAGAGTAAGGTGAACCCTCTTAAAAAGGGAATCGAATAAACTTTCTCAATAACAAGTATAAATATTTTTTTTTAAATTTTTATAGTGCTTTTATAAGTTTAATTAAAAAGAATAATGTATTTGAAATTTTTAAAAAAATCGTGAAATTTTTTGAATCTATTTTTGAATCTTATAATATTTAATAATCCGTTCTTGAATCTCAAAATGTGTCTTATATATTAATTTTAAATTTATGCAATGACTATTATAATATTAATAAATAATAATTTCTTAAAATAAGCTAAAGTAAATTTAGAAGTCTCGTTCTAAATCTAAGATTCCCTTGTTACTTTTTAAGAGGTTCTATTGAACCTTAGCTAATTTTACTAGAACAAATTTCTTTTTCTAAAGTAATAAAATACCTTTTTAACTCTTCATAGTTCACCTACCTTATATCTTATTATATTATGCCTAATCAAATTCAATGATATGATTGAAAATGCTCTCTGAATGCTCTTAAATTTCTCAGATTCGTATGAGAAGGTTAGTTAGTTTTAGAGGCTGATATCATTTAATTTGCATGTTAAATGTAAAAACAAGCTCAATTACGATAAATAATTGCATGAGTTACCATTACAAAGATAGCTTTGCCATTGTACATGTAATATTGAAAAAAAGCTAAATATATTGTTGATACAGTATAGTGGACTAAATGACATGCATATGGATCAACATGTATAATAACTTTGTATGGTGGGCAATCTCTTAACATTTAATATTAAGTCAAAAATGATAAATTGTATTTATTTTGGTATCAAAATTAGCTGAAACAAAATAATTTTATTATTATATAATTCCAATACAAAAGCAATAAAAATTCATCAATTTACCAATTTCTATTTTTAAAATTAATAACATTTTATTGCTTTTATTTGCGAAATGATAACATTTTATTACAATCTCACATAAATATGCAATCTATTATATATCTAATACAGCAACATGGGGTTCGCTAAGCAAATTTAATCATAAATACAATAATTAATATCCATACAATATTTGTTTTAACCATTAATGTTCATTCATTATTTAATCATAAATACAGTAATTAATATCCATACATTATTTGTTTTAATCATTAATACTCATTCATTATTATATAATTAATACAGATTCATTCATGTAATTTTTATTACCTCAATTAAAACATCATTAATATGCAAGTCATTAAATATAATTTCTTCATAAAATTTACATACTCTATTAAAAAAATTAGTATAAAAAATTTAAATGATAATCATTGCATAAGAATTCATATAATACATAAGTTATCACATCATTAACTTATTAATATCGATTAATTGTTGCATTCTTAATATATATATATATATTTATTCATAACTAATTATTATAGAGATACATGCATACATCATATAATACATAAGTTATCCCATAATTGACTTACTAATATAGATTAATAATTGCATACTTAATATATATATATATATATATATTCATTTATAACTAATTATTATAGAAATACATGCACGCATGTATACATACATCCAAACATATGTACGTATATATGTATATATATAATAATTTAGTTAGATATGTTATATTTTCAGAGCAGTTTCTTAATTATCAGAGCAAGACAATGAAAATATTATATTACCCTTAGTTTATTTTTCTATTTGGCATGGCCTAGTATTGTCTTATCCTTTTTATTTGCTCCGAAAATTAAAAACCTGATCTTCAAATGAAATTTCTCTTAAATTTCCCTTAAATTTCCCTTTTAGTTAATGATTCAAATTTTTTTGTCTACAAAAATTGTCCTTATTTTTAACGTAAGTTAAATTCAAAAAACGAGAATACATACATTATTAATTATCAAATTAATAATATAAATAAGTGAATTTTAAATGTAAAGTAAAAATAAATATTAATATTAATAATAATAATTTTAAATTTCATTAAAAAGAAAAAATATTTCACTTTAATAGCAGGTCTATAAAACATATATATTAAAAATTCTAATAATAATAATTATTATTTATATTATAGTAATAATAAGTATAATATTATTATTATTATAACAAAATAAACAATATTAATACATGAGAAACTTGAGTACAAAATCATGTTATTTATAAAAAGTGGTAGTACATTTAAATTATAATAAATTTTATTTTTACAAAATATTATTGTTCGTCATTAATTTTAATGATATTATCACAGCCTACCATTGACCTTTAATAACACAATTGACTGGCATATACCATATTTATCACATTAACACTAATATTTAGATCTACTATAAACATTTACGAATTAAATATTACAAACAAATGAACTAGATAAATTTATATATTAAATATGATTATGTGCATTACAACCATTTATACCTCTAACTGAATATATATTTATATCTAACCATGCCATACTTTAAGTATTATATTTTTGTATTTACACAAAAATTAATAAATTAAGGGCTTTCATATATATATACACACATATATATATATAAATACATACATATATATATGTATATATAATAGATATACATATATATATATATGTATATGTATGTGTGAATTTATGTAAAAAAACCTTTAATTTATGGTCTTCATAATTCATAAAATATATGATAATGTTGGTTTATACTGGTATTTTACTACGTCATTACGGCATGAACGGATAATATTAATTAAAATAAATAATCTTGGTAAAGTTTACATATGAAATACAACCAGAAAGCGCCTAGTATGCCGAGAGATGTGGATTTATTAATATTTTTTGAGAGAGGGGAAAGAGTTACTGATGTCGGAAATTAAAATTGAAGAATACTAAAATTCAAATAACAATTATAAAACAAAATCTTATGTAAACAAACACCTATATTATGTAAAATTACTAAAATTTCTAAAAAACTTCCATGCATCTCCTTAATGGTAAAAAACAAGAAATGCCACTACAAGTCTCTACGTCAATTGTAGATAAACACTATTGCACCAATGTCATCACAATAAAAATCTACTCATATACACAAATAAATTCATCATCATTAGGAGGGAGGACAACATGAAATATTATCAACAGGTATAACTAAAATAATATCGATTCGCCCAATTTAGAGCATGCTCGTGCATTGCACGGGCTATAAAGCTAGTTGCTATCAATGACAAAACAATTATATTCATTAAATATAATCATCATCATAATATTTTTGTTTAAATTAACGTATACTTAGTTTTATGTGTCATATTGTGTGTTAAATTAACTAAATTTTGAGTTACATATATTATATGATTAAGATAACTTTAAACCTCGTACTTTTAAAAAAAATCTATTTTATAATATAATTTCCATCTTTTAAAATACTTTATAACATTAGCATTATTAATTAAAATTTGATTGATTTTAGAGTTAAAACGAAATACATTACACGGGATGGAGGGTGTGAAATGCAACAATTTTTTATTTTTTCATCGGTATATTGTATGATATAAGATTATTATTAATTAGTAAAATCGAGACTTTTAAAATTAAAAACTATAGAGACATAAATAAGAACATCATGAAGTAGGAAGTGATTCCAAAAGTTAGACACTCCAAAAGTTACTCAATTAGAACAAGTTCAATAGTACTCTAAAAAAATTGTCTTCGAGGCATTTTGTATATTTCAATACTCCAAAAATGTTCTAATAATGCCTTAAAACACTAGGACATTAATTATATACCTTATTTTTAAAGCACCCGTTTACATGTCCTATATTATTTCAATTAATAAAAAATGAGTAAAATGCAGCGTGTACCTCAAATTCGATCTCCTCCATGGCCTGTATTTGAACTTTAGTAAATAGAGAGTGTGTACCTCAAGTTTATTTATTATTGTAATATGTGTACAAAACTTAACCTATCGTTATAGTTGGGGTTTTGTGTAGTTTACCATTTCATTATATGCTTTTCTGCCCAATATGTATTATGTACACATACATGTTTATATTTTATTTTAAAACCGTTGTAACTTATAAGGTCATATCTCTTCAATGCAAAATATGGTTCATACGTACAAGGAGAACCAGGAACTTCAACATGCATTAACCAGGAACTTCAATACTTATGGCATTACAACATGCATTAACCAGGAACTTCAATATGAAGGTCATCCCTGTGCACATTATCTTAAGTCATCATCTAATTAGACTATTGCAGTTATGAAATATTACGTAATATAACAATGTGGTGGTTAGAATTAAAACCCATGTTGTTAAAATATATTACGACTATCAGTGGGTATGAAATGTTGATAGAACGTAGAGATCAAACGAAGGCAACCATGCATATGGGTTGAATAACTATATAAAACACATGCCCATCAGAGAAATATGGTAGACATAATTAAACATGCATGCACACAACATCTTTACACCATGTTGATGTTTGAATAGTTAAATTTTACGTGATCCTATGAAAGAAAGCAAAGTAATTCATCAAATTTTTCTTCAAGGCTCATTCTGGCATGTAATATAACGAATGAATAATGTAAAACAATAAATCTGACATTAAATGTCCTGTTATTTAAAATATAACAAAATATTGCTAGATAACTTATGTAGAGAAAAAGATTGAGCTAAAACTGTGAAACTTGACCTAGCTCGATAAAGAAGATGAATATGTGTAAAGATGCAAAATGTATTCACAATAACAAGTTTGTTACAATGCTTAATAAGTAAGTAATCTAGAGTCTATGTATAGGTATATATACATGTCTACTACGTTCCATAACTTACTAATCATTATAATAATGGTTGACTAATGCAACTTTAACTTGTCTGATGTCAGCAGCGTTTCATCAATTCCAACACCCCCCTCAAGTTGGAAGGTGTAGAATGCACACCTAACTTGCCAAGAAGATGGTGATGTTGTAATACAGTTAGTGGCTTAGTAAAAACATCTGCTAGTTGAGTTCAGAAGGGGGTAAGTGACAAAGAAATCAAACCAGAGCTCAGCTTAGTGCAAACAAAATGATAGTCCAGCTCTATGTGCTTTATTCGTTCATGATAGACCGGGTTTCAAGAAATGTAAATGCCTGCTTGATTGTCATATTTCACATAAATAGGAGTTATATCCAGTTCATGTAAGAGATGAGAAAGCCACACAAATTCTAAGGTTAATCGTCGCAAAGAACAATATTCAGCCTCCGCTGAAGATAGTGAAATTGTATTCTTAGATTTCCAAGAAAGTAAATTGCCACCCAGCAAAACTACAAAATCACTTATAGACTTGCGAGTATTTGGACACGCAACCTAGTCTACATCACAAAAAGCTTCGAGTTGAAAAGATGTATCTTTAGTGAACAATAAACCTTGACTTGAATGATGAGAAAGGTATCTGAGAACATGAAGACCAGCTTCCCAGTGAGGTACTCGAGGTGTGGACATGAACTGACTCAAATGTTGCACGCAGAAAGATAAGTCTGGATGATTGTTAGATAAAAAAAATTAACTTGCCAATGAGACGTCTATAATGAGCAGACTATGGAAATAGTTCTCTTTGATCAGGAAAGAGCTTAACAGTACGATCCAAAGGTGTAGAAACAGGTACAGTATCTGTGCAATTAAACTAAGATAGAAGATTCATGGTGAATTTTCGTTGAGAAACAATCATACCAATTGGAACTTCATCAAACTCCAGTCCTAGAAAATAGTGTAATTTACCCAGATCTTTGATTTTAAAAACATCATCTAAGTAAGCTTTGATAGAAACCATCTTTGTGGTATCATTACCAACAACCAGAATATTAACAAAGTACACAGCTAAGTAAAGCACTAAATTATCATGTTTCTTCTAAAATATAGAAGAATCATTCTCTGAGACCTTGTTTGATGTTTATTCTTCTAAAACAATGATTAGAGAAATTGAGGTTCTTGTTAGTGGTGGTAGTTTTGGTGCACATGCTGGGGTCATTGATTGGACCACTTACAGTTTTCCACAAGCCGTTGAATTAACTGATTTGCCAGAGAAGTTCAATGGTGGCATTGACTTTTCTCGTTGGTAGAAAATGATGAAATTGTGGTTGACCTTTATTATGGCCAGTTATGGAGTATGAGAAACCGGTTATGGATCAAGAAAAGGCTGACACAGTTAAGGCTTTTGCGAAGTGGCTGAGAAGGATGGGGTGGCTAGGACGGCCATTTTGGCTGCTCTAACAAACACCTTGTTTGATGTTTATTCTTCTGATGCCTACTCCGCAAAACTCTTATGGGAGTAGCTGGACCAGACACACAATACTGACTCACAAGGTCTGGAAAAGTATTATATTGCTAGGTTCCTTGAATTCAAGTAGGTGGACAATAAGTCCATGATTAAGCAAGTACATGAGTTCGAGATGATAGTGCATGATTTGAAGGAGTCTGGAATGGATATCCCTGAAAAGTTCAAGGTTATGAGTGTGATTGAAAAGCTTTCAAAGTCTTGGGAGGAGTTCTCTCTCTCCCTGAAAAGAAAGAAATGAGAGATCACCTGGACCAACCTTATGCTGGACATCTCGGTTCAAGAACAACACAAGTCCAAACAGGAACATGTGATGCCAACTGAGCATGGTAGCTCAAAGGTGATTGTAGCAACTGCAGAACAAAAAAGGAAGGTTGTTGCTAAGAAAGTTAATAGCAATAAACCTAAGAGTGACAAAGATAAGGCCAAGAAACCAAAGGAAATAAACCATGTTGGTCTTGTGGGCGGGTTGGGCACTGGAGTAAGGACTGTCTTACAAAGAAAGCGTAGAAAACCGAGGTGGTAGCGCATGCGAATGTTGTGCTTGGAACCGCAAGTGGGCCCGTAGTGAACATGATTGTTGGTGAGGCTACGGCTTCTGAAACCAACGTTGACCGGTATGTATCCTATAACCCTGTACTATTTTCTACCTATCTGTCAAATGAATGATTGATAGATACTGGAGCTAATGTGCATATTTGTACTGATATTAGTTTATTTTTATCTTATCAACAGAGTCATAGCCTGACAATGAAGATGGGGAATGCTAGTGTTGCTCAAGTACATGGAGTAAGAAATGTGGACCTGAAGTTCCCTTCAAGACGTATTCTATCTCTGACTAGAGTGTATCATGTTCCCGACATGCGTAGAAATATAATAAGTGGAAGCTGTTTAGTTTCTAATGGTTTTGAAATCTCTTTCAACTGTAATAAAGTAGTTCTTATTCATACTGGTACATTTTTTGACAAGGATTACTTGTCAAATGGTTTATTTGTTATTAATGCTGAACCCGTTTTGGGGACTTTGAATAATGATATTATTCCTTCTGTTAAATATGTTGAATCCTCAAATTTATGGCATGCTAGATTAGGTCACTTAAACTTTGGTGCTCTTAATAATATGATGAACTTAGAGTTAATTCTAAAACATACCATAAACAAGAATTTTAAATGTTGAGTATGTGTGTCTGCTAAACAAATAAGGAAACATTTTCATAATATTGTTAGGGATTCAGACTTGTTAGATTTAGTACACACTGATATTTGTGAATTTGATGGTGTGTTGACCAAGGACCAGTTTAGATACTTCATTACTTTTATAGATGATAGTAGCATATATTGTTATGTTTATTTACTTAGACATAAGGATGAAACACTTAGTAAATTCATTATATATAAAACTAGAGTAGAAAAACAAACTAGTAAGGTACTTAAACGATTGAGATCTGACAGAGGTGGTGAGTATACGAGTGACATTTTTAATGAATTTTGTGCAAACAATGGTATAGTTCATTAAGTTACTCCACCATACACACCTGAGTCTAATGGAGTTGTTGAGCGTAAGAACGGAACATTTAAAGATATGATTAATCATAGGCTTATTAACTCTGGGTTGCCTAAATATATATGGGGAAAGGCTCTAAATACGGTGTGCCATATTTTGAATAGAGTCCCTCTGAAATACGTGGATAAGACACCTTTTGAGTTATAGAAAGGCAGGATGACTAGTCTTAAGTATCTTCGTGTGTGGGGGTGTCTTGCTAAAGTGCTTGTCCCTGAACACAAGAGAAAGAAACTAGGTCCGAAAACTGTTGATTGTATCTTTCCGGGCTATCTTGATACCACCACAACTATGAGATTTTTGGTATTAAAATCTGACATAAATGGTATAGTGGCAAACACGATAATTGAATTTCACGATGTTACATTCTTTGAGAATGTCTACCCTATGAAGACTGGAATACCTGAAAAGACTTCTGAGGAAGATCATACTCACAAATCAAGTTATATTCCTGATCATGTGGAGAAGATGACAAATATGGGGTGGAACCTAATAGTAGCTCTACTCCTAAGGAAGTAGAGGAACCGAGGAGAAGTAAGCGTGCAAAGGTAGTTAAGGATTTTGGAGGTGATTTTATCACTTACAATATCGAGAACGAACCTTTAACTTTCCGACAAGCTATAGATTCTTCGGAGTCTAGGCATTGGAAGGGCGTTGTGAAAAGTGAAATTGACTCTGTTATTTCTAATGGAACAAGGGAGTTAGTTGATCTCCCTCCTGGATGTTCTACTATCGGGTGCAAGTAGTCTTTAAAAGGAAGTTGAAGCCTGACGGCTCAATAGATAAATACAAGGTTAGACTGGTAGATAAGGGTTTTAAGCAAAAGGAAGGCATTGATTACTTTGATACATACTCTCCAGTTGCAAGGATGGTAACAATCTGAATGCTTATAACATTGGCTTCCGTCCATGGTCTTATCATTCATCAGATGGATGTAAAGACAACTTTTCTTCATGGTGAACTTGAAGAAGAGATTTATATCCTGGAGGATTTGTTGCAAGCATCCCAACACAGCAGGTGGGGGCAATTATCTCTTTAAGAGCATTCAGGATCTTTGACGAGGCCTGACGACTCAGCTGTTCTATTTTCTTGTTTATTTGTACATGTTCATACGTTATGGCTTCTGGTCCTCTACTCTTTTATAATTCGGCTAAAGCTATGGTGTCTGGTACAAATTCTGGATTTTTTTTGTTCTTACAGTAATGATATGCATACTTTTTACCTTCATTTTTTGTTTCGTTAATTGTTGTCTTGGTCATGACTTGTTAAATATTTTATATAACTGCCTTTATGTTGTTGTAACAGTTAATATTTCCAACACATACTTTATACTCCCTCCATCCCATTGATTAGTATATGTACGAGGTGTGACACGGAGTTTAAGAAAAAATGTAATTAAGCGGAGAAAAAGACGAGAAGTGGGTAAAATGGTGAGTCCAATTAATATTTAATGGATAAAGTGAGTGTAGTGAAGAAGTAGGGGAGGTGAGTAGGTGATTATTTTTTTATATTATAAAAAATTACTATTTTTGGAACATATACACTCCGGAGATCAAAAAGAAAAATCAGCTGTTTTTAGGGCATCTCCAATAAAGGTTGCTAACAAAATTGCCAAATCATGACAAATTATTAAATATATTATTTTTTAATTGTCTCTCACATCCATGTCACTCTAGGCAACATTTATTAAAATTTTGCTCCAATAGTTAAGCAACTTTAAAGGCTGTGGTCCCTCTATATTAATTTTATATTTAGTTCAATATAAAAATGGATTGGGTAATATAAACTTTAAATGTTTTTATGACTTTTTGCTAATTTAGGAAGTTGCCAAGGGGTTGCCAAGTTTTGACAACTTTGGTAGGCAACCTTTTGGCAACCTCCCAACTCCAATAGGTAGGCAACCAAGGGTGCCATGTCACGTAAGCTTGCCAACCCCCATTGGAGATGCTCTTAGAGTAGTTTTCAAACCCCGTCCTAAGAGCATCCACAATGGAAGTACCATTTCCGGTTTTTCTAATGTGCCATGTAGGCATTTATCATCCTTTCTAACATAAATGGCCAATATACTCCAACGGTGTCAAGCCCAGTTAGAGTAATAAAATAGTAAACTCTTACTACCTCCGTCTCATTCGATTCTATACGTTTATTATTTGCACGTATTTTGAGGCTTTTATAAAATATAGTTTGATAATGTTTTTTTCAAACTTTCTTTTGAATAAAAGTTTAAACATGAAACTTTTATTGATGATTTTTTTTTAAATATTGTGAAATTATATTTTAAATGAGTATTGAAAAGCATGCCGAAAAGTAGGGCTGAGCAAAACCGAACCGAAACCGAAAAACCGAACCGTGCTAATTCGGTTCGGTTCGGTCCTAATTTTTTCAGAAATTCGGTCTATTCGGTGACTGAAATAAAATTCGGTTCGGTTCGGTTCTTTTAACAAATATTTCGGTCCGGACCGAATAGACCGAATAGACCAAATAATAAAGGCTATATTTTCATATTATATACATTTTACATATATCTTAAAAATTATAATCATAATTTTTAATTTTTAATTATATTCATGGACTATTAGAACTCGACATAGCACAATACTTTAATTATATTTTAAATTTTATAATTTATGATTTAATTTTTAATGCAATTTTCTTTTTGAAAAAATTTTCGGTCTATTCGGTCCAAAACCGGACCGAACCGAATTATTTCGGTTCGGTTCGGTCCGGTCCATAATATAACTTCGGTCCGGTTCGGTCCAAGAAAAATTGACTATTCGATTTTTCGGTCTATTCGGTTCGGTCCGGTTTTGGACCGAACCGACCGAATGATCAGCCCTAACGAAAAGTAACGTATAGAATTAAATGAGACAGGAAAATAATTAAATATAGTACATGAATATGAAGTTAAGTGTACAAAAGAATAAAAAACATAAAATAATACTTATGGTACAACACTGTGAGGAAGTGGCGAGGCCCGCCATAGAGGTCCTGCCCACTTTTATTTAACATCCTCCGATGCTAATTTGCTGGGACAGTTCCATTTCACGCATTCCTATGCACGTTACGGACGGAGGCAGTAATAAAATACCGTCCTTTCCCTTGTTGAGTGATTTCCCATTGGCCAAGGTCGTGTGTCTTTCTCTAGCTGAAGAGATAGATGCATACTATTTTATACAAAGTACTAAATGCAAATATAAGCACAGTTAAAAGAAAGAAAGGGCAAGTGGACAGCAACAAAATCAAAAGTAGTCTTTAGTGACTAGTGATGATGATACAAAAAGGGCAATAACAAAATAACCCATTTAACCACTTTGCATCAAAAAGGTACTATTTTTCTTTCCCTCTCTCTCAAATTTACTGCCACACATTCTTGGGTTTCTGGGTATTCTTTTTGGAAAGAAATTCTTGTACAGTTTTGATTTTTATCAAGTGGGTCAGCTCCACACTCAATCATTTACTATTACCCTTTGTTGTTGTATTTTGTTGTTTCTTGATTTGTGTGTGTGTATATATATATCTGCTATGCAATTGTGCTGTTGAGGAGTTTACTCAGTTAGGGCTTGGCTGGAATTGTTGATTATATTTTGTTTTTCGAAATGGGAATAATTTGTGAAAGATTGCATTTTCAGCTTGAATTTGTTTCTGGTCTTGATTTAGATTTTAGGAGGAGACATAAAGTATTTGAATTTTTTTTGTAGAACTCTGGAAAGTAATTAGTGTGTGTGACATGCTTTGCTGGGTATTTTAGGACTGTACAGGATAGGGTTGTACTGCATTGTAGGCGCCTTTCCGGTTATGTTGTTTTAAGTTGATTATTTGAAGTTTAATTGAATGTCGGCAGAATCAAACATAGATTAATATGAGCAAACTTTTGCCTCACTGTTAAAATCGACATGCCAATCATTTCAGTCTAGTGCCATGGACAGCTCGTCTGAGATATTTGCAAAGGGGAATCACCATGGTACAAACATTATTGGAGGCGTAACATTTTCAGGAAATTCTTATAACAATCAAGGGTCAAGTTGTGTAACTCAAGCTACAAACTCTTCTAGTTCCCTTTTGCTTGATTCCGTGCCTGGCCTCAAGCGTGATGCAGGTTTTGCTGTTGAGTGGTCGGTTGAGGAGCAGTACAAGTTGGAGGAAGGACTTGTTAAGTAAGTAGTTTGTTCCATACATCCAAGTATGTATGAGCATGAGTATATACTTTTGCGCTCTCAGTCCTTCCCATAAGCCGGTTATCATAATTAGGCTCTCTGTTTTTTTTAAAAGGTTCAGAATTTGACTTTGAAGTGTGTGTTTGTAGGTGCATTTGAGAATTTAGGCTGTCCACTAAATGAATTTTTAAAATTTGTTTTTGTATGACTTTTATTTTACTGATAATATTCTTTTAAAAGTCCCTATCTGGTCATTACCTTTGTTGTAGTATGTTAATATTCTTCTTTAAAATATGTAGATATGCTGATGATCCGAGCATTATGAGGTATATAGAGATCGCATCAATGTTGCGAGATAAAACTGTACGTGATGTTGCTCTGAGGTGTAGGTGGATGACGGTGAGCTCCTTACTGCATTAATATATATAGATGAACAATTAAGGAATATCTTAGTATATTTGTCTCTAGTATTTTGTTTCCCCCTATAATACCATGGTTGCTGATACCTAATGTCAAGTATAGTATAGGGCTGATAACTAGACTTTTGAATTTTGTCAGTTAAAACACCTATGGCAAATGATGTCGATGTCTAACAACTCATAGCTTCTGAACAGGAAATTAGGTCCAAGCTTTGGGTGTTTTTTAGTTGGATAAGATTAGTGGACATCACATTGGTCCCATATTCTATTTGGCTTCTAGTACTGATTGCTTTACTGGGACAAGTGGAGGGTAAACATTTCATTGTTTAACCCCCACTTGTTATAGTATTAATGTTGTATTTGGAATACAGTCATGAATATAATCATGTGATTTTGCCAAAGCAACCAAAAAACATTCTTGTTTCTATTATCATTATAATCTCTATGTTATGTATGATATTTACTTATGCTTTAAGTTAAAAATTGACTTTCACTAGTAATCCATTACGTATTTTACCATTATGTGCTCCTTTTCCAATTTTAATATTGCCTTAGGAGATTACTTTGTTATTTTTCTTCTCCCATTTTATCCAAATGCTTACTGGACACAGTATTATACAGGGAAAACGAAGAAAACAGGACAATAATAACTTTGGGAAGAAAGTGACAAATAAAAAGGTATAACTGTAAGCTACCCCCTTTTTTTTGAAAAATGTTTTTGATATAATGTTTCCTTTTTTTTTTGAAAAATGTTCTTGATATAATGTTTAAAAGGTATTTTAGCATAATGTTATCTAGTATGAACACTCTCCATTTTGTCATTTGAACAACTATGGTAACTTAAATAAAAGGATAGGTTGGTGGAGGTGTAACAATGGTAATTGGTTAATTTACAACTATAGCTTAATACCTTAGAGGTTCTTCTATCTACGCTTATCCTTTGATATAAGTCAATTTTGATGAAGGATAAATATTTGGACTAGATATTTATAAAGGCAATTAGTTTCTACAGTAGGGTGCATTATATACTGGAAGTTTAGCACTATATAGCAGGATCATTTACCAGTAGAAAAAGAGTGTAATTGATCACAATATATTTAGGAATTATATCTTGTACAAAATCTGTTAAATGCATAGACAAACTCCATGAATGTAATATAGTGAATGAGGCCTATAAACATTTAGTCAAATATAAATAAACTGCTTAAATTGTATCAGTTCTATTAAAATTATATAATATGAAATCCGACCCTTGACATGAATAGCATTGACACTGCCCATCAAGTCATTTAAAGTTATTTCCAAGTGGAATTTGTAGTTTCCACGAGTATCTATGGACCCCTTATTTCCACGAGTATATAGGTAGAACCCTTTTAAATAATACTCTCTCGAGTGATACCCTCTCTATAGTGATTAAATGTCTCGGTCCCATGTGGTAATGAATTTTAATAAATAAAACTCTGTAATGTGATAACCTTTCTAAAGTGATAAGATTTTCCGGCCCGAAGTCGTTAATCACTTTAGAAGGGCTCTACTATATATATGTATATATATATATAGTTATTCTGTTGTGTCCTTCCAAGAAAAATTGAAATTTTTAAACCTGCTTTGTGAACTACAAATTGAAGGTTTCTACTTTGTGGTGTTGTACTTCAGGCTTTATATATTTTATAACCCATAAATCAATTCATGCCTTTGGAGAAATTAAAGTTCACAAATGAATCTATACTAGTTTGACGATATGTTTTGGCAGGATAAATCTACAGATTCATTATTGAAGGCAAACACATTTTTAGTTTCACCATTACAATTAGCTGGATTTTCAGTTACTAGAAATCATCAAAATGGAACTAGTTACATGTCTCATGAAGGTTAGTATATTTTTTACTTCACATCAAGAGTTTTTCTCTTGGATATAATATCCTGCAATAAAAATATATAGTTTTGTTTATATATATGAATGTTTCTTTGTTTTTTACTGTTGTCATACAGTTTTGTTGATTGAATGTAGCTTATTCACAGAGTAATATATATGTATATATGGTAGGGTTTTGTCCCACAATCATGGTGGTTTGGTATGTCCAATCCAAAACCGGCTCCAACAATTGAACATTGCTGGAGGGAGTGCCGCAATGACCAGCTCCAACAATGTTTGATTGCTGGAGGGACTCCCGCAATCTAACATCGTGGCACCCCATGAACAAACAATGCGGTAGGTGGCATCATGGCAATGTTAGATAAATATTATTTGGCAGTAATATATTAGAAAATAAATTATTTGGCAATAGTGTATCATTTAACTGAATAGTTTCACTAATTAAAAATTAAATTGTTTATTAATACTAATTTGTAATAAGCTATAAAAAATGACTTTTTTTTATTTAAATATGTTTGAATTTGATTATTACTAATTTATTTTTTATCTGTTTTTATTTTTACTTGTTTATTTATTACTCCTCTATCCCAACCATTTCTTTACATTTCTTTTTTTGAATGTCTCTCCCAGTTCTTTACATTTGAAAAATTTCCAAAAAATATAAAGTTGAATGATATAAAAATTAACGATATCCACTAATTTCCTCCATAACAGTCACTTTATCCATAAAATATTGATCGGTCCCACTACTTTACTCACTTTTGTTACTTTCCACCACTTCTATATAGTTTTTCTTAACCTCTGCGCCTAACCCAAATACCCAAATGTAAACAAATAGGAAGGATAGAGGGAGTAATTTTTACGATATATAAATGATTTTAAAAATGAAAAATAAAAAAAAACTATCAAAATTAATAACTAGTACGATTAAAACGCAATAAAAAACAAATTAGTAATTGCTCAAATTGAAATATTTTTGCATTATATGATATAACGAACAATCATCTCGTATGAAAGGGTGGAAGATTAGTAATGACAATATTGAATTTAGAAGATTGTGGTAAAGGAATGCAATATAGAAATGTAATTCATCAAACTAAATGTGATGCTCGAATGTGCGTCGTTTACAAAGTGAAGATAAACAAATGAATTTTTTTTATTATAATTAAGATTTTTTAATTATAGGTTGATAACACTTCATAGTTCATAGCAATGCTAGGAAGCCAACCCACCCATACCAAAAGTTTGTATCAGAACCACCTATGGGGAAGCAAAAGACGTACCACAAAACAACCTAATAACAAGACTGAAAAACAACCTAAAAACATGACGAAAAACAATAAACAGAACCAAACTAGACTAGGTCTCATTCAGTCCCTGCAGCAACACCTCCATTAACTGGCCGGATGTCCGGGGCTTTCTGGATCTTGAATAATGATGACAACATCTGGAGGTGCGAAACCTAATACAAAACCCTGAGCGTCTATAGGGATGGGAGTCACCTGCATCTATGGGAGGTCCAAATCACATATCTAGGTCAAGCTTCTCTTGAAGGCGGCCAAACGACTCCAAAACATAATGCATTAGGGTGCTAGTTGTTAAGCCCAAGCACTGACAGGTTGTGGGCTGCTCGGTTTGAAGACTCCGCCACTTACTAGATGCAATTTTTCCACTCCGGATTGTATCTAGAGAGTGGAAAAAATTGAACCTAGTGTCAGAGTCTTCAAACCGAGCAGTCCACTATCTAGCAGTGGTTGGGCTTAACAAATGGCACTTAATGATGTTTTGGAGTCGTTTGGCCGCCTTTAAAAAAACGCCTTTAAAAAAACTTGACCTAGACATGGGATTTGGGCCTTCCATACTCCAATTGTAGGTGACTCATCCCTATGAACACTCAGGGTTTTGTGCAGGGTTTTGCACATCCAGATGTTGTCATCCTTCTTTAAGATCCAGAGGAAGCCTCGAAAATCCGGTCAATTAACGAAGGTGCTATTGCAGGAACCGCATGAGACCTAGTCTCGTTTGGTTATTGTTTTTCCGTCGTGTTTTGTGGTTTTGCTTCCCCATGGGGTGTTTTTCTACCAACTTTTGCCCTTTTTCTAGGGTTGTACGGGTGGGTTGGGATTTCTAGCATTGCTATGAAGTGTTATCAGCCTATAATAAAAAAATCTTAACTATAAATAAAACTTTTCATTTGTTTATCTTCACTTTATAAACGACACACATTCGAGCATTACTTTTAGTTCGAGGAATTACATCTCTAATTCATTTTCCTTTATCACGATCTTCTAAATTTAGTGGTGTCATTCATAATCTTCCACCTTCCGACAAGTGGACAAATGAGAAGATGGTTTATTAGTTCGTGAATTTCTGTGAGTAATCCTAATTATTATCTCGAACTTCACACTTCAACCATAATTCCTAAAAAAAATTCACCTTATTTAATGTGTCGAAAATCATATCAACACAATGCACAATATCATTAATATTCGTAAATGTAAACCCACTCTCTTTGCTTTCAATATTTATCTCATCTACATCGTGTTCATCATTTTTCTACAAACCTAATATCCTCATTATCATCATCAATGTTCACCTTATTCCTACCCACCAATATTATCCATATTTATTCTTTATCCACATTATTAAATATATATATTAACATCTACTATTAATTAGTATATCGGATCTAGCAATGCTCATTAGATAAAGTAGAATCACTAAATGAAAATGTAGCCATTGAAATTTAACTTTTTTTTTGGAATTTCTGACCTTCACTAAGCTTAAAAATCACAGCAATGGTTGAAACTTGAAATGAGAGGAAAAATGATAATCGGAGAAAGATGAGAAGAGGAAGAAATTGGGGGTAAGAAATTGCATGCTGCATGTGGCCATTAATTGCAACCACCAAACACATTTATTGCAAAAAAGCAGTGGGTGGGAGTAGGTACCTCCGTAGTGAGTTGCTGCGGAGGGAAAGCCTCTAGCAAAGATCCAGTAGGCACAAGATTTGTTTTCACTTGATCTTAAATATGAACACAAAAAAATAAGTAAATTCATTAAAATTCAAAAAAACTATAGTACTATATCAGGATACTTATTTTATAATATGTACTTTTAATAAAAAAATATTAAAATTGAAATATTACCATTAACATGTGAAACATCATTTTAATACTACTTAAACAAAATATTGATTATGTTATTTGTGAACATTTAGTTGTTTATTGGTGTTATTTTATATTAGGCCGGGAAATTGGTGTATATGAATTAGCTTCCTTGTTTGTTAAGTGGTCGAAGTGGTAAGAAATCACTCTTTAAAAAACATTTTTCTGAAGTTATAAAATTCATTTAGTGGTTTTTTCGTAATACCTTAAGAATTTTTTAAAGCTTATCGTCTAGCATGAGATTAGAGTTTCGGGCGGGCCACAATTTGGCGACAATATACAAGACTTGAAGCTTTATAAGTAGGGAAGTAGTCATCTTTCAGTGGAGTTAATTATCTTTAATATTTATCTCCTGTAGTATAGACTTGGATTTGATCTAGCAAAGAGTTAAGTTTGGTTGTAAGTTGTAACCAACGATTAAGAGTTTATTCCTTGTAAGACAGAGATCTTGAGTTAAACACCTATATACTTGAAACTGAAACATGAGTGCTAAGATTGACCCTAAAAATGAGCCTGCAGTGCAGTGATCCACTCTTTAATCCCAATGGCTGGATTTTAGATGCGGGAAGTATCAACCTTATGGCATGGGGAGAGTTAGTCATCCAGCATGCGGTCAAGCTGTCTGATCTAGAGCTGAAAGACTTGAAGTTTGAGCCCCTAAACTTTCAACATTTTATATATCCATATAGACTTGCATAAGCAATAATTTAAGTAAAGTACCTTGATCTGTTAAGTTTGCAGCTGTATGTCAACTCGCAGTGTTATATGCTCCTTCTTTCACAATTCCTCCTTGGTCTCTGTTATTGCCACATTTTGTTAATCATCTCAGAAGCAAAAAGCACATTACAATTTTTAGCTTCAAGTAGTTATGGGCCGTGTTATAAGCTATTTTATATCGATTTGTGAGATTATCAATATCAGGATTCTGTGCCGTTGCTATTAAAAATATCATCTGCTTTTCAGCCTCAAATTATGCAAAGATTCTCTTGGAGCAGAACAATCATGCTTTTGGGATTTTAACAGCTAATCTCTATAGTAAATGTTGCAATGCGGTGTTGGTTAGTACCATACTTCTGTTGCCTTGTTAATGATGCCCCTAGGCGATACATGTCTTGATGAAATTATTATATGATTTGATATGAATTTTATCTCTTTGAAATATTTAAATCTATCTAACATATTTAAACTGGCGTGTTTCAAGATATACATAATTGGATCGCCTGTTTTCTGCTGATTTCTTACTTTAACCGTGTTACAAACAGTTACAGGATAACATTAATCTCTTTTGTCGCACGAGGAACAATATCACCACCATCTTAAACAAGTACGTAAATGTCTACATTGATTCTGTTTCAGATACTTTTTAATACCTGGGTTTTACGATGCTCACGGAAGAATACTCACGGAAGAATAATCAGACATATGAATACACCATAGCACAAACACAATAAAGTCTAAATAAGTAGGGTACTTATTTAAAATATTTATTGTGACTGAAAATTATACTAAAGAACATTTGTAATAATGATCTAATCCACCGCCTCTAGGTGCAGCAATTCAATTTCTTACCAGGCATGCTTACAAACTTTGGCCCCGGAACATCTTAGCACTTGTGCTATACATGTATATATATGTCTAAGCATGCCAGCATGATATGTAGTCTAGAACTCTAGATACGTAATAATGATCTATATGCATAAAAATATTAATAGATAAATAGCAAACCTTCCTGCCTTCTTTTTGCTTCCTGGACGGCTTAAAGTTTTTTTTGTCAGGCTGGAAGACTTAAATTTGTTGTAATAAATATGTATATTTTTACCTGTCAACAATAATTTTTTAATATACTGCAAGTTAATATATACTATCCAAGATTTTAAAGTGTATAATTAATTGGACTATATTTTGACATAAAAAATATACAAATGAGAAGTTATGAGTGCAGAATTTGGTCTCATCAAACCCTTTTAGAGTGCTGGCTTATATAATCACAAACATGTCGGAAAGCTGACCTTGTGACATTATCCATGTTTACTACTGCGAAACAATCATGATGGTTCTCATAATGTCAGTTCCGTTTTTGAAGCATAAGCAATATGCTTTGAATAAATAATCATTTCTCATAAAGTTCACTACATGTCTCACAGCATGAGCAATATGCCGGGGATAATGAGCCGGATGCCGGCACTGCCTCTATCAATCAATGATGAACTTGCAAATATTATCTTGCCTGGTGTGAGTGAGGTATTTTCTCGCACTTTCTCGTTTTGTGCATATGTTGTTGGCGGTGCATCATCCTTAAATTACAGATTTAGGAATTTTTTAAAAAGAGCAGTGTACAACCATTTAATGTCAAATATAATCTTCTCTTGTTTGGGCAGCCAAACGAGATCTAGATTATTTCTTTGCATGTCTTCTCCTGATATACTTGCATCCTTCTCTTTGATTGGAAATTAGTTCTTGTAATGTTACTGGTATCTTCACGTATACTGGATCAGGTGTTATATGCTTTCGTAGTGATTTTGTGTCATTAAAAGCCCCGACCTACACAAATGTAAATAGCTTAAGCATTAACATACTAATTAATGATGCTACATGTGAGGATGTGTTGACACAATTGACGTTGCATATATTAATGTGATTACATGTGCTTTGTCTTGTTTATAGTTCATTTCTTATTGACACTTCTATATATGGTCGATGAATCTAATTGCCATTCAAGTCCTGCTGCAAATGAAACCAGAGTCTAGACTTACCATATATGCTTGTATTTCCAGACAATGATAGCTGGTGTGTCAAATGAGATCCGCATAAAGCAGGAGTTAAGATGATGTTAGCAAATGTTGAGCTTAAGTTTTTGGATCTGTGCAAGTAGATATGCTCCTTCGTGTAAATATGTGATTCTTTCACTTATGTCAGTTCCCATGATAAGAGAATATGCAGATACCATTTTTGAAAGCAGAAATCTTCGCCTCAGCGGATACCAAAGCAGCTCTCACAGAATAATGATGCATAGAGCCAACAATCACCACAGTCTTTTAGACAACAAATTTCTTTTCAAGTTAGAGGATCCGTCTTGGGCAGTATCATCTTTGAACTACGGGGATGTGAATCATGAAATGTACTGTGCTAGTTTTGTAGTATTAAGTGCTATACAGTTTTGATTGGTTATATTCAGTATTTTCTCCCAACAAAAGCTGTATGTTAGTTTGGACATTCTAGCAAGATTTGTTCCCTGTTGATTTGGTCATTGTTTTTTGATTCTTTTTCAGTAATGTTGGATTTTACTTTTTTACTCTAACCCTCTTCAAATTTTTAGCTGCCTTTTCCTTGCAAACTCTACAACTAGGTGAATTGTAATTGTGTTCTTACTAAATTTTTTTATGTATTCTTTTTAGGGAATAGTATTTTATCTCCGATTCATTTCAGACTATTTCTTCTTTTCAATATATGCGTATAAGTCTCAAATTTGACAATTTAATGATATATGCACACCACTTATTATAAAATATGTGCATTAAAATAATATCCTAAACATAATTTCCAGTCGGTTAATGCTTATATAATGCCAAAAATAAATTGTTGGAACTAAAAACTATATAAAAATTGGAAAATTGGAAAATTAGGGCCTATGGCTGAGGAGAAAATGTTAATTTCAGGTATGAATCTCGTATAATAATGTGACTCATGTTGTGTATTTTAAGTCTTGTATTCTTGTGTACTTACTTAGATTTGTATTTTTATGTTTGTATTTTCATTTCGTGTCATGTATTTTTTATTTAATTAAATTAAATTAAATAATTGAATAAATAAAAATATACTAATATTTATAGGCAAAAAAATTGTTAAATGTATGAAATATATATTTATTTTTAAAATAGTTTTTGATTGCGTATTTATATTATATATTTCGTGTCTTATCTTGTACTCAAAATATAAATACAAAACTAACAATAAATGGTGAGTGTGTACTTTCGTGTATTACAGTAAAAAAATAAACACAAATAATAAATTTTCGTGTTTGTTAGATATATTTGATAATGTCATGGCTAATATGTTTTATGTTTAGATTTCAGATCTTATTTGAACAGGACAAATCAGTACTTAACTGTTGATCAGTACTTATACTGGAAGTCAGGACTTAAGGGATATCAGTACTTATGTTATCAGGAGATAAGCATCAGGAGATAGATATCAGAACTTAAGTGCTGAAGGACGATCAGATAAGGACAGTAGCTGGTTGAAGTTAAGAAGATCAAGATAAACATAAGAAGAGATATGCATGAAGAAGGAATTCCGTGAAGAATGGAATACTTGGAATAGAAGATATCTGATTGATATATTTTAGGAAGCAGAATTATATTCCATATCAATTAGCGATTATCTTGTAACTGTGTAGTATATAAACACAGACATAGGGTTTACACTATAAGTGTTTTCATTATCGAGAATATTATTTACTGTAACCCTAGCAACTCTCGTGATATTTTGTTCATCACTGAGAGATAACCGTTCCAGATTGTAACAGAGTTTATTGTTTCAATAAAGTTTGTTTTCTGTTACATAAGTTCTTGAAGTTTGATTTGATTGTAATAAACACTGTATTCACCCCCTCTACAGTGAAAGTGTGACCTAACAAGTGGTATCAGAGCCTTCTGTTAACACACATATAGTTAAAGATCCAAACACAATCATGTCTGACACAGAAACTCCAACTAAGCCTACCAAAACTGAGGAATCATCAAAGACATCAACTCAGAGTCGATATGAGACTATCAGAGTTCCCATATTGAGACCATCTGAATATCCCATATGGAAGGTAAGGATGACCATGTTTCTGGAAGCAACAGATCCAGAATACCTTGATAGAATCAAGGAAGGGCCTCACAAACCTACCAAGCTCGCTGTTGTAGTTGCAGGTGAAGCAGCAAAGACCGTACCAAAGGAAAAGAGTGATTACACTGCTGAAGATATAGCATCTATTGCTAAGGATGCCAAGGTACGACACTTATTGCATAGTGCCATTGATAATGTAATGTCAAACAGGGTAATCAACTGCAAGACTGCTAAGGAGATATGGGATGCACTGGAGACAAGGTGTCAAGGAACTGAAACAGTTAAGAAGAACAGGAAGACAATACTCACTCAAGAGTATGAACACTTTGACTCTAGGACTAATGAGTCATTGACTGATGTATATGATAGATTTGTCAAACTCTTGAATGACTTGTCATTAGTAAATAAGGAGTATGATCTTGAAGATACAAACCTTAAATTCCTGTTAGCTCTTCCTGAATGTTGGGATTTGAAGGCAACAACAATAAGAGACAACTACAATCTTGATGAAACAACTCTTGATGAAATCTATGGAATGCTCAAGACTCATGAACTTGAGATGGAACAAAGAAGCAAGAGGAAAGGAGGAAAGTCAAGGACAGTTGCTCTCAAGGCTGAAGAGGAATCCCCCAAACCACCTTCCTCAAAGAAAGACAAGGGTAAAGCTCTTATCATAAAGTCTGATACTGAGTCATCAAGTTCTGAGAGTGATGATGACTCAGATTCTGAAAGCTTGCCTGAAACTGATGCTGATGAGGAGATGATGAAGCTGTGTGCTCTTATGGTGAAAGGAATCACAAAGATTGCATACAGGAAGTTCAGGAAGGGAAAGAAGTTTTCCAGGAAAGGCATAAGTTCTGATAAGAAGAATTTCAGAAGATCTGAAGGAAGAGGAGGAAAGTCTGACAGAGGAGATTACGCTAATGTTAAATGTTATAATTGTGGTGAGAAAGGCCACATATCTCCTGATTGCAAGAAGACCAAGAGTGACAAAGGCAAAGCTCTTGTCACAAAGCAGAAAAGCTGGACAGACACCTCAGACTCTGAAAGTGAGGAGAACTATGCATTGATGGCAAATGCTGATAAATCAAGTTCTGAGAGCAGTTCTGAAGCTGCTGAAACAAAGGTACCTCAGACTACTTATGCTTTTCATACTGATGATATTAATGAGTTGAGAAGATATCTTAAAACCATGTTTGTTAGTTATAGAGATCAAACTTTAACATGTAAAAGATTAACTTCTGAAAATCTTGCTTTTAGGAAAAGAAATGAGTTCTTAGAAAAAGAGTTAGTCATGTTCCATCAAACTCAGAAGGATAGAGATGATGCTTTTTATGTTAGGGATGAAGTGCTAAAAATGAATGAATCTCTAAAAACTGAGTTAGAAAAGGAGAGAGAGATTATCAGAACTTGGACTAACTCTGGAAAAACAACTCAAAATTTGCTAAGCAGTGGAAACTGGAAAGAGGGCATAGGTTATGGAGAAAATAAAAATGAAAAAGGAACTGTAGAAATTAAGCCTGTTGATAAGCAAAAGCTGAAGTTAAAACCTGTTAAGTTTGTAACTGAAAAATCTGAAAATGAGAAATCAGAAGTTAAAAAGGAATTAGCTTCTGACAAACTAAAACAGGAAAAGACAGCTGAAGTTAACATAGGCTTAATGACAAAGAAGCAGCTTAAGCATAAGCTGAAAGATGTTAAGAATGCAAACAAGGTAAAATCACCTAGGAAAAACAGGAATGGAAAGGAAGGTGTGAATAAAAGCAATAACTATAAATCTGTTCCTGATGCTCCTAGGAAAGCGTGTCATAACTGTGGAAGTTCTAACCATCTGGCTTCTTTTTGCAGGAAGAATAAGAATATTAACTCCTTATCTACAAAATCAGGAGTTAAGAGTCAGTCTGTTAGATACAAACCACAAGATCCTTGTTTTCATTGTGGTAGTTTATGGCATTCCATTTATACTTGTAAGGAATATCATAGTTTGTACTATGATTATTATCAAATAAAACCTTCTTTAAAGAAAGTTTCTGTTGTTCCTTCTAGTGTAAGTTCTGATTCAAAGTCTGGTAGTATAAGTTCTGATAAGAAAACTGTTAACATAAAATCTGATGCTAAATCCGCTGCAAATGTTAACAAACCTAAAAAGGCCAAAGGATCCAAGCAAGTCTGGGTCCTTAAAACTAATAATTAGTGGTCTTTTTGATTGCAGGGCAACAGGAAAAATATTTTAGTTCTGGACAGTGGATGTTCAGGACATATGACTGGAAATAAGGCCCTGCTATCAGACTTTGTGGAGAAAGCTGGCCCAAGTGTTTCTTATGGAGATGGCAACATTGGAAAAACTTTGGGATATGGCAATATCAATCTTGGGAATGTCATCATTAAAGATGTAGCTCTGGTCTCAGGACTTAAACACAACTTACTGAGTATAAGTCAAATCTGTGACAAAGGTTATCATGTTGATTTCTTTGCAGAACATTGTGAAATAGTTAGTAAATCTAAAGAAAAAATTGTTCTGAAGGGATTCAGGCGTGGTAACATTTATGAAGCTAAGCTTTCAACAAGTTCTGATGGTTCTGCAATCTGTTTAGTAAGTAGAGCCTCAACTGAAGAAAGCTGGAATTGGCACAAGAAACTCTCTCATTTAAACTTCAACAAGATAAATGAACTGATCAAGAAAGATCTTGTGAGAGGACTGCCAAAATCAGTGTTTGTTCCTGATGGTCTTTGTGACTCATGTCAGAAGGCTAAACAAAGAAAATCTTCGTTCAAGAGCAAGACTGAATCATCAATTCTTGAGCCTTATTATCTGCTTCATGTTGATCTATTTGGTCCAGTGAATGTCATGTCTATTGCAAAGAAGAAATATGCGTTGGTCATAGTAGATGAGTTCACCAGATACACATGGGTGTATTTCTTGCACACAAAAAGTGAAACTGCATCTATCCTGATTGATCATGTCAAACATCTGGATAAATTGATCAAAGATTCTGTGAAAATTTTGAGGAGTGATAATGGCACTGAATTCAAGAATCTGATAATGGAAGAGTTCTGCAAAAATCATGGAATAAAGCAGGAATTTTCTGCTCCTGGAACTCCACAGCAAAATGGAGTTGTTGAAAGGAAGAATAGAACTCTCATTGAAGCTGCACGAACAATGCTTGAAGAAGCAAAGCTTCCAACCTATTTCTGGGCTGAAGCTGTGCAGACTGCTTGTTTTACTCAAAATGCAACACTCATTAACAAGCATGGAAAAACACCATATGAGATGGTGAAGAACAAGAAGCCAAATCTCAAATACTTTCATGTATTTGGATGTAAGTGTTTTGTTCTCAAGACTCATCCTGAACAGCTATCCAAGTTTGATCTAAAAGCTGATGAGGGAATCTTTGTTGGATATCCACTTTCAACAAAAGCCTTCAGAGTCTATAATTTGAGAACAAAAGTGGTCATGGAATCTATCAATGTCTCTTTTGATGACAAGAAGATCACTGGACTTGAAGATTGCATTGATCATGATCAGCTGAGATTTGAAAATGAAGATTCATATTCTGATACCTCAAGTCCTGACAGTCTAAGTCCTGATACTGTAAATTCTGATGGATTAAACTCTGATGTTATTGAAACTGTGGTGACTACGTCAAAGGAAGATGCACCAATGCAGGGGGAGCATACTCAAGATATTATCACATCTCAAGAAGCATCAGAACATACATCTGGCTCTTCAAATTCTGATTCGTCAAGTTCTGATAAGCCAAGTACTGACAGTACTGAAAATCTAAATACTGAAGGATCCAACTCAGAGAGCATAGTTTCAGGGGGAGCATCAGAAAATGAAACCGAAGACAGCATGAATCATGGGGGAGCATCCAGTTCTAGAGAAAATCTTCCATCTGCAAGGAAGTGGACAAAATCACATACACCTGATTTGATAATTGGAAATCCTGAGGCAGGTGTCAGAACTAGAACAGGTACTTCGAATGAATGTCTTTACAATTCTTTTCTCTCTCAGACTGAGCCAAAGAAAGTGGAAGAAGCTCTTCAAGATGCTGATTGGGTGCAAGCAATGCAGGAAGAGTTGAATGAATTTGAAAGAAACAAAGTCTGGACCTTAGTGCCAAGACCTAAGAATAAATCGGTTGTTGGTACAAAGTGGGTATTCAGAAACAAAACTGACAGTGATGGCATAATTGTAAGGAACAAGGCAAGGCTGGTTGCAAAAGGATATTCTCAACAGGAGGGAATTGACTATGATGAAATATTTGCGCCAGTTGCTAGGTTAGAATCCATAAGGATATTCATGGCTTATGCTGCTCACAAAAAGTTTACTGTCTTTCAAATGGATGTGAAAAGTGCTTTTCTCAATGGAGAATTGGAAGAGGAAGTATATGTTGAACAACCTCCAGGCTTTGTAGATTCCAAACATCCAGATTATGTCTACAGGCTTGATAGAGCACTTTATGGACTTAAGCAAGCTCCTAGAGCATGGTATGAGACTTTAGCTCAGTTTCTTCCGGAAAGTGGATTCAACAGAGGAACTATTGACAAAACACTGTTCTATCTCAACCATGGCAAGGACTTACTTTTGATTCAGATTTATGTTGATGATATTATTTTTGGGTCTCCAAATAACAAACTTTGCAAAAAGTTTGCCAACCTAATGCAGTCAAGATATCAGATGAGTATGATGGGAGAACTTAGTTATTTTCTGGGCCTTCAAGTCAAGCAGAGTGAAGAAGGAACTTTTATTTGTCAATCTAAGTACACCAGAAACTTGCTGAAGAAATTTGGAATGCAAGACTGTTCAAGTGCATCCACTCCCATGGCCACTGCAACAAAACTGGATAAGGATACTGGTAATTCAGTAGATATTACTGATTACAGAGGTATGATTGGCTCACTTCTCTATCTAACTGCTAGTAGACCAGATATCATGTTTGCTACCTGTCTTTGTGCAAGATTTTAAGCAGATCCAAGAGAACCTCACTTAACAGCTGTAAAAAGAATCTTTAAGTATCTTAAAGGAACAGCTGATCTAGGATTATGGTATCCTAGAGAATCAGATTTTAAATTAATAGGTTACTCAGATGTAGATTTTGCAGGTTGCAAAATTGACAGGAAAAGCACAAGTGGTAGCTGCCAATTTCTTGGAGGCAGGTTGGTTTCTTGGTATAGCAAGAAACAAAAGTCAATTTCCACATCAACTGCAGAAGCAGAGTATATTGCTGCAGGAAGCTGCTGTGCACAGATTCTCTGGATGAAGAATCAGTTACTGGATTATGGGTTAACATATTTCAAAATCCCTATTTACTGTGATAATCAAAGTGCTATTGCTATGACAGGTAATCCAGTTCAACACTCTATGACAAAGCACATCAGCATCAGGTACCATTTCATCAGGGAACATGTGGATGAAGGTACAGTGGAATTGCATTTTGTTCCCACAGATCAACAAGTAGCAGATATCTTCACAAAACCACTGTGTGAAGCTACCTTTATAAAATTGGTAAATGAACTTGGAATGATTTCAGGTTCTTTCTCTAAATCTGCTTAAACTTGTTCTATGTTATCAGACTTTATGATCAGTATTTACAGAATTAATCTCTTTGTATATTCTGTGCATTAATTGATAAATGTCTTTAAGTACTGACTGTTGTCTGATATATGTTTCTAAACTCTGATAAGTGATATGTCTGTTTCAGTAACTATTCAATCCTATGAGGATAACTGTGCTAGATACTGATCTAGTAATCTTCAATAAACAAATGATTCCATAGAAGAAGTAATTATTTCAGTGGAAATCTTATGACACTAGCAAATTCTGATAACTGAGCTTAGTTAAGTTTACTTTGTATATCTTATTACTAAGTCACAAATTAGAATAATGCTACTCATCTGTTAAGTTCTGATACTAGTAAAACTGCTGAATGTACTAAGTGCTGATAGACCTCTCTTATTAAAAAAAAAAAATCAAAGAATAAAATCAGGTACTCCTTTGAGATCTAGAGTAAAAATGTGAAAGGGACGACCCAAGTGCATTGCTGGTATTAAGTAAATATGCATTAGAAAAGCAAAATATTTTCTTGGTGACTTTTCACACTCTATGATTACTGGAGAAATACTCTGATAATAGCATAAATTCTGATAAGCAGTCGTGACTCACTTACACTGAGAAGCCACTGTAAAAGAGAATTTTAAAGATGCATAAAATTAGCACAAAAACAGTTGAGGTGGACTCATGCATGAACTCATTTATCAGTAGGTTTCAGGATAATGACAGCTCTTTAGCAAAATTTTAATTATGACTTATTTCTAAGATGTACTGAAGTAGATCAGACTTTACTCTTTGTCTGTTATTTAGCTTAATGCACACACTAATCACTCCATCTGAATGATGAAAATTTCTGTGGTGGTCTATGTTATTTTAGATAAACAGTCATTGTGTCATTTTTGCACAAATTCTGAGGATAAGTTCTAGTTACACGTTCTGATGATTAAGTTCTGACGTTCATAACTAAGAACTTGTATGAGTATTTACTAAGATGAGCATTCCTTTTTCGAGTTAAGAAATTATGTTCTGATGACTGTTAAGTTCTGGTATAGGTCTAAGTTCTGATTTCTCAGTCTAATCCTTTACTTGGCTTATCTTTGAATGAAATTTAATAACAGTCTCAGTTTGTACTCGCATATGTTGAAGTGGAAGATTAATAGTCACTATGATTAGGATTAATGGTTTTGTACTTGAACAGTCCACTGTTTCTTGTGTCTTGTGCGGTCTAGACCATGATTCCTCTTTCCAATGACTGTTATTCTTTTTCAAAGTCTAGGGAGACGAGGTAGAATTAATTCTATCTGTCAGCATTAAATATCTTCGCGTCTCCTGGCATTCTCTTGCCTATATAATCAGCCACTTCACTTTAGCCCTTTCATCAATTTTTCTCACAATCGTAACTTCATATTCTTTTTCAAAAGCATCATGGTTCGATACAACATGTTTTTGAATTACCAAAATTTTCATATGGAGCTTAGCTGCGCCGACTGGCAGCAGGAGTGGCATGTAACTGCCATTCCTGAAGAGATATGGGGCTCTGTCCCACAGGCGGTGCTGAACCAACTTCTGTTCTTCGAGATGGACTACCAGCTTCATCTTGATCGATTGGAGGCGGAACGGCGGGAAGCTATCCGTCAGCAAGAGCGAATCATTCGACTCGCTATCTTGTTTGTCGAAGATAGGAAGAGGAAGTTGACTTAATCTCGTCTTCTTCCTGTTCTTCTTCATCCTCAGCTTTGTCAGGCTTCTTTGCTAGGACTAAAGCTGTTGACGTTAGGATTAGAAGCTTAGGGAAAATCTTGTATTGATGTAATTTCTATTTCATATATGTATTGACTTGATATATTAATGAAAACTATTTTTACTTCAAGATTTTGTCTCTGAGTTATTTTATCTTGGGTTGTTAAATCCTGCTTGATATTCTGATGACCATTTAAATTTTGTCTTTATTTAAGTTCTGATTCTTTGTCAGCACTTATTCATCGCAATTATCTCGGTCATTTTTAACATGATTCATTTTCAGAATATTAATGTTGCAGTGAAAAATAATTCAATCAGTGCTAACGGTTTAAATTTTGAATTAAAACTGTGTCTCTTGATAAATGAAATGGTTTTTCTTTGAAACAAGGCAACTGGGTAAGTAATCATTCCTGTTTTCTCGAGCCCAGTAACTATCCGTTATTACTGCATGTCTGACAGGTGTCCAAAGGTAACATTCTTTTTCAGAGTATAAGAACAACAGAGAGAATATTTCTTTAATCTTTTATTTTCTTTATACTTTATCTCTCTTCTTACTTTTACTCTCTTTCTCATTCTTTCTCACGTTGGTTTTTCATACAGACATTATCTCAAACACCTAACAGGCATACTTGAATTTCAATATTTTTTCACATGGCACCAAAGGATTTAATCATTGATGGAGCAAAGTTTGTTCCAAACAACTATGCTGCAATTCTTGATCATGCTGAAGCTCCATCTGAATTGCATTTTGTGCAAGATCTTCTTGCACATAGTGAGGTTGGGTACGCCTTAACTCAGCCTGAATTATTTTCAAGTCAACAAGTTCTGCGGTTCTGGAGGACTGGAGTTTTTGATGATGGTGGTAAACGAGGAACTCCCAGTATTATCTTCCAAGTGGGTGATTCATCCTATGTAGTCACTCCTGGTACAGTACGAAGAGCATTACATCTTCCAGAAGATTGTACCTTCTCTATACCAGAGGAATCAGAACTTCGGGGGTTAATGACTGATTTGGGATATGAAAAGAGTCTGACGAAACTTGGCCAGTTGAAACGGGCCAATATCAGAAGAGAATGGAGTTTCTTCTTCGATTGCATCACCAAGGCTTTTGGCAACAAGTGTTCAAATTTTGATGCCATCCCAATTCTGAGTCAGCACATCGGGTATGCTATTATCCATCAAACTCATTTTGATTTTGCAACTGGAATAATTGGTTTTATTGGGGATAGGATGACAGAGGATCGAGATGTTGTTTATTTTGCTAGATTCTGTCAACTTATTTATACGTATTGTACTGCTGAACCCCAATTAGTTAGCACTCAAACCCCACCTTTTAAGGTTGCAAAAAGGTACTTTAACGACCTGATAAATGCTGACACAAAGAAATCAATGGTGAGACAATTACAGATTCCTCAGTCTGTGAAACAGATTCTGGTAAATGCTGATCCTGCTACTTACAAATCTGTTTACTCAAATGTTCAACCAACTCACCATAACCAAAATTCATCAACCTCAGTACCTACCTCTCCTTCTACTCAACCTACCCTCAGAACTTATCTCAAATCCTATCTCTCCACTTCACAGACTGCTCAACCTTCTTCTTCAGCACCTACTGTGAAGCCTACATCCTCTAAGCCAAAGAGAACAAAGACTGTTCCTCAAACACCTCAAAAGAGGAGAAGCATTACTTTGAGAGATGAATCAGATTCTGAGGATCAGATTCCCTCTTCAGAACCTGTGGTAAATGAAGCTGAGAAGGCAACTTCTCAGAAGGATTCTGCAATTGGGGGTTCTAGGCTTCTCAAGAGGCTTAGACGTATGACGGTTCCTGAAACTCCCAAGGAATCCAACTCAACAAGGAAGTACAAGAAACAGAGGGCACAAAGGCCAGTTTCAGATGATGAGGAGGAAGCAGCTAAGGAAGGGGATCAGGAATCTCTGATCTCACAAGACAAGGAATTTGCTCCAGTCACTTCTTCTCCATCAACTCCATCTCAGGAACCTGTATCTGACAAGGCTAATTCACCTTCTATGTCTCTTGTTGATCCAGGCACAAGTGCTGAAATTGATATTCAGAACCTGGTTGTGCCTGAAATACTTTTCTTAGAAGCTCCAACAGCAAATAATCCTTCCACAACACCTGTTACTGATGCTGTTCAAACTCCTGAGTTATCACTAACACCTTCTCTGCATCAAGATGCTGATGATCAGATTTAAGGTGAGCATCAGGATATGGCTGTTGATCAGAACTTAGTATCAGATCAGCAATTAGAGGATGTTGAAGCCTCCATTGCTACTCACACAGTTGTCTTATCAGAAGATACTGATTCTCTAAGTTCTGATGCTGCAAATGTTGGAGATACTAGTGAGGCTGCTACAACTGTAGATGCTGATGAAGCAGGTCCTTCAGGACATACTCCTCCACTGACTCTTCCTAAGTCTGAACTGGTAAAGGAGTTTGTTATCAGGGATGCACCAGTACCTTGGAGTGAAACTCCTGCAGGTCAGGAGTGGACTAAGGAATGGAACTCAGTTTCATGTGTTCCAAATGCTTTACATCTTGCTGAGCACTTGACTAAAGCTGATGAAATGTTACATTCTGATGATTTTAAAACCCAGCTTAGAGTCACTGCATTGAGTACTAAACATCTACAAGGTCTTCATTCCAACACTCATGCAGAGCTATACAAGATTCAGGAGAACTTTATCAAACAGGAACAAGTTTGGAAAATTGATAAGAAAAAGTTCTTCCAACCTACCATTGACAGGGTTGCTTATATTGAGAAAACTCAAGAGAAGCAACAAGCTCAGATTGATCAAATTCTGACAAATCAAGCTTCTCAGCAATCGCAACTTACTGAAATTCAGACCTCAGTGGAACTACTTATCTCTCTTTTATTACCTGCTGATGCCAAAAAGGGGGAGAAGGTAATTAAGTCCAAATGCAAAACCAACAATTCACTACAAGGAAAGGATGATGGAAAAGATGACCAAGGAAACTCTGGAATGGGTAGTGGTCATAGTTAAGGTAGAAGGTTTACATCAAGACAAGCTAGTCACAGAACAAGTTCTGATACTGGGAAAAGAATAAGTTCTGCTGCTGGTAAAAGGACAAGTTCTGATGAACTTCTAGATCTTGATGAGGAAATGTCAAGACAGTTATTTCTTCAAGAAAATCCAGGGATGGACTTGGAAAGTTTAAAGGAAGAAGAAGCCAGACTTAAATCAGAGAAAGTCACATCTAAATCTGAAGCTTCTGGTAAAAAGTTACTTCCAAAACCTAAAGGCATTGTGATCAAAGAAAGGATACATACTGAAGAAACTTTGGCTAGATCACAACCACAGATAGATCCAAGATCCAAGGGTAAAGAAAAGGTTGGTGAACCTATCAAGCCTTATGTACCTCCTGAGGAAGAAGAAATTACTGATGGAAAAGATGATCTTGCTCTGACTTCAAGAAAAGTTCTTAAAACAACCTCTGACATGGCTCAAGTTGTTCAGAGTCAAGAAATTGTAAGTTCTGATATTCAGAAGAAGCAAGTAACCTCTGACAGTGCTCAAGTTAACTTGATATCAGAAAATAAATCTAAAACACTCCTACCAGGATTCACTAAAGCAAAACAGACTCAATCTTTGAAGACTACTCCAAGTGGTTTTGAAGCAAGAGTAGTTACTGGAAAGGAAGCTAGAGATAAAACTGGATTGGGAAGTGCTGATGAAAGAAGAGTACACAACACTACCAATGATCCAACTTCCTTGAGTGAACCAGGTATTGGAGCAACTCCTGAGAGATTGAATCAACTAGAATCTGTACAAATGGTTTACCATACCTACTTGAAGGAACACATCTTGTTGTATTTCATGACAGATGGTAGGGTTTATCATATAAGACAAAATGCCATTCCTTTGAAGTATTTTGAAGAATTGGAGCATGTACTTTTCTTACTTCAAGTGGATAACAGATTAACAGAGACTGCTGCAAACTACTTAAAAGAACAGATTCAGAGACAGAAAAGACTTTATTCTGTTAAGTCTGACAGCATATATGTTCCAAAGTACAGAAATCACAATGGTGATATTGTTGATATGAAGCCTAATACTGCACAGATCAGAACATATCTTGGTATTAAGGGGCTTGAATTCAATCTAGAGTCTAACAAAGCTTATGTCATAAGACTAGATCGGGAGTTGAGAAGAGCAAAGATTAATGATCTCAGAGCTGCAATATTTCAAACTGGTGAAGATACTGCAGAGCTTAAAGATGTCAAACGGAGAATGATTGATGAACTCAGATATGCTGAGAAATGTTTGTTGAAGAATTATCTCAGAACAACTCCTGACATCAGAGAGATCAGAAAATGATGAAGCCAAGTCAAAGATCTACAACTACTTAAATTCTGATGTGTATACAGACCAAAGTTGTTATCAGAAGTTGAATTGGTAAAAGCTTTAAGGACTGTAAGTTGTAGTTATCTTGTCTATTTCTCATGCATTTGTACTTAATGTTTTTGACATCATCAAATATCTGTTAAACTTGTATATTTTGCTAATTTACAAGTTGGGGGAGATTGTTAGATATATTTGATAATGTCATGGCTAATATGTTTTATGTTTAGATTTCAGATCTTATTTGAACAGGACAAATCAGTACTTAACTGTTGATCAGTACTTATACTGGAAGTCAGGACTTAAGGGATATCAGTACTTATGTTATCAGGAGATAAGCATCAGGAGATAGATATCAGAACTTAAGTGCTGAAGGACGATCAGATAAGGACAGTAGCTGGTTGAAGTTAAGAAGATCAAGATAAACATAAGAAGAGATATGCATGAAGAAGGAATTCCGTGAAGAATGGAATACTTGGAATAGAAGATATCTGATTGATATATTTTAGGAAGCAGAATTATATTCCATATCAATTAGCGATTATCTTGTAACTGTGTAGTATATAAACACAGACATAGGGTTTACACTATAAGTGTTTTCATTATCGAGAATATTATTTACTGTAACCCTAGCAACTCTCGTGATATTTTGTTCATCACTGAGAGATAACCGTTCCAGATTGTAACAGAGTTTATTGTTTCAATAAAGTTTGTTTTCTGTTACATAAGTTCTTGAAGTTTGATTTGATTGTAATAAACACTGTATTCACCCCCTCTACAGTGAAAGTGTGACCTAACAGTGTTTGTATCCAAACTTGACGGGTCCTCCCATAAAAAGAAGGATCCTTCCTTCATAACCCACATTATTGAATATTTGTTTCATTATTGGGTGTTTCTTATTATATATTTATATGTAAATGTAATATAATATATATTTATCTAAAATTAATGTATAATATATTGAGTGGATATAATTAAATCTTGATCAAATAATAATCGATAATAAAAATAATAATGTCACTAAAATAATATTTTTCTCCGATTCTAACATTATAAACAAAATATATTTTTACTTATAATAAAGTAATAAACTGCAAAAAAACTCAACTCTACTAGTATATTTAGTTATCATTATTTTTAAATTAATTATTATTATTATTATTATTATTATTATTATATTGCTACCTTTTTTATATATGTAGACTGGGTATTTTTTTTATTCCTTTTCATCTTCATATAGTTCTTGACCCATCAATTTAGGTGTACGGACCAGTCTTGCCCGTAAAACAACAGTATTCAGGTGAGTCAGCTTTGATGTTCATTTCCTCGTACATATTTTATGGTACCTATATATGTTGTATAGCAATATGTGTGTGTTTTGTTATTCATGTTTTAATGTTGTTTACATTCATTTGTTGTATTGATCATGTATGTGAGAATGATTACATGTTTAGCTTTTCAGTAATTAAATGTGGGTTGTTTCTTATTTCTTTCAATGTTAATTAGGATTCTCCTTTACTGTATAACTTTAATCCTCCTCTTAATTTCCTTATTGGATATTGATGCTTTTTCGATTTTTTCGAGTTATTCTTATGCATTGTTTCACTAGACAAAGTTAATGTAGACTATGATTTTAAGACATTTCTGTATATGATGTGAAACAAATGATCACTTGAAGTCTTGAATCCAGATTCGAGAAAGCTAGTTAAATTGTAGTATTTGTAATGCAACAGTGTGTGCTGTGATTAGTGATTACATGGTCCTGATCAGAAGGGATTAGAGTGCTATTCTTGTTGTTCTGAGATTTAACCAATGTTATAGCCGTGTAAATTCTTTTCTTTCGTTGTAGGACTTTGAATAAATTATGCTTGTGTTAGTGAACTACATGAATGAATAAAGTTCTAAAGTTTGTCATTTCCTTTGTTTTTTTCTTTAGTAATATTATTCTGCCAATCCAGAAAAAAAAAAGAATAACCAAAAAATACGTTGTTTTGAATGAATTTTAATGTTGTGTGAACTATTAGCCACTTATCATATATTAAGCTGCAAGATCTTCAATCTTTTTCAATAAAGGGTGGATTATACAAGCGCAAGGTTTGGTACCATAGAGGCTCGTCCAGTTAATGTTTTCTTTTATTCTATAAAACAAAGAAGATTTGTCCTATGTTATTTCGGATTGCGTCATTGGTTAAAATTGTTATTTTTTTATGTGTACTCCTCTTTACAATCCTGTATATAATTTCAGTTCTCTGTTCGAAGATAACAAAAATGGAGTTGAAGGGCAGTGCTAATAGAATTCGAATCTGCGCATGTGAGTTAATGTCAATTGGCGATGACTTGATGGATGATGATGAGTCCTGGGATTTCGTCGGGAGAGATCTTCAGCTAAAAGCAACATTCTTGTATTGTGACTTTAACAAAGTGATCTCTGGTTCTCCAGATGATCAGAAGAGATCTCTCACTGAACTTGCAAACAGATTATTTTGCTCAATCGAAGAGGTAAGTTTTTTAATTTTGTTTTTCTCGGTTTTTGATTACATAGTGTACAAAAGCCATTCAATACATTCATTGGTTGAATTGATAGTGCATCAATAAGGACTTCATGTTTATCTAGTTTATAACACTGCTGGGCAGTGGTACTCAATTTCTTGAACAATGCAATCAGTTTATCACTGAACTTTATTTTCATTTAGTACGCAGACAATTCTATTCCAGTATTAATTTGTAGCTAGTAAAATCAGTTAGAGTTAGAAGGAATATTTAAGTTCAGATTGGATATCTTGTGTTGTCCTTGTATCTTGTGCAATATTGCACAATTGCAAATTCAGCGGACATGGGCCAAATTTATTGCTAAACTTGGTAACCTGTTTAGTTAGCTTTATACTGATATGAAAAGTCATTTAGATTCATTGTCGAACCTACAAAGCAAGTACTTGATACTATGACATTGACATTCTTCATCTATAATAAAATTTCCTGGTAACAGATGTGCGTGCACTTTTGAAACTGTAGGAAGATTGATATATTAGTTGTTAACTACAATCACATTGTTTACTTGATTTGTAATTAATAACTATTTTGGTTCATAGTTGGATTTAGCAGTGAAAGTTCAGAGTATCCAGCAAGCACAGAATCGATTTAGTGACCTGGCTCTTGTTTTGGAAGAAGTGGTTGATACTGATCTTATGCCTCTGCTCATGCCTTCAAGTGATTTAATGGTCGATAGTTAAAAATGTTTGTGCTTTGTATATGGACATGCCAAGTTATCTGCAGGTTAACAAATAATAGTCAAAATCATGTAACGCTATGTACTCTTTGTCGTCATTTTGCCCTTATGCTTATGTATATGCTAGTTTTTCATATTAAATGGTTGTTGACCGTTATTCGATCGATCCATGTGATGTTTAGTTGGTTGTATTTAAAAGGGCATCCATTTTCTAGAAATGTAGATAGACAAGCATGGTGGTCGTGAAAATTCAAGTTTCTTTGCAAGTAGAAATATAATAACAAAAGGGGGACGATCTACAACAATGATAACAAACACATTCTGAGCCATTGGATGGGGACTGGGTGGCTGGGATTAGGGGCGGACCGCGAAAAATTTCCGCGGTTGGATGGGACGGGCCGCTGAAATTTTCCGCGGTTGGGGGTGTTACTCCCTTATCCCCAGCAACCCAACACCCTCCCCCACCACACAAACCAACAAAAAATCCCCAACAAAATTCTACTTGGAGAGTGAACTATTTAGGCGAATTTTGGGCATTTTCATCAAGAAATTCAAGTAGTTTTGTCAACTGAAGGTATATTTCTTGTCTTAAATTTTACATTTACATGGCGGATAAATTATTTGCTCGTATGTTTCGTCATAAACGTCAAAATGAAAAAAAGAGAGGCTATTGATCATAATTTACATCTTGATGATTTAAATACTAGTGAAGAACCTAAAACCCCTGTATATGTTGAAGATGATGATTTTGTAGATAGAAATGAAGAATTTATTAATTTAGATGACGATTTGGTTGATGTTGAAGATGAAAATGATGAAAACGAGGTTGAAAATGATAGTGATAATGTTGAGGGTGAGGATGAAGATGAAGATGATAATGTAGAGGATGCAAATTTTTATGAAAATGTTGATGGGGGAGTTCCATATTTGAATCAAATTTTTCAAAGTGTGGATGAGGCCGGTCATTTTTTTAGGGCTTATGCTTTACGAAATGGCTTTGCTATTAAAATTCAAGCTAGCCATCGTAATAAAGACAACGAGATATATGGTCGTTTATATGTTTGTAGGCTTTATGGAAAAAGTGTCGTCGCCGAGAGTAGTCAAAATAAACGGCGTAGAGAGGTTCTTCCTAAAAGCGAGTGCAAGGTTAGGATGTATGTCAATTATCAAAAGAAAAAACGTCACTGGGAGGTAACTAGCCTTGAATTGGTACATAACCACGGTCTTGTTTCCCCTAGTAAGATGAATTTGGTACAACGAGAAAGACATGTCAACACCGCGACCCGTAGTTTGATTAAAACGCTTTATGGTTCGGGGGTTCGTAATTGTCAAGTGATGAATGTGATTGGTAACATTCATGGAGGTAATGGCAAAGTTGGTTTCAATGTTCAACATGTTAGGAATGTGTTGAGAGATGAGAGGAAGAAAAGGTTTGAGATTAGTGACGCCCAAGCGGGGTTGGACTTGTTGCATAGGTTGAATGAAGAAAGTGGTTCTAAATATTTTATTATGACCGAAGTCGACGAAGAGAATCGCTTGAAGTGTCTAGTATGGATTGATCCGAGATGTATAATGGCTTACCAAAATTTTGGCGATGTTATGGCTTTTGATACCACTTATCGGAAAAATAGGTGTGCAATGTCATTTGTCCCATTTATCGGAGTCAATCATCATTATCAATCGGTAATTTTCGGGTTTGCATTGATGCAAGATGAACACGCGTCGACTTTTGAGTGGATTCTTCGTACTTGACTTGAAGGTGTGGGGAATAATCCTCCATTGACTATAATCACGGATCAAGATCAAGTCATGGCAAGCGCTATTGCGGTTGTACTCCCGAATACTACCTATTTATTGGGTTCTTGGCACATTAGTCAAAAATTCCCCGAGAAATTGGCTCATTATTATTCGGCTTTTCCGGAATTCAAGACGAACTTCAACAATTGCATTTATAAATCTCTCACCGAATGTGTTTTTGAAGCTAGATGGGCGTCGTTTGTGGAAAAGTATCACTTGCAAGATCATAAATAGTTAAATGGGTTATATGAGTTGAATCACAAGTGGCTTCCTGCATATACTAGAAACAAATTTTCGGCGTTTCAAAATAGTACATCGAGGAGTGAGGGGATGAATTCTTTCTTTGATAAGTATGTGAGTTCAACAACGGGTTTGAAGGAATTCATTGAAATTGCCCAAAAAGCATTGGCAAGGCAATTCATGAGGGAGAAGGAAGCAGATTATGTCACCATTAATCTAAAACGTCCCATGAAATTGCATACCACATTGGAGTATCATGCTTCTTGTATCTACACTAAGGAAATGTTTAGAAGATTTCAAGATGAATTGGCTGAGTTTTCAAAATACTTTGTTGAAAAAGACCGACGAGCTAGTGAAGAAGGGGAGGGAATGGGGGATGTTTATACGTACTATAGTTGTTATAGGCCCATGACCAAGCCTACGAGAAGAAATGTTTATTTTGTGGCATTCGAGAAAGCAAGCTCTTTGGGAATGTGTACGTGTAGAATGCTTGAACATTCGGGGCTAACTTGTAGACACCTATTGGCGGTCTTCACTAAGAAACGGGTTTCGGAAATTCCCCCGTATTACATAAACCGGAGGTGGACAATGCATGCCAATAGAGTTGATGGCGTGTTGCCTTACAATTTGGATGTTGGTCAAAGTCATGAGATGACCTCAACCGATCGATTTAATAGCATGACAATGTTAACCATGAGTTTTTGTCAAAGTAGCATTGCATCCAAGGAACGGTATGATTATGCCGTTGGAGTGATGAATCGAGAAATATCAATTCTCAAAAGAATGAGCGTTGATGGAATTAAATCTTACGAAAGCAATTCGCATGCTCCAAATGCAAGTGCTCATGAAGAACCAATTCTTGACCCTATTATGTCCCAAACTAAAGGGAGGAAGAAGGACGTTCATTTCAAAAGTCCCATAGAATCGATTGGTAAAAAGGAGAAGCCGCCAAGAAGGTGCACTTATTGTCAAATGGAAGGCCATGATAAAAGAAAGTGTGCTAGTAGACTAGAATATCTTAAAAATGTTCAAGAATCGTAATATAATTAGTAGTGTAGCATTTTGTAACTGAATGTTGTAATCTTTTAATGGCTTTGAATTTTAAGTGTTTAACATTGCTTTCTTTTTTGTTATATTTTATTATCATATAATTGTCAGTTATTGTCATATAATTGTGTTTTATTGTGATAGGTAATATGACTAGCGATTATAGTGGTGAAAACAACTCCGATCATAGTTGTGATTCGATTTCCCACGTTAGCAACACATTCTCGGACTCCCTACCAAGCGACTCGTGGTATGAGGACAATGACGAGGAAGATGTGGTCTCACCAACCTTTAGTGAGATGGAAGATGCATGTGCCGAGTTGATGCCCCTTGTGGACAATGACGAGCCGCCCCATGAGGAGGAAGAGGAAACATACTTGTACCTACCCAATGAGGAGGCTTATAAGGCCAAAAATTGGATCGAGGCATGCAATTGGATGAAGGGTACTGAACCGTGGAGATTGGTGAACTCTCATCCGGATCCGTACTTCCTTCCGATCTTGAATTTGGGCAACAACACGCCCGATGGAAAATGGAAAAAATCCGGATGGAATGGCGGTAAACTTGTTAAATGTGATCGGATTGCCGATATTGTAAACTTGAGGCCTCGTGAGGGGGTTATAATATGGACCAAATGCGCATTGAATATGTGAAGGGTTGGGTTTCACACCTAATGGGATGGACGGAGAGGGAACGCGAGACATGTTTTGCAAGATTTCGTCTCTACGATGGCTCAAATACGATTCCCATTACCATTTAGAATGACTCCAACCCTTACCTGTGGAAACTTACGGAAGGCCATATCCGTGATGGTTGTGTACTTGTTCTCTACCATATTGCATGCTTCGTGGATACTACGCAAGGAGTTGCTCAATACCGGTTATCCGGTGGTCTTTCTAATATACTAGGTATTTTTGGTTAGGACCAATATATTTCATAAAATTTAGTGGATTGTATTGATCGTGTAATTTTCATTCGAACCTATGTATTTTCATTGAATTTGAGCGGCAATTGTGTATTTTATATGAATTCAAGTATGAAATTTGAGATTGAAAGTGTACCTATAAATTTGAGATTGAAAATTAAAATTTACAAGTCGAACTATACATTAGAAATTGTTATGAAATGTATTGAAAAGTTTTTTCTAACATTTGGACAAAATGTTGACTTTTGTTGACTTTTTAAGGAATTTTAAATTTTATTTAAAAATTGAATTTTTTTTTTTAAAATCACTCATTACCATATTTTAAGACTTTTGAGAGGGGTTTGGATTATTGGAAGTTAGCTTTGGACTAACTTCCAAAAATTAAGCAATTTCAACAGAAGGTTTGCATGCATTGCTCTGTTTCTGCTCTATTTTTTGGAAAAACACCAAAGGGACGGACCGCGGAAATTTTCCGAGGTTGGGCTAAAGAGGGACCGCGGAAAATTTCCGCGGTTGGGCGGGGATTTTTTTTTATGCAGACTGTATACAGACAACCAACCTGCACAAATTCACCAAAATTGCCAACAAAATCGAGCATAATTGACCACCTATAATCCTCCAAATTCACCAAAATTGGCAACAAAAATCTCACACACCTATAATCCTCCAAAATCCAGCATAATTCACCAAAATAATCCTCTAAAATCCAAAACAATCCACAATCCACAAAATCCACCAAAATAAAATCAAATAAAACTGACAATATAAAATCAAATGAAATCCAAGTACATAAACCGACAATATAAAATCAAATGAAATCCAAGTACGTAATCCGACAACCTAAAATCAAATAAAATACAACTAAATACGAAATGAAATCCAAGTATGTAAGTACTACGAAGCTTCGTGACGCCTACGCATACAAATCCCGGGAATCCCCCTTGCCTTCCCTAGCTGAAGCTCCTTTGCTATCCGATACCTAAAGGTATCCACCTCCTCCTGCGACCAATTCGGTACCTCGGCTAAGTCATATCCTTGTGTGAAGTAGTTCATGTACTTCATCACATAAACATCGCAATCATTAGAGTTTCGTTGCTTTGGTCTGGACGGTAGAGCTAGGACCTCGGTTGAAGTAGGGTCACGCCCCTCGACTGGGTGTATCATATGCAATAGCCTCGGCAACAACCATGACTGCAATGAAATTATGATCCGAGAATGAATATAATATACAATTGGTAAGGACTATATAGAAGACAGTAATAGTAGAGGGACATACCACCACTCGTATATCCTCACGATAATCCGGCTCGTCATTCATTGAATCTATGATAAGACCTTCAAATCTTCTAGTACCGAACATGAACAAAACCTAATGCACATCTCCGAAACAATATGGGATGAATATGTAGTCCGCCTCGAGAACAGAAGGACCAACAAGAGCACTGGAAAAACCAGTAAAACTACGTAATGCTTTATTCCATGCCCTCTGCAATGTATCTCCACCGACCCTCGATGCTTTTCTGATTTTCTTCACATGTCCTTTCCCGAGAACCACGAAGTAGGGATCCATGAAATAATAGACGGGTTTCCTCTCCCATATACCTCCAGTGTGAATCTCCTCCTCCCGACTCCTTAGCAATCCCTGAAAATATATATGAATGTAACAAGTAAAATGAATGCAACAACTAAAAGGAATGCAACAACTAAAATGAATGCAAAAACTAAAATATGTTAGACAACTAAAATATATTAGAAAAGTAAAATGTATTAGACAACTAAAATATATTAGCAACGAGTAACGAACAATATCATATAAGTGTATATGATCCTGTCATCAACCCATGTTCCTGGAGCCAGACTCTGCATAGCTGATGTATGGATGTCATAGTCCTGGACACTAAGACCACCGGGATTCCTCGGCGCCATCCCAAAGCCCCATCCCCAATCTGAATATATAGCATTCTTCTTTGCCATGCTGAGACTCTTAGTGATACTCCACTTCTCCTCTTTCATCCTGCGGGATGCAAGCTTCGCGGGCCTACTAGATGATGCAATAGCCTGGGGTGGCTGAGACTGAGACACATGTTGGGATGGCTGTGTCATGTCAACGACATCCTGGGCAGGAATGGCTGGAATGTCAAAGTCGTCAGCCAAAGGTGCAATGAAATATGATTTTATGTTCTGAAATGTGGGAGGTCTGTAGGCGGGTCCTTTGATCTTCTTCATCAACCGAGAGAATGGTGTGAGGAAGGTACCAAAAATCCTCCCAAACTCCTCCACAAACTCAGGAGGAACCCTAGCATCCAGCTGCTTCAACATATTAAGCCCGACAACCATCTACAAACAAAAACAAGCAAACATTTTTTCATTAATTCCACAAGGATATCATATCATCAAGATGAAATACGTGTGAATGCAAATTTTGTAGTGTGTGGGGGTGTAATGTGAAATATGCATATTTATAAAACACTTACAACTTCATATCCCTCGAGGCTATCATACAACTCCCTCGTCTTGTACTACTGTTGAGGCTGTGGATCGGGGTTCCCTATGTACGTACGAGATATATCACCATACCACGCCATGTAATCAGCCTCCGAAGCTACGTCTACCGAGTCATCAACAAGTTCATCCAAATCTGAACAGAACCTGGCCCATTTGCCAATATCAATAAACCACCGCACCAGCCAATCCTCCCCTGTAAACGTGGCATCCTTAGCCCCCTGTAACCAACCATGTTCACCGGTGCCCGTGGAATCTGGGGACTAGAACCAAACTGTCTCGACACCCTGTCCGGATGCTGCCACTCGACCATGTCATAACATACAAGGGGAACTCGACCGCACCCGGCTAACTGTGTCTGTATCATCTCACTGTCCATAACATCCTCGAACCTAGCATACGGCCTCCAGACCACCTCATCACCAGCAACACCATCAAACTCACCCATATAGAACGGTAAGTTGTGGTGAGGACCTGACATCCTGCGCTTCTTCGAAACCCCGACATGAGTATCACTATAATAGGCCCATCCCTCAGCAACCGGATAATCCTCCTGACTGGGAGATCGTAAAGGCACGTCAATACGAGGAAATCTCTCGTAAGACCAAACCTGTAACACCCAGACACAACAAGCATGCTCTTGTTGCCCTTCCTTGCAGCAATCTCCAAACCCCGGTCTATATGAGCTAACACAGCTGCACCCCAAGTATAATAAGAAATCTCCCGCATATTAATCAATGGGTGCATATACCGAACATGAACAAAAGACCGGTTAATGTTGGGGAAGAGGATACAACCCATAAGGAATAGCAGATACGCCTTAGTATGTACAACCGTGGCCCTCATATTGTTCTTCTCAGGCTTCTGTGCACCACCCCAGCTTGATATTATTCCGATACAAAGCCTCCTTCACCTCCTCCTCGGTCAAAGGCTCAAACCAGTTATTAGCAAAATACGCAGCCTTGTTCTCTATCACCCCACAAGTCAGTGCATCCCCCTGAACTGGTAACCCTAGAATAAACCCTACATCCTCCAGTGTAACAGTTATTTCCCCCTGCCTCGTGAAGAAAGTGTTGGTCTCAGGTCTCCAACGCTCTACCAAAGCAGATATCAACCGAGTGTCAGTAGCAAAGACAACAACAGGGTCTGCAAAAATCCCAAACCCAAGCATGTGTAGCAATTCCCGTTGTGGTCTCCTTAACTTCCACAAGTGCAATGACTTGTTCCCCGAATAACTCTGCAACTCATCTCTCCCTGCACCATCCCAAACATCCTCACTAACATGATACTGATTATCCCAAATAACATTATGCGCGTTCGAACCCGGCAACATATTCCCGAAATCACCGAAATTATCCATACCTGAAAATATTGTCAACAGAATTCATCAATCACCATAATAAATACACCACAACGTACACAATAAAAACAATTACCATGTTAGGTCACACACACTGTAGAAGGGGGTTGAATACAGTATTTACTACAATCAAATCGAATATAAGAACTCAAGTAACTGAAAACAGATTTTATTCAACACAATAAACTCTGTTACAATATGAAACTGTCCTCTCTCAGTGATGAACAAATTATCACGAGAGCTGCTAGGGTTATTAAGAATAATAATTTCGATAATGATAACACTTATAGTGTAAACCCTATGCCTGTATTTATATACCACACATTTACAAGATAATGTTCTAATTGATATGGAATATAATTTTGCTTCCTAAAATATATCAACTAGTTATCTTTTCTTCCAAGTATTCTATTCTTCATAGAATTCTTTCTTCATGCATATTTCTTTCTGTCTTAGTCTCGATCTTCTTTCCTTGCAATCAACCGCCTTCCTTATCTGAAAGTCATCTTAAGTCCTGATATTATCTCCTGATAAATATCTTCTGATAACTTAAGTTCTGATATCTTAAGTTCTGTCTTCAGTATAAGTGCTGATTTCCAGTTAAGTACTGATTTGTCCTGTTAGGTAAGATCTGAAAACTAAACACAAATCATATTACACATGACATTATCAAATATATCTAACAATCTCCCCCAACTTGTAAATTAGCATAATATGCAAGTTCAACAGATATTTGACGATGCCAAAAATATTAAGTACAAATGCATGAGAATTTGACTAGATAACTACAACTTACAGTCCTTTCAGCTTTACCATCTTTAACTTCTGATAGCAGCTTCAGTCTGTATACACTTCAGAATTTAAGCAGTTGTAGATCTTTGACTTGGCTTCAATTTCGGATCTCTTTGATATCATGAGTTGTTCTGAGATAGTTCTTCAACAAACATCTCTCAGCATATTCAAGTTCATTGATCATCCTCCTTTTAGCATTTATCAATTCAGCTGTATCTTCACCAGTTTGAAAAATAGTTGCTCTGAGATCATTTATCTTAGCTTTTCTTATCTCCTGATCTAGTCTAATCAGATATGCCTTGTCAGACTCTATATTGAATTTCACAGCCTTATAACCCAGAAAAGTAGTTATAATCTTAGCAGAGTTAGGCTTCATTTCGACAATATCACCTTTGTGATCTCCGTACTTGGGACAGTATGTGCTGTCAGACTTTACAGAATAAAGCTTCTTCTGTCTTTGAATTTGAGACTTTAAATAACCTGCAACACTATCTATTAATCTGTCTTTCACTTGAAGTAGAAATAGAACATGTTCCAGTTCCTCAAAATACTTCAGTGGTATAGAATTCTGCCTAATCTGGTATACCCTTCCATCTGTCATAAAATATAACAAGATATATTTTTTCAAAAAGGTATGGTAAACCATTTGTACAGATTCAAGTCGATTCAATCTTTCAGGAGTTGCTCCAACACCTGGTTCACTTAAGGAAGTTGGATCATTGGTAGTGTTATGTACTCTTTTTTCATCAGCACTACCCAATCCATATTTATCTCTTGCTTCCTTTCCTATAACAACTCTTACTTCAAAATTACTTGTTGCAGTCTTCAAAGGTTGAGCCTGCTTAGCTTTGGTGAATCCTGGTAAGAGTATCTTTGAAGATTTAACATGAGCAATGTCAGAGGTTTCCTTTTCCTTATCTTCTGATATCAAGCCAACTTGAGCTATGTCAGAGGTTGCTTGCTTCACTGTCATATCAGAACTTACTACATCTTGACTCTGAACAACATGAGCCATGTCAGAGGTTGTTTGAAAATCTTCTTTTACATGAGAGTAAGATTAGCATCTTCTTCATCATCAGTTATTTCTTCATCCATGACTGGCATATAAACCTTTACAAGTTCATCAACTTTTTCTTTGCCCTTGGACCTTGGATCAATTTTCACTTGTGATTTGGCTTTGGTTGCCTCAGAATTTGTTCTTTCCTTTATCACAATACCCTTAGGTTCTGAAAATTTCTTTTCAACAACAGAAGCTTTAGATTTTGTCTTGACACCTTCTGCTTTGAGTCTAGCTTCTTCTTCCTTTAGACTCTCAAAGTCCAATCCTGGATTTTCTTTAAGAAATAACTCCTTTGAAATTTCTTCAGCAAGTTCTAAATGTTCACCAGAACTTATCCTTTTACCAGTATCAGAACTTATTCTTCTCCCAGTATCAGAACTTGTTCCTTGACTTGTAATTCTAGCTTTACTTGATGAAAATCTTTTGCCTTGACTTTGACCTCTACCCTTGTTAGAGTTTCCCTGGTCATCATGTCCATCATCATTTCCCTTCAGTGTCTGAATAGATTTGTATTTGGACTTAATCACTTTCTCCCCCTTTTTGGCATCAGCAGGTAAAAGAAGAGAGCCAAGCAATTCCACTGAGGATTGGATCTCATTGAGTTGATTTTGATGAGAAGCTTGATTCTTCAGAATTTCATCAATTTGAGTTTGTTGCTTCTCCTGAGTTTTCTCAATGTAGGCAATTTTGTCAAAGGTTGGCTTGAAAAATCTGTTCTTTTCAAGTTTCACATTCATATCTTGCTGGATCAAGGTTTCTTGAATTTTATTCACCTTGGCATGAGTTATTGAGTGTTGACCCTGAAGGTGCCTAGTACTCAATGCAGTAACTCTCAGTTGTGCCTTGAAATCATCATTTAACAACATTTCATCAGCTTTTGCCAGATGCTCAGCAAGAATCTTTTCAGAAGGAAAAAAACTAACAATGTTCCATTCCTTAGTCCACTCCTTTCCTCTAGGAGTTTCACTCAAAGGTACTGGTGTTTCCCCTGTAACAAACTTCTTGACTAAATCAGCTTTATTAACTGTTTGTTGAGGTGCATGTCCTGATGGACCAGCTGCATCAGAATTTAAATTAGCAGCAGCTTCACCAGTAGTTTCTTCATTGGCAGCATCAGAACTTGTAGATCCTGCAGTATCAGCATCTTCTGATAAAATAGCAGTATGAGAGGCTATAAATTAATAATATTACCTATAATCTTTATCAGTTTTTTGAGATTATTAGATTATCGAGATTATATATACACATTATTGTATCGAAACCAAAAATTTGTATTCAAAATATTTATTCATAGTGGGTTATTATTTTATTAATTACTAGTTAATGGAGTTTTTATTGTAGTGCTTTATTCTAAGAGCAAGTCCAATCGTTCCCTTATATGAGCTCTTAAGTTCAATTATAAGAATTTTGACAAAAAATGAAATTTCAACAGTGTCTTGGTACTTCCTTAAATTACTAAGACATGAACATCATTCTTTATATGTAAGGAACTTCTAGTGCTCCCTTATAACATTTTTTGCAATAAAAAAATCATTTCTCTCTCTTCTTTTTACCTTTCTGTCTCTTTTTGTCCATATCTTTTCAAATTTATTAATATAATAATAATAAGGAAGGAAGATAAAAATCATTGTTGGAGTTGAAATTCAAAATCATGTCTTAAATTATTAAGAGTTAATATTTTATAATATTTATAAGGAACCAACTAGAACACTGTTGGACTTGCTCTAACGTGATACCATTAGTTGGATCTTCAACTAGAGATATTCAAAAAATCTGAAACCCGAAATACGATCCTATCCGTCTGGAAAAAAGTCTGAAAAACCCGATCCGGAAAAAAGCTCGGCCTGGTTTGACCCGGCCCGCAGGCCTTAAATGGGCCTTTTTTTTCTCGAAAATCCGGCCCGAAGTCCGAAAAGCCCGGATAAAAGCCAGGTTCGGTCCGGAAAAAAACCCGACTAAAAAATCGATTCTTTATATCAAATCTGAAAATATACAATATTTTTTATGATTTTTAACTTATATTATAATATTAGAAGCAATTAAGGTATATATGATTATTTATATATTATATTAAAAAATAATTATTTATTTCGGTGTCTAAACTACTCTATTTGATATATCAAGATATTATCTTCTCTGGTATTTAAACTACTCATAATTCGAGTTATAAAATATTAAAATATTTTTTAATATATAAATAAAAAACCCAGATAAATCCCAGTTCGGCCCGATCAGGCCCGACCCGCGGACCTAAAATGAGTCTTATATTTCTTAGGAATCCCGGCCCGGCTCGACCCGATTTTTAAAAAAGCTCGACCCGATCCTTTTTAAAAAAAAATAGATTTTTAAAATCCGGATAAAACCCGAGTCGTGTTTTTTGTGCATCTTTACCTTCAACCAGCAAAAACAACAGCCTAAAAAAAATGTAAAGATACCTCTAATTTCCGTACTATACTGTTTCTAGATTTACATATATATATATTTTTTGTTATTAATATTTTGATTACAATTTTTTCTGAAATGATCATACCCCTTAAAATATGTAAATCTGAGAGATGTGTTTAAATAAAATAATTCCATATATTTTAATTGGAATAATTTTGTTAGATTACTAACTTTTATTTCAAATTTTTATGTTAAATTAAAATGAAAATTTCTAAAAAAATTTATTTGATACAAGTATTAGATTAAAATTTATATCTAGAGATTTAATTGTTGTCTCGTCATCTAAATAATAAAAAATGAAGTTGTAAATTTAATTTTTACGTGCAGATTACAATTAAAACCCGAAAAAAGAAAAAGAATCATAGAAATTTCAATTTGAAAGGTTCCTAAATTGTAACCGACCTAAGTTACATAATTGATATTGAAATAGACTTGCGCAGAAAATTTAATACCGAATTGGAATCGAATTTGATAACGTGAACATTTGTACAAACTTTATTTAAGTTGGAGCCTATAAATAGTTGCAAACATGCATCATTACCTCTTTACTCTGTGATCAAATTACAGAAAAAAAGAGATTGACAGCGATCCTGCAGAAGTTCACATCGTTATAATTACTTCTCTCTTCGATCTTCTATTACAGATTTTCAAAAATCAGAATTATTTAATTGAGGTAAGGATATTCCATTTATCAGCTTCTTTTTAAAAAACTATATGTTTTATTGGTTATTTGTCAAAAGTTTATCAAATTAATCAAATACTATCGCGTAATCTATGAACAATTTATAGACTGAGATTTAAAAAATCTACCTATTTGTCAGCAATTTATTACTCCCCTCCGTTGAGTACACTTTCTTGGCTTCTTGTTACGAATATAAAATATAGATGTGATATCTATCCCTCTGGTTACTTAAAATAGAGAATATAGTAGATACTAGAATAATGTTATTCGATTATTTTTTTATTTACTATTATAATATGCTGCTATTTTTTTCTATATATGTACCATTTATTTTTATTCATTTTCTAATCTTCTTATTACTCTTTACCCTTGTTTTTAGGTGTACAAACGGACCTTGCCAGTAAAACAACACTCTTCAGGTGACTCTTTTCTGCTGCTTCTTGTTCATGTCTTTATACCTAGATATTTGTGATACCTATATATATATATGTATGGATGCATATGCTATTATGTTTGTTTTATCATACGTGCTTACATTCATTTGTGTTCATCATATATGTGGAAGTAATTTAATGATTACATGGTTGGCTTATTAGTGATTAAATGTGTGTTCTTTCTTATCTTGTTCAATGTTTATTAAAGTCCTTATGTACTTACCAACTTTAATCATTCTCTTTATTTTCCTAAGTAAATCCATATTTTTCAACATTTTGGTGATTAAATTTTTTTTGGTTCCTATGAATTGTTCCACTGGACAAAGTTAATGTAGGTTATACTTTTTAGAGTAAATTTCATTTTGCATCCCTTTGGTTTCAGCATAATTCGGATTGGATCAAGAACTTTAGTTATATACAATATGCATCGCTTAGATTTTAATACCCTTATAATGACCACCCTTCGCCGATTTTTGTTAATTTTGACCGTTAAATAACGGTTGACTAGGGGTAAAATAGAGATATTAAGTATAAAATATTTAAAAAATATGTTAAAAAATTGAAAAAACTACAAAATAATATGTAAAATATATATTAATTTTTTTATAGTGCGAGTATCTATATAAAAATTCTATAATGTGCGTAATAATTATAAATATATCAAAAAATATTAAATATATCAAAAAATATTATTTAACTTGAATATTTTAAAGATGAAATCATTAAATAAAAAAAATAAAAAAAATATTATTATTATTTTTTTAAAAGGCTTAAATCGATTTAACACCTGATTCAGTTTATTTTTTTAAATCATTATATTTTTTACTATTTTTTTAATATTTTAAATTTATTAATGCTTTATTTAAATAATTTATATGTGTTATCCGTAACTGTCAAAATGACATAAAATTGGTTAAGAGGTGGTTATTGTAAGAGTATAGAAACTAAGGAAAGCATATTGGATATAATTAAAGTTTTTAACCAAATTTGCATTAAGCTGGGATGCAAAATGAATATAACTCTACTTTTTAATGAATACGTTATGTAACAAATGATCACTTGATTCCAGATGCAACGCAACTAGTTGAATTGTATTTGTAATGCAACAGTGTGTGTACTATACTTTACATGGTCCTGATCAAATGAAATTAGATTGCTATTCCATTTCTGTGATTTACCAAAAGTTCAAGAAATTGCTATTCTTTTTTAGTTGTTGGACACTCAATAGTATTTTGTTGGGGTATAGAACTACATAAATGAATAAATACAAAATGTCGTCATTTCCTTTGGTTTTTCTATAGTTCAAGTTTATATTTTGCCAATTCGAAATAAGAAATAACCTAGAAAGGCGGTATCTGTCTTTACCTCGGGTAGGCCTTATCCCCAAAAGAAATTTAATTAATATCGTTTGAACTGTTGGCCCACATACCATATAATAGATCGCGATATCTTCTATCTTGCCCAAGAACTTGTGAATTTTACAAGCTCAAGATTTGGTACCATAGACGCTCATTCATGTTTTCTTGTTTTCTGATTATTTATAAAACAGAACAATCTACTTGTGTACTATTTGTGATTGCATCATTTGTTTTGACTGTTATATAATTTTGTGTCCTTTTGTTTACAATCTTATATAACATTTCAGTTTAATATACAAAGATAAGACACCTATGGAGTTTAAGGGCAGTGCTAATAGGATTAGGAGCTGTGCATGCGAGTTAATGTCTATTGGTGATGACCTAATGGACGATAATGAGTCCTGGGATTTCGTCGGGAGAGATCTTCAGCTAAAAGCAACATTCTTGTATTGCGACTTTGACAAAGTGATATCTGGTGCTCCTGAGGATCATAAAAGATCTCTCACCGAACTTGCAAATAGATTATTTTGCTCAATTGAAGAGGTAATTTTTTAATTTGTTTCTCTCATTTTTTAATTACTTGAAGTAGGAAAGCCATTTTATTAATTCATTGCTTTAGTTGATGTTTTAAGTATATAAATCGTGACTCGTGTTTATCAAGTCTATAACATCGCTGTTCAGTGGTACTAAATTTGTTGGACTCCACAATCAATTTTATCGTTGAACTTTATATCCGGTCACTTCAGTATGTAGACTATTTTATTCCAATATTCAATTGTATTAATTGTTCCCGTCGGCTTGAATAATATCAATCTCTTTCTTTTCCCCTTTTTGTTGTTCTTAAATCATGTACAAATTGCAACATTGCAAATTCAAAGGACCTGGGTAAAACACATTGATAAGTTGTTTACATGTTTTTCTTACTCTGAAGTCATAAGAAAAGTTATTACGATTTATTTTCCAAGTTGCACAGTCCTAGTTAAGTTATTGATAGAAATAGAACAACATTTGCTTTTGTTCATCTATACATTCTTTTCTTGGTAATAAATATTTACATATTTAAGTAAATGAAGATTGATATATTAGTTGTTAGATATTATCATTATTTTGTCGATTACCATGGTGCTTAGGCAATGTAATTAATAGTTTTTGTTATAATATAGTTGGATTTAGCGGTGAAGGTTCAGAGTATCCAGCAAGCACAGAATCGATTCAGTGACCTTGCTCTTGTTTTGGAAGAAGTGGTTGAGTCTGATCTCATGCCTCCTCCACTCATGCCTCCAAGTGATTCGACGGATGATGATTAAAGATGTTGGTGCTTTGTATATGAATATACTTAGCTATCTAATTAACCGATGATGGTTGATTATGTAATGGTCTGTACTATGCATCATAGCCATTTATGCTGGCGTTTTATTCCTATGGTTTCAGTTATATTGATCCAAGTAATGTTTAGTTGGTGGTATTAAAAAGAAACTTTTTTTGCTAAAAATGTTAAATATAGAGAGACCAACATTGTGGTCGTCAAACCAATGTAGTATTTTGAGAGTGATGGTATGTTGTATTTTGTTATGCAAGAACATCTCCAACCACTCTAAAATTGTATTTTTACATTAACGTAGTGTAACATTTATCTCCAATCCAATTCCAAATTTTAATGATATTGCACTAAATATTACACCAAGTTTGGTGTTACAATTAGAGTTTTTGTTTATTACAACATTATCCTTATACTTCTTATATATAAAATAAAATTTATTTCATTTGCCGATCAATTTTATTATTTTTGTACTTTTGACAATAAAATAATATATATAGTACAATTATAATATAAAATTTAATAAATCACATCATAATAATGTAATATATATAGAGATGCACAAAAAGTCCGGGCCCGAAAATCTGACCCGGCCCGATCCGGTCAAAACCCGGTCAAGCCCGGCCCGGGCTTTGGGCCTCGACGGGCCCTATATTTTTAGGCAAAGCCCGGCCCGGCCCGGTTAAAAGCCCGGGCTTCGGCCCGGCCCGGCCCGATTAAAACCCCGAAAAAGCCCGGTTATAATCTGATTATTCTAATATATTTTCTTATATATTTATAAATTCACATTTACTATACATATAAATAATATTTTAAACACATATATATTTACATATTTGTGATTAATAATATTATTTATATACTTCGTTGCATAAATAATGAAAGAAATATAATAAGTACACTATATATATTTAGATATCATTGTCACGAATATTTGGATATCATTGTTATCGTAACAATGATATCATTGTTATCATAACAATGATAAAATATATCATATAAACATGTTTATTTTTTGCCGAACTTAAATGTTTTCAACGAAGTAATGTTTTCCTAAAATATTCCATGTAAACTAATATATTTTTATGATGATCTAGTTGCTAACACATGTATTCTTCAGAATCTCTAATAATACTAGATCCGTTTTAAATTAGAAAAAAGTCCGGTCCGATCCGATCCGGCCCGAAAAAAGCCCGATTAGGCCCGCCTCGAGGGCCCAAACGGGCTTTGAAATTTCCGAAAAGCCTGGCCCGACCCGGCCCGGTCAAAGTCAAAGCCCGAAAAGCCCGGCCCGGTCAAAGTCCAGGCCTTTTAAGGCCCGGCCCGGTGGGCCTTTTGTGCATCTCTAAATACATAGGAGATGCTCTAGTGTATTATTTAGATATTTTAAGTGGGAGCTGTGCTTTGCCTCCCCAGGGAATAGTGTAGTGTATACAAAGGCCTAAAGTCCAAAGGACCTGGAAATTTGGATTACCAGAAGTTCTATAATTTTTGCAAACCATATTATAAAATACAGACCATGGCCGGGCTTCAGCCGGACTTTAATAGAATCAGGCCAGGCCAGGCTAGATTTTCGAACTCAGGTTTTGTATGCATCTCAGGGTCTGTGCGATACAATGGATTGTACGACTGCAAGCTGTAACACTTTGCAAAGTACCCAAGACCGTACAGGAGAGTCACCATTTGAGCAAAAGCACTTTTAAAATTTTACACTTTAAAGTTACCCTCTCCCCCGACCAATTCTTTATATTTGATTTGGGCATGGAGGCCAAAAAAATATGTATAAAGTAATGAAAAAGAGAAAAAAAAGTGAGTGAAGTGATGAGACCCATTGATTTTTAATATATAAAAGAGATATAGTGGAGTAAAAGTAGTGTTAAAAGGGAGAAAAAGTGGGAAAGTGGTGAAACTATTAATTATTTTTGATAAGTTTTGAAATATAAAGAATTAGATGGAATATAAAAAAAAAGTGTAAAAAAATAGTTGAGACAGAAGGAGTATTGTTTAAATCCTAAATTTTTACACTTCAATGTTTTTGTTTATTTAACTTCAAAGTTATATGGCATTTAAATCCCTATAAATAGCTCAAGTATAATTTATCCTCCTTTGTGTTATACTAGTTCCATCCCCTCATTTTTCTATAATATTTTCAAATGATATGGCAACTATAAAATATATTTTCGTAATTTATTTTTAAAATTTTCTTTTTTTGTCTAAAAGTTTAAACGTTATATTTTTATTTAGAAAAAATAAATATCAAAAAAATATTATACAGCTACATTGAATAAGAGTATTAAAGTGGGTGCCGAACCTTCTTCCTCCAATGTAAAAAATTGAGAGGACAGAGGGGGTATTAGATAAAAAATAATCCTTGTGATTGAAATGTACAAATAAAAAAATTAATTAATAAATTTAGATTGTATTAAAAAATAAAGTGTACTAATTTATTTTATTAATCTAACAATGTATCAGATATTTATATATTTACTTGAGAAAATTTCAATCTATTTAGCAGTACATTTGATATTCATTTAGATGAGAATTGGACTAATTAGCAAACAAAAGAAAAGTCAGAGAAAAAACAAACGATTATTCATTTAATTGAAAAATACAATTTAAAAATAAAATTTCAATTAGTCCCCTCATGTAACAAAATCAATACCTGTCCTATCTATCTACTTATCAAATCCACCCATACAAATTCTGTATCTACACACATATGTGAAAAATGGGAAGTGATTCAGTTTCTCTACTAACCCCGCAATTTAATACCCACTTGAAGATTCTTGTCAAGAGCTTCAATCGTAAATTCTCTCGCTTCATTTCTATTCTTGCAGCTCACAAGGTGCTTTCTTTCAACTTATAGAGTTTAATTTTGTTAAATCCATTTATGGGTCTGGTGTATATTACTCATATTTTGCTAAAGTTTCAATCTTTTTTGAAATTTGACATTTGGGAAAAGCATGATCAAATAATTTAATTAAATAAACTTATCAAGATGAAGTTAAATTTGCTTAAATTACAATTTTAAAGTTTTTAATTTTTTAATTTTTGAGCAATGCTAGATGTCTCAGAATGACTCACAGAATGTGTTTCGAATGTTAGTTTGCTGTTTCCATATGCAAATGGATGACCTTTCCACATCTTGTACCAATCAAATTTTGCTACCTTAGGGGTTTTGGTACCCGTTTTGAGAACTGTAGCATTTTTTTTTTATTTTTTACATATTTCGAATGATTACATTGCTATAAAACTAGTAAGACTTATGAGAGCAACAAGTTGCACGACGAATATGTGCACTTATATGATCTCGAATGTAGACTTCTGGATCACTTGGAGCATTGGTTGGTTTCATCATTGCCTTTCTGTTTGCTCGGAAGTTTTTAAGATCACCTATAAGATTATGGAAACGGCAGAAACATATTAATTCTGAATCTACCGGTGAAGCTACTCTTACGTTGGATGACAAGGAAATTAAATCTGGTGATGGCTTATATACTACAGAAAAGGTAGATGACCTCTTTCTACTCTTTATCATCTTATCACTAAAATGCTTTAAGTGTAAGGTGGAATATAAATATGTATATCTTTGTTGTCTATTTTGTAGGTGCCACTAGCGCAATTGGTTAGGAAGAAGTTATGTGGTGGCAGGAAGGTAATATATCAATTCCCAATTCTGCAGACAAGATATAGTGAGGAAACCTTTAATATTATATGTTTTTTGACATTTAAAAAAAAATACTAATTAAGCTCCTATGATCCATGCTTTAAGATTTTTGAGAACTGTACATTAAGGGGTCATTTGTTAACCCCTGTACCATACCAAAAGTATTGAACAAGGCCTGAATCACCTGTTAAGATTGTTTGATATAAAATTTTGTTAGCTGGACGAGTCAAGAATTTAACTGGACGACTCCTTCAAAAATGGACGGTTCATGTAACCTCCAAGTTTTCTCAAGTGATATCAAGGCAGTAGACCATAATGCAAAAGTATAATATATTTATATATAATACATAAGTGATTTCTTAAAAAAAGTATAAAATTAAAATTCCATGCCATATATTAATTTTATTTAACATTTAACTTATATTTTTAGTTTTTAAATATGTTTATATTCAAGTAATTATCTGGATTTTAATATGAATACATTTGTCTTAAATTTGTTTAATAATTTTAAATTAAACTTCCAATTATATATTTTTTATGTTAAGACTGAAAAATATTGTTTACTCTTTAAATGGATAACATTTATTCAAAATATATGTGTGTTTTCTATTATTAAATTTTCAAAATATGTGTAAATTGTTATTTGATTATTAGGATTAAAATACATATTAATTTTTACATATATGTAAATCAACAAATATTAGCGTTCAGAAATTTTCATATTTATTTACCAAATAGGATTAATAGTCCAGCATTCAGATTATCAATCGTTCAGAATTTTAATCGTCCAGAAAAAATGATTCAGATTTAACAAATGACCCCTAAATTTAGATATTAATAATTTGATCCTGTTCATTTATGAAGTCAAGCAATGTTAATTTACTTATGTAATCAGAATAGATATCAGAAAAGGGTTATAGTATAACAAAAGTATAAGGAAAAACAGTAGTGAAATGTTTTGCTCTAAATGAAGTGCTTAAAAGTTCTCAATTTAGACATTATGGAAAAGAAATTTAAAGGATAAAAGACAATTAACAACAAAAAAATAGAGGAGAAGAACCAATTTAGCAAGAAAAGGAAGAGAAATCCCTTTTTCCGGTGCTTAGAGAAAAAGATGATAAATGTAAGTGATCACTGAACTTTAAAGATTTCTAAAGTCAAAAACTGAGCCAACTTTCTTAAAGAATGACAATTATATCCAGTGTGTTGGTTGACTCCTAGCATGTCCTGTTTACTAGTAAAGGACTTGTTTTTTTTATTGCAAATTCTATCCTGTCGGGATTTTTGTGCAGATGACTTGCCAGTTACTTGGTGTTGTTCTTGAGGAAAGTACACCCGAAGAACTTCAGGTGAACTTATTAAGGATCGACAGTTTAATTATAGCCAAGTCTTGGTGTTTAGTTCCATACTGACTACTGATTAAATGTAATTGAAAATTATTCTAGGAGCATGTAACTGTAAGATCATCTGCAGTTGAAGTGCTGCTTGAAATTGGAAAGGTCTGTGATGTTTATTTGATGGAAACCATTCTTGACGATGACAGTGAGGTACGATTTTGGACTTGGCTTCAGTTCTATGTGCAGTACATATGCCTCTTTGTGAACTATCGCATGGTGCTGATTAATAGTTTTTGCTATCTCTCTGTCAACTTTTGGTTATACCCTCAGTGACTAAGTTATTTTTTTTATTCAAATAATTTTTATGTCTATGGTCATCTGTCACTTATAAGTGGACAGACATATGTTAAGGATTATGTCTCATTGGTGTCAGAATGTAGTTATGCTCTAATTCCCAGGAATTAAAAGAGTGTTACTATATCCTTTGCTTCTTAATTTGTAACTTGGCTGATAAAATTTTTGTTATTGATCTGGAGTGACTAATATTATTCATAGACTTTCAGGCATTATTTACTCTTTTGTCAGACCTATTTAAACTTTTGTAATTGAGGATACTATCAGTACCATTCAAAAATCTCTAAGTATTCGCCCATTAATTTTGGAGCCATGAATTATGATTTATTTATAGATCTTTTTCTGAAATGGATAACAGAATTTACATAAATAATAAGCTGTCTGCTCTTAGTTCTTTTCACATATATGCTACTTTTATGCATCCTTCACTATATTTAATGAAGTAGTTGAATGTTGCTACTGTTACAGGAAAATGTACTCTCGGCTTTGGAGAAGTCTGGTCTACTTGGACCTGGAGGTTTAATGAAAGAGAAGGTACCTTCAAATATCACTACCTACATTAACATGAACTAGTATTTGCATCTACATATTATGTCGCACTTGTCCTGAATTGTTTATAACCAATTATATTAAGTAACTAAACCTTTTCATATTATGAATTTTTGATGCAAAAGACACTGAAATATTGCTCATGTGATTACTGTTGATAATAAGCTTGCAACAAAGAAATTGGTCATTGCCTTTTGAAGTATTTCTGAGTGATCTATAATTGTTTATACGTCTAAGAAAATTTTTGTTAGTGTTGCAGAGATTTATATTCACTGGATCGGATTTTACTAATCCAAATATCTGATCCGATTTTATCGAACTACAAAATTGGACGAGAATTGGTGGACCAGCAGAAGCTATATGATAAATTTAGTATGGACTGTATAAAATCAGGCCCATTTACGTCATTAAATCCATTATTTACAAAAGATTAATTGGCGGTGGGAAGAGTTCTATCCATACTTAAACTTACTAAGATTAGGTGACTTGTTCCGAAAGAATAGGGCAGTAGTCTAATCGGACTCTGAATAAGCGGAAGAAACGTACTCATAGAGAACTACATTAGACTTGATTCTCTATAAAAAGGGATACGTAGGCACCTTGAGAGGGATCCAAACACTCTGAGAAATATAGAGAAAAAGGTCTCAAGCGCAGTCTAAATTTCTTACGAACAACCAATCCTTCGTTAAATTCTTTAAGCAGAAGCCCTGTTCTTTGAACCTTTTTGGTGACGAAAATTAGCTTCAACATTTGGCGAGTCAATAGCGAACGCCGAAGTGTTCATCTTGATCCTATCACGACACTCGGTTCAGATTGACGAAGTGGTCTTGATCGAACAGCCACGTTGGAAGAGCTTAAGTTGGGCACCGACTTAAGAGATCACTAGGAGAAAGAAGTTTGGTCATTCCATCCAAGACCAATACGAAGGGAAAGCAGGTCAGCCGGGGTCGTCGAGATATAATTCGAGGAAAGAATTTAGAAGGGGATCTCAACCGAGTGGCTTAAGGAGCTGATCCCGCAAGGAGGATAAGCGTTTGAGGATTGATGCGTTGCATTTGCAACAACAAGAGATAGCCCGTGCAATCGTGGATGAGCATGTAAGGATGGATAATGGACGTAGCACGAATCGTAGGGAGAGACGACATCATAGTGCTCCACTCATAACACCTAACTCTCGTAATCGAAACCCCTCTGGTGGGGGATGACTGTCTCGTGAGAGTCCACCCCATGGAGGTGATGATGATGGAAGTGAGAGAGATAAAGATGGTGAAGACAAAGGAGAGGATTGTGATGATGACCGAGGTGATGACCATGATAGTGACTACCAGGACGGTTATTATGGTTACGGGGATGATTATCAGGAGGATGAGTATGATAGGCGTAAAGACAGATACCGGGCCAGAGATAAGTACAGTTATGAACCGAAAAAGGATCAAGATGATGATTCTAGTGCATTGAGAGAACGCATGGAGAAGATGGAACGAATAATGATGGGTGGGTGGGGGAGTGGGGTTTTACTTGACTGAATCTCCACTATCAAGGGAGATGAGAGAGTATTTACTTCACAAACGACGCACCATACTGAAGATGACCTATTACCATGGAAGAACTGACCCAACTGAGCACGTTACCTGAGCACGTCACTCAGTTTGAAAGACAGATGCAGACAGCAGGGCATAACCGGAGTACAATGTGTCAATTGTTTGAGGTGTATTTGGAGGACAGTGCTTAAGGATGGTAACAGGATCAATCGAAACATATGAACAGTTAAAATATAAATTTTTAAAGCACTTTTATTAACAGGAGAGCTGGACAGGTTACAGTTTCATTGATTAATGTAAGGCAAGATACATATGAGTTATGGGCGTCATACTTGAAGAGATTTAAGCAAGAGTGTGAAAAGATGTCGTCACTCGATGAATCTCACGCTATGGGATTTTTCCTGGTGGACTAGATCCTATTATTTCTTCAACATATTGTTAACGAGGGTTCTCTTTGTGTGCATGATTTCATTAGAATTATGGTTCACAAACAATTTCCATTAGCAAATATTGATGTAAAACTTTTAGGATGAAATCTTGATTTTTATGACTATCTGAATACTAATAGGATCATCATCTCTTACTTGCCTTATATAGGCGGTTACTGAAGTAAATCTCCAGGCTTTCTTATTAGAAATATGAAAATGCTTCCAGAAGCAGCACTAACTTTTGTTAATAAGCAATTTCTTATATTCATAGTGCTACTTCATTGTTTGGAATTGCTAAGTGTAATATTCTTTTGTTTTTCTTTTTATATGTTCCAGGTTCTATTTTGTAGCACTGGAAATGGCAGATCATCTTTTGTTCGACAACTAGAGCCAGATTGGCATATAGATAAAGACCCCGATATTCTTTCTCCGCTCTCCGTAAATTCTTTATCTCAATGCTGTATTAGGATGTATTGAGTTTGTTCCTGCACTTATCTAGAACTCGTTGAATACTAACTCAGATTTTTTCGGTTCACTGCAGAGATTTGTTAAAAATGTGCTACTCGTTGCACCCACAGGATCTAGTTACAGTTCAAGGTCCTCTATTTTCACCTCAACAAGTTTAGAAGCTTACTTCACAAATGAAGGTGTATAGATTACTATGGAACTGATTACATCTAGCTCAAACGTTTTAAAAGGAAACCTGCAACCGTATGATGTTACACAGTTACTTGTTGAGATCAAATCACAAATATGGCCACATTTTCTGCAATGGGGGACCGAGGCAAGTTCATTGTTGTTATCTATATCAGCAAAAAATGTTGGCAACCCTTGCCACCTTAATGACATACTATATCTGAATTTTGTGAAGATTTTGTGTCAACATATTCAGGTATTTTCACCCCTGTAAATATTATAGAAAAAATAAAAAGTGAGCCAGTTCTTGTACTCCGGAGATGTGAAAAATCAAATATTACCCTGGTAGTTCATCCCTTTGATTTTAATTTTGGTTGTATTCCTTTCCTTTACATTCACCACAACGGAGTACAGAGGATATGATGGTTAGGTTGATCCCTGTATTTGTACTTTGTGTCAAGGGACTACATTAGAAATTTATGCATATGGAAAAAAGATAAAAACATAATATATTCTTCAGCATTTGTGGTTACATTTTTTCTTTTACCGTGAGGTGGAAGATCTATGCTATCTGTAGGAATATGTTGGCTTCCTGTGTTGTATGTATTTAAGCATGAACTGATTTAAAAGAAGTTGCATGCAAACAAAGTATTTTTACTTTCTCCTCGCTACATTTTTAGTTACAACAGGACACACTGTGACAATCAGTGTCATGCCATCAGAAGTTTACCATATTTCCAAGTGCCAAATTAGTGTCTTGACCGATTGAAGTTTGATTATGCTTGTGTTTTGTTTCAAGCATTTGTCCTCGACATACATTACACAGTTTTTGGTCGATGTTACTAGAATATGACATTACAAACAAAATTTATTTGAGAATGATTCTTCCCGCGTTTACATAACATACATATTATTCTACACATGCACGCCTGCTTGTTTTATATATGCGATTTTTGTTAAAAGTCATTAGTTAAGGGACAAGAAAAATGATAAATTTGTCATGGAAAGGAATCATAAGCTTCTTATTAATTAATCAAATCCTTTAAGCATCTGATACTCTCCAAAAGTAGGTATATAAATAATACATAGGGTCAAAATGTACAGATTGTTTTGTGGTTAGTATATGTGATCTTGAATCAATTTTGTCAACTTGCATGTATTATGTTAGCTGTTTTTTCACAGCCTCCGGGGTGGGTTGTTAATGACTTGCGCAGTTGCATGGGAAAGGCGAGATTAACATATTTTAAGGGTTGATTTCAGGGCGGCAAAACGACGTTGAATAACTTGTTTTGTTTAATCAAAGATTAGTTAAGAGAGCTTTTGTTGGACGGCCTTTCCATTTTGTTGAATTGTCCAACATTTGTTGTATACACATAATAAACTGTGCACACAACCATTATATGGAGAAGCAGTTAAGTATGATGAGAGGGGGATGGGGTAAGAGGGGTCACCCGACCCTTAAATAAATATCTTTCGATAAATAATATTCCTTCCGTCCCTATTAAATGTTTAAATTTGGATTGAGCACGGAGTTTAAGAAAAATGAAAAAGTAGTTGAAATTTAAAAAAATGAGTAAAGTGACGGGACCGATTAAAATTATATGTATAAAGTGGGTATAGCGGAAAGAAGTAGTGGATGTAGTTATTTTAAAAATTATAAAAACTTTACTAGTTTTGAAATTTTTTGAAATGTTAACAATTGTAAGGGACATCCCAAAAAAAAGTATAAACAAATGGGAGGGACAGAAGGAGTATGAATTATAAAAGTAAATTATAAACAAAAAATATGCTCGAATAATTCAGAGGTTCTTCTCGTATATATTATCACAAAATTATCTAAAATTCGTTATTTTTTTCGTCTATCATAAATATTTGTACATATGATGAATGTTATCTTTGTAAGTATAAAGTTTTTATAATATATTATATTATTTAAACTTTTAAATATTTTTTGTTTGTTTTTCATTTACTAAATACAACCGCTTGCAACCAATTTAATTATTTCAACCGATTTCGGTTGAAATCAAATTTTTTTTCCTGCATTTGGCTACCATTTCAGTAAATTCAAACAAAAAGAACGGGAAAATATCCCGCCATTTGGTAAAGCTAAATTCGACCGCTAGCAGTTGAATTTAGGAGCGCAAAATAATTTAGTTGGGGGAAAATTCTCTCCATTTTTTGGCAAGGCTAAATTCGACCGCACAAAAATATCGGTCGAATTTATTACTAAATTCAACCGTACTATTCAATCGAATTTAAATTCGATCGTTGACGGTTGTATTTAGCCGTGCCCAGTCAAACATTTTGGTTGACCATAAATTCGACTGAATTCGGTCGAATTAACACCGGTTGAATTTGTTCGATTATATCGACTCTTATATTTTTGTATTGTCTATATTATGACATTATTATTCCTAATATATGGCTTTCAATTTCATACTATGCATTGCACTTGATAAAAGATGGTATCCTAATCAATTTGAATATTAGAAATATATAAACTAATTTAGCAAATATTATATGACATCTATATGATTTTCAATGTAATGTTACGATAATTTTTCATTTATGTTCTACTGAAATTCTCTTCAAAGTTCTTTGTAAATTTTTTGTGTGCCAGTGTATATGACAAATTATAAGTGCACATGTTAATTTTTTTATGCCAGTGTATTTTTTTATTTTTTTCGTCGCCGTGTGGCGACAATGGCCGAGGGGCTCCTCTTGAGTCCACTCTGGTCACTCCACTAGGCCATTAGGCAGCACCATACCCCCATACCCCCTACTCGGCTGGGGTGTGTGGTCGTGGCCTCCTTGACTGTTTTTTGAAAAAATCCCATTTTTTGTTGGGTGGTCGTCTCCTACTCAGCCGAGAAGCTCCTCTGGAGCCTACTCGGCCTAGGGTACTCGACCCTAGAGCTTTGGCTTGGTTGTGATACTCTATTTGGCTAAAAAGCCTTCAATTATAATCCTACTCATCTTAGAGTATGTGAGGTGGCTACTACAGCTGAAAAGCCTTCAAATGTAATCCTACTCTTCCGAGTCCACTCTTTCGAGAGTATACGAGATCACACCCATGGCTGAAAAACCTTCAAATGTAATCCTACTCTTCCGAGAGTATAGGAAGTCACAGCCACGGCTGGAAAATCTTAAAATATGATTCTACTCTTCCGAGAGTAAACGAGGTGACGTTCTGCTAGGCAGAAAAGCCTTAAAAATAAATATACTCTTCCAAGTCTACTCTTCTGAGAGTAGACGACGGGACATCCTGCTAGGATGAAAAGCCTTAATAATAATCCTATTCTTTCGAGTCTACTCTTCCGAGAGTAAGCGAGGTGACGTCCTACTAGGCTGAAGAGCCTTTAGAAATAACCCTACATTTCTTGAGTAAGAGGAGTAGTCATCCTAGTCGGCTGTAAAACCTTCCAATGAGCCTACTCGGCTGATTTCACTCTTCCGGGAGTTTTTTTTCGTGGTCCTCATGACCCACTTTGGTCGTGGTGGTGTTCATGGACACTTGATCGTGACCGTGGACATCCTAGTAGGTCGAGAACTTTTGACCATAATTGTGGATACTTGGTCGGCTGAAGGCCTTCCCGAGAGGCTATTTGGCCTCTTCTTCAATGACCTTTATTCGTGAATGAGGAGGTTCCAATATAGCTGCGATTGGCCAATAACTCGAATCTTAAGTTTCGAACTTTATCTTTTTAGTAATCTTGATGAATAACGCAGATAATATTTGATCAAGGTTAAATCATGGGTTTTTGGACAACATATCTCGGTCATATCCGGGATGGGCTCGATCATGAATTATAATGTTTGTGTCTATGACGGGCCTTGAACTTCATATAGAATTCCTTTATGTCAAACTCTCAAAAAGTTTTCAATCCAGAAGTCATTTTCAGTTCTAGTTTGCAAAGATGTTTGAAAAGGTTCAACCACCTCTAGAATTCGTGGCTAAGATGATGGCCAAACGAGGAAAGGCTAGGTCTACTAAAGGTAGAGTTCTTATCCCGCCTTTGTTTCGTAATCCTTGCTTTGACATTCTGAAGAGTTCGTTGAATAGGGGGGATTCCTCCCTGAACAACACTGATCTTGACTCCTTCTATCATTCATTTGACGCTCTCACACTAGGGTTAGGAATGAGTACCCACAACACCAATAAACTAATATAATAACAACATAACTATAATAAACCTCGAAGCTAATATGATCTAAACAGGATAAAGTAGGAGACAAGATTACAACTACCAACCAGAATAATATTATTATTACAATCATTAATATAAATAAAACTAAATTATTCGATTATGACTTAGAATCGACAGATAATTCAAAAGTATTTGTTTCAGCTATTACATATCCCACCTATTTATTGTCGCATTCTCACTCAGCATCAATCTGATCTGGCAACTGGAATCCCATGACACGATAGGGACCGCCAGGAACGCTCTTGTGAGCGGTGCGCCTAAGTCTGTCCATCTCCTTATTTAACTGCCATGGTTAGGCCAACACAAATAAATGAGCAAAGAGACTCAACAAGTAACTATATAAACAGTTCTAAATATCAACATAACAATAATATCTGAGGCATTCTATTCCCAACAAACTAGGTGGCAACATTCTATCAATTTTCTGGAAAAGGGTTTCAAAAGAGGTTTTAGGCTTTCAATATTCAAGTCTATATAATCAACATTTCACAAGAACATTCGATAGGGTTCTCAGAAAAGTTCACACTTTGAAAGATAAATCGCTCTAAGCTATGAGCATCAATATAATAGTAAGGTAATAGGGTTCTCGAATAAGATTCCCAGGACTTTAAAGAAAATTCAATTCAAACTATTTAACTTCAAATCAAAAGAAAGACATAACGCTTGTTGCAACATTTATAAACTTTTACTTCCGTTATTTAACAACAAAGAGCCCTTGATTGGAATATCCATCTTTTAAATATAATATGGGTGATCAGCCCGTACTGACCTCCATCCGGTCATTACAGCACTTATGGCATTATTTCAACCTTATTTTGGACTAGACCCACTAGTCTCTTACGTGACTGGACTAGTCCCACTAGTCTCTTACGTCTCTATCCAATCCTTTAGGAATTCATTTTGGAAAACCTTTATATTGGAATACAAGGAAGTTTGGCTAAATTCTTTTTAACATTACCGATATGTGAAATCGTTTGGACTCATTCAAGTCGAAAGTCATTCTTAGGTTCAATTCAAGAATTCAAGGAAAATGAACAAATTGCAAATAAACATAAACAGGGATCGTAAGTTAACGAAATGATCAACATTAAACAGGGTATAACAAGGTTGTTATCAGGATAGTTCGAAAGAACAACGCATAAACAAGACACAAATTTAGTATCAAAGGAATCTAGGTTAACAAGGTATGAAATATGAAAGGTTCATTTCGTCGCTAGGGTCAATGATCACAAAGATATCAAAATATGACAATAGAGTATAAGTTATTGAAACAAAGGATTGTTATCAGGGTTTATCACAAGGTTCAATAGCAATATTACAAAAATTCTTTACTCTATCAGTGCATAACATCAATAATCTCTCTATAATCAATTCATAATAGAAAGAAGAGTTACTTGCATCAAAAAGATTTCCTGTTTCATGGAACCGAAGCTACTGCCACCTAAGACTTATTTCCTTTCCTAGCCTAGATGCATTCGCTTTCCAAATCTACGATTAAAAATAAACCCTAGTTAGAAACTTTATCGATTCCCGACGTTTCCCAGGACGTCTAACTTTCTACCCCAATTGCGATATCCGCTTATCTTATATACATATATTACACGTAACACATAATAAGTTACACTTTATACGCTTTATATCACCAAATAACTCGATACTTTACACATAGCAAGTAATCACATACTCACATAATCCGACACCAAATCTCATTAAATCATATCGACTATGCTTCTTATACATATCTTTATACTTTCTTTTAGAAAATCGGGCATGACGTATTCGTAACTACGCTTACCCTTATCATATCAACCAATCCAAAACAATCAATCTCAGTCGAGTATTCATAATCACTTTTAACTCAAATCAAGCATCTCAACTCTATACGAGTAATAACTATTGACTTAACTAACGAATCAAACTGCAATACAAGACTCGAACCCTTAGTATAACATAACATGCAACCCAATTTATACAACGATCAATATAACGACTCACTAAATCGAATCATATTTATAACAAGAGAATCAACTCCATAAACTCAATTCCTTATTTTCCCTTAAACCGGATTATAAGTTTAAATTCTATATCCAAAATTCACATTTCATGCATGCACATTCAACCTAGTTTATAACTTAATTCATACATCACAAAAATCATGTAATTTGAACCGTATAATTCATAAATTCGAATTTAGAGCCGAACAAAACAATAAAAACTCTTAAATTCTGAAATCATTAACTTAAACGCAATTGTTAAACTATTGTCACCAATCAATTAACATGCATAGCCTCAAATCATGAAACCGAATTAACTATAAAATTTTCGAATCAGAAATAAAGTTTTAAAAATCAAAATCTCTGAATTTATTTAACTAGCAGGCTACTATTCGAATAAATAAATTTTAATCGTTAGAACTCAGGCGTAGCATCATCGTTCACCATCGACTCACCGGAGTTCATCGCTGATGGCGGCGGTTCTTGGGGGTTCCCAGTTCTCTCAAATTCGAGGGTTTTCTTACACGAAAACCACCGATTTCTTGCTAATAATCAACACCATTTCATTTTCTTTTATCAAAATCGAACACACCATCAAACCCGAGCTTAAAACTCGAAAAGGGTTTTGAGGGTTTCGAATTTCATCAACACAGAATTGACATGCAAACCAAAAACAAGAATCTAGAAGCAAAATGAGACTTATCCGTGGTCTCAGATCGAAAATTGAGCAAAAACCGAGAGAGAAAAATGGAGAGAGAGATTATCGAGAGTGAGAGAGAAATAAGAGTTCAAGAGAGAGAGAGAGAGACAACTGGGGAGGAGGAAAAGAAAAAGAAAGAGAGGGGTGAGTATATGTATATGTGTGTGTGGCAGGGGCATTTGTGTCCTTTCACAAATAAAAGAAACAAAATTCTGATTTTCTTTTCTATTTTCTTTTATGTAATAATTATATTCTTGCATTTGAATAATAATATAAAAATTGCTTATAAAAACAAAAAATGCCACAATTATATGTTTAAATCAAAGAATATAAAATTAGTTCTCTCCCCGTATTTTCAGAATAATTTTTTAAGCGAACATATTAATTTCTATGGATTTTACAAACAAAACCCCAATAATAGAAATAAACTCTGGAAAAATCATTTTATAATACCATAAAATCAAATATTTAATATCTGTTATATATCGTGTAATTATTTTTTCTAATAAATAAATATTATGCATGTTTAGTATGTATTCTGTGAATTATTTGTTAAGTGGTATATGTGTTTGGGTGATTAAAAATAATATAAATTGAGATTTTAATTTTTATATGTCCAAAATAAAATATAGATAATTGTCATATCTTTCTATTTATTTTTATGTTGATTTATGATTTTATAGAAAATTTTTGAATTTAATAAATTCTTTTTCCGGGTATTTTTAAATCATTTTATATAATCGGGAACCAGCCGACTTCACCCGTTTTTACATTTTTATAATCCGAAACTCTTCCGAGAACTTCTTCCTAACCTAATTGCAATATTCCGAGCATTTTCCATATTTTGACTTTTTCGATCCGGCGTACGGTTTGTCCTGTGCGGGTCCCGGCGTAATATTTTCGATACAAAATTTGTTTCGGTAAATCAATAAAACTCGTATTTTTGATAAATGGGATCTTTTTATTAAAATGTTATAATTATCACCTCGTAATATGTGTAACCAGGCGCTGAGACCAAGACCGCAATACAAATTGTACAAATTTGGATAATTATCCCGAAACCGGTACCGTTTTGGATCTGTTTTTATAAATAAACGTACTATTTTATATCCAGTATGACCCAAAGGGGCACCAATATTCCGTAAATATAAATAGCCCTTACCGTATTTTATTTTGTACAGATAATCATTTACAACCAGTAATTATATAATTTTACAGAGAAAAACCCTAATTTCTTATAACCTTCTGAGAATCAAACTATAATTTCGAGGTGTTATTGAAATATGCTCGGGAAACTCTAGTAACCAAAACGAAGGATTTAAGGTGTACTTCCAGATTCTTCAAGTTTCAGAACTGCAGAAATCAAGGTTTATTTTCTATATTTTTATTTATTTTTGAATTATTTTGATTAAAATTATGAATTTTTGTTCGGATGATTGTTTGGATGATTTTATGATTGCATGTTGTAGAGCTTTTTTTTCTGATGACTTTGATATATTATATGACTCATTTGGAGTTCAATAACATGTTCAAAATTGGGTTTAATTTTCGAATTTCAAAATTAGGGTTTATAACCCGTATGAATGTTTTTAATTGAAATTTGGGCCTTTTTATTCTAGGGGTTATTAGATGTTTTTGTTGATTTTATCGTGTTCCTTGTTGAATTTGCAATCGATTCATGTATATTACAACAACTGACAATTTCTGGTTTGTTCGAATCGAAGTAAACAAAGTTTGCCGGAACCGGCGAACTTCTCGGCCAATTTCCGGCCAACTCCGGGGTTATTAGAACGATTTGATTGTTGGGTTGTGTTCCTGGTGATTAGGAGAAGTGATCTGGAGCTTGTGGAGGTGTGAGGATCCCGGGAACGCCGTCTCTGGCGAGACAGGGCGTTTTCCGGCGACGGGGTTGTAAAATTACACTTTAGTCCTTGTACTTTTGAAAACGATGAAGTTTGGTCCCTAAACTTTCCAGAATTTGCAAAAATAGGATTGTTGTTTATAAATTATTTAAAAATCATATTTTCCATTTATTTAATTACAGAAATTCGTTTTTAATTATTAAAAATTCTAAAAATTATTATTTTAATTCCAAAAATTATTTTTAATTCAAAAATTAATCTGAGTTAATTAGTTAATTAATTTTAGTTAATAATTAATTAGCTAATTGGTCAATTAATTCAAAAATTAATTGATTAATTGATTTAATTAATTATTAATTGATTTTAATTAATTATTTAATTAGATTTAATTATTTATTTTTGATTTAAAAATTCCGAAAAATGGTTTCGAGCTTTAAAATATTATTCAAAATTGTTTTTAAGGCTCAATAATTATTATAAAATTATTTTGAAGCCATAATCGGCCAAATGAATCCTGTTTATTATTTCAAAAATGGTTCAACGGCCCGTTTAAATTCCGAAAAATATTTAAAAATCCATATTAAGTATCTGAAAAATCCTTTTAACATCAAACCTTCTTTGAAAAGTATTTTCAATGAAACATCTTATGTGTTATGTGTTATATGTGCATTGATTAACGTGTTAAATGCATATGTGTACGTTATATGACTGTTTTGATCGTATCTTTCAATCTGTAAATTGGATTTGGATAAAACGAAGGGTAGATAAAAACTTATATCGAGTAGAATCATATTAGTTGAGTATTGATAGATACTTATGCTATGTGAGCAGAAGAGGCAAGGCATAGGAAAGTGAAGCAAGTAGTCGAGGAGTAAGAGGTTGTGATTGAAAGCTAGTATTGTGTAGCAAGCTAATACAAGGCAAGTGTTCTGAACTTTCTCGAGATATACTGTGAATAATTGATAGTTCTGTTTTATATTATAAGTGCTTTAAAGCACCGAACCCTAAACCTTGATTCCAGTTGTTGATCTTTGAGCCGTAAACCTTATTCTTTCTGAACCATTGTTTATTGAATACCCGAATACGAACCACATATATACGATACTACTCCACAAATACATACAAACTAAATACTGAACACTGAACCGGGATTACTTACCTACTCAAACCATTGTACCTTATACATTGAAATACCAAATCCTTGTAACTCTGAAACTTTGATTCTTTTGTTATCCAAATTCTTTCACCGCCTGATAGCCATTCTTTGTAATTGCCATATTGTTTCCTTGTGAAGATTGAAACCATCCCTTGATTGGAAATCCAATGTTATTTATGATTCTGTTTATTGCTTTACATTGTTTATTCTGTTATTGTGATATAATTGGATTGTTTTATAAAATTATGGACCAGATTCGTGGTCAGACCAGATTGATGGTCAAGTTAGGCCAATGTGTGCCTTGGATTCAGTAATTAGAGCAGAGCTGTGTGCCTTACTCGGGATTAGTGTGTGACTGATCAACAACCTAACCTTGATTTTTAAAATGAAAATCTAATATCCAATTCTAAATCATTATTCATTATCCACTTGATACCTTAACTCATTTCACTTGATCATTATTTATTCTCAGTATTGTCAATGTGACTTGCTGAGCTAGTTAGCTCATTTGTGCGATTTTGTTTATACTCTTTTCCAGTTAAGAAGGAACCGGTTGGTAGCGAGGATCCCCAATCTAGTGTGAGAGCTAGGATTCCAGGTTGATCGGAATAAGCTAGCTAACGGCTTTTGGAATAGTCTAAATTTGTATAGTTTTTAATAATGTTTAATATTCAGTTGTAAGTTTAAATAGTTGGGGTTTGGGCATTTATAATATAAGTGTGTGTGTGTGGCTTGTGTGCATACTTTAACCTGTTGCGATCCGTAGTAGTTGGTTAGTAGGGTCACTGCATATTATTATCATCTTTATTATTGTTATAAGCAGGTTATAAATAAGGTGTGTGTGTGGACCCCAAACTTCTGACCCGGGTTTGGAGGGCGCTACAAAAATAAACCCAATTATGATTTTTGAAAAGTCCCTAGGACTATTTTAGAGATAATAAAACAAATTTTAAACCTTGATCATATTTTAATAATTTTATAAAAATATATAAAGATCAATTAATCCTTATTTTAATCAAATAAATCCTCTGGAAAATACTTTAAAAACTCGTGATTCACAGATTCATACTCGTTATTTTAAAATAACATATATTCACATAATAACATCAAACACATTTTGTACGGGTACACTTAAACACATTATTCCCCTTTTAATAGTTGATTATGCGAGTAACAATTACCCGATAATTCAAATAATGATATAACTTTTTTAATTACGAATCAAAACCACAGATATACATAGAGGACTCACCATTTATCATAACTCATTATAATCCTCAATTTTATTATTCTCAATCATTCTCATTTAAACCATCTGACGGCCCGACAATCGTAGCGTAAACCTTTTCGCTGACTCATCAAACTGGTACGAGACTTTGCCTGTTCCTTATTACTATTTCACAAAAATTACACATAAGCCACAAAATTATATAACTTTATATTTATTCACACATAAATCCACCTAGTCCACAAAACTATACTTTATTCATATAATTATATCACAAAATGATTATGTCCTCAAAATCTAGTTTAAGCAGACAAATGGGGATATCTCTCATCCATTTTGCTTTCAAAGCGCTTTTTTCTTTACGATCTTAAATTTGAACGGGTTGTTCCACATAAGATAGATCTTGCTGAATTTCCACGGTTTCCAACTCGATTATGAGGTTAGCATCTGCATTATACTTCTTCAAAAGAGATACGTGGAACACGTTATGGATATGTTGCTTTTGCGGAGGTAACGCTAACTCGTATGCCACTTTATCAACTTGCTTTAACACTTCAAATGGTTTAATATATCCGTGACTCAGTTTTCCTTTCTTTCCAAATCTGGATAAGCCTTTCCCTGAAGATATCTTTATCACCGCTTTGTCTCCGGGTTCGAATACCATATCCTTTCGATTATGGTCTGTATATTTCCTTTGTCGATCTTGAGCAACTACCAGCCTTTTGTGAATCACTTGCACTTTCTCTTTTATTTGTTGAACTAGTTCTGGGCCGAACAGCTTGCGCTCGCCAACTTCATCCCAATATGTAGGGGATCTGTATTTTCTTCCGTACAACGCTTCATAAGGCGGCATTCCAATACTCGCGTGATAACTGATATTGTAGGAAAATTCGATCAGCGGTAAATGATCATCCCAATTTCCTTTGAAATCCAATTCACAGGTTCTCAACATGTATTCGATTGTTTGAATAGTACTTTCGCTTTGTCCGTCTGTCTGCGGATGATATGCTGTACTCATTTTCAATTTCGTACCCAAATGATCATGAAATTGTCATCAAAATCTTGAGTTAAATCTTGGATCTCTATCAGACATGATAGATACTGGTACTCCGTGACGCATCAATATTTCCTCCATGTATAACTTGACTAACCTTTCCAATGAGAATCTTTCATTGATTGGTAAAAGATGCGCTGACTTTGCTAGTCGATCAATAATCACCCAAATCGCATCATGATTAGCCTTGGTCTTTGGTAATTCTACCACGAAATCCATTGAGATATGTTCCCATTTCCATTCTGGTATGTCTAGTGGCTGAAGCAATCCACTCGGTCGCTGGTGTTACGCCTTTACTCTTTAACACGTATAGCACTTGCTTATCCACTCTGAAATTTTCCTTTTCATATTCGGCCACCAATAGTTCTTATTTAAGTCCTTGTACATTTTTGTACTTCCAGGATGAATTAAAAAACTCGAATCATGTGCTTTATGTAGAATCTCGTGCTTTAACTCCGTAATATTAGGAATCCAAATACACGAACAAACTCTGTATATCCCTTTATCATCCTTTTGAGCTTTAATCTCTTCACCTGACAATTTATCCTTCTCGTGGTCCATCGGTTGTTCCTGACAACGTCGAATCTCTTCCAAAATCTCGGGCTAAAATGATTTTGTATAAATCACTTCATTTGCTATCTCCAGGATTCGCATCTCTATTTCCAACTTCTCGCCCTTCTCATCGGGTATATCGGCACAAAAACTAACCTTTTCTTTAGTTCCTGGAAGCTTTCTTCACACTTATCTGTCTAAACAAATTTCTCATTTTTCGTTAGTAACTTAGTCAGTGGAACTACGATCTTAGAAAAATCTTGAACGAATCGTTGATAATATCCAGCCGATCCCAAAAAGCATCTCAATTCCGTTGGAGTATTTGGTCTTTCCCAATTCATTAAGCTTTGATCTTTGTAGGATCTACTTTGATGCCTTCACTGTTGACTACGTGTCCAAGAAACTAAACTTCCTTTAACCAAAACTCGTATTTACAAAACTTCGCGTACAACTTCTCTTTCATCAGAAGTTTCAAAGCAATCTTAAAATGCTCCATATGTTCCGCTTCCGACCTTGAGTAGATCAAGATATCAACAATGAATATTATTACGAACTTGTCCAAATATTTCTTAAACACTCGATTCATAAGATCCATAAAAGCAGCTGGCGCATTCGTCAAACCAAACGCCATTACCAAGAATTCATAATGTCCATATCTCGTTCGAAATGCTGTCTTGGGTATATCTTTTGCCTTAATCTTTAGTTGATGATATCCAGATCTTAAATCGATCTTTGAGAAACATGTAGCTCCTTTCAGCTAATCAAATAAATCATTGATTCGCGGGAGAGGTTACTTATTCTTGATAGTCTGCTTATTGAGTTCACGATAATCGATACAAAATCTCATGCTTCCATCTTTCTTCTTTACGAACAACACTGGTGCACCCCACGGGGATACATTCGATCGAATAACTCCTTTATTCAATAATTCTTGCAATTACGTCGCTAGTTCCTTCATTTCAATGGGCGCCATTCGATAAGAGGCTTCCGAAACTGGTTCCATTCAAGGAGCCAAATTATTGAGTAGCATTTATGACACTTTATAACGCTCCATTAAGCTTTGAATTGGTGTAATTGTACTCAAGTTGTTGGTGTTTTACTGTATTTTCTAGTGTTTTTGCATTTCAGGCATTAATCCGGGATTCTAGGTGAATTAGCATTGATTTGATGCTAATATGGTGTTAGGATGGTGTCCAAGAAATAAAGCTCGGGAAGACAAGCTCATTGCAGCAAGAAATAAAGGCAATTCCAGTTTTTAAAGAAGACCGGCACGCCCGCGCTGTGCTAGCGCGCGCCCGCGCCAGAGAAACAGAATGTCAGCGCGCCCCCGCTGGTGAAGCGCGCGGCCGCGCCAGGTCGGGAATCCAGTTTCCTGTTTCAAATAGAAGACTGTTTTTTCTGGGCTTTTGAATTAATTGGGATGCTATTTAAAGACAATAAAAAGATGTTTTTTTTTATAACAGAGCTTAAGGAGAAGACGACAAGAAGACCTATAGCACAATTCAACGAAGGCGAAGAAGATCTAGTTTTATTCTTATGAATATTTGTTCTAAGTTATAATCTTGGATGCTCGTTTCTTGTTTTGTTGAACATAAATACTCTGGATTACGTACTTTGTTTATTATTTTTTATAAATACTACGTTTATTATACCATGCTTTCATCGGAACCCACGTTAATGATGAGTTCGATTATGGGCTAATCATTATCGTGGGGTTCTAGCAGATTTATTTATGGATTTCTTTAGTTGATTTGTTTCGATGCCTTAGTGTGTGGTGATTGTATGATAACCTAGTATTGGTTGTGCTTATTCGTCTTATGAGCGTCACGAACTTATAAGATAGCGTGTTAATTCTTAATAAAGCGATAGTGAATTTAAGGATTTAGAACTTGCCATGCTAGCATAGGTTCATGTGTTATTGTTATGCATGATTCGTAGGTAATTTTAACCATCTTACTTGCCCTATGTAATCACGATAGATAACTTGTGCATTAAACCATTATGTTCTCAAATTCTATAGACATATAGGGTCTCAATATAATTGGTGTCTATTCAGCTTCTATCTCTTTTGTGGATGTCTGGTAGTATGATATTCGTACAACAAAAGTCGGCGTTTATCAGTTTCATGTTATCTGATTAGTGTCATCACCATTACATGCTAAGGTTAAGAACGAAAGGCTATTGAATGAAGTACTTAATGAAGTTAGAATCCTATGTTTGTATATTATCACTACACCATATATTGCCTTTATCAACACTTTTTTTGGTGTTACAAGCAAAAATGTTGCCTTAAATCACAAAAATTTGATCTAAAGTAACAGTTTATTTTTGTGTTACGGTAGAGGATAGTAGATGTTACCATATATATTATAAAATTGCTATTGTAACACCAAATATAGTGTTAGTATAAATATCACAATTAATGTTACAATAGAACTAAATATTTAGGCGAGATTGCAAAGTGGACCAATATTTGGCCAAAATTTCATCAAATTTTACGCGACCCAAACCACAAAATTTGACCCGCCCATTTTATTTTGTAAAATAAAATAAAATACTCCGACACTAACTTATACACTCTCTACTCACAAATATGAAACACTCAAACTAACACTCTCAATCGGGGTTAGAAAACACTCTTGGATGGGTTCATCAATTGGAGATTAGGGTTTTAATTAGAAAAATTAAAATTTTTGGTCAGAGCTTAGATATGGTATTTAGGGATCTAGTAAATAGGGTTTGTATTGTATTTAGGGTTCTAATAATTACGGTTTGTAGAAATTGGGCCTTTCTTCTCAAATGGGTTTAGCAGTTGGAGCTTCTCAAACGGTTCTAGCATTTGTTTTCTTCTTATTCGATTCAAAAGTGTGTCAGGTATGCTCATATTTTCTGATTTGTGTGTGTATCTTCTTGTGTGTATATTTTTGTTATTTAATCTCTTATTTGTGTTTGATTTAAAAGTGTGTCGGGTATGTAATTCACAAGCCTTTCTCTTGGTAAGATTCTAAATTTTAATTCTTTCATTATTTATAATTTTGGGGTTTATTTTTTAGTGTTAGCTTGATTTTATGTCTGTAAATCTAGAAAACTCAATTGGGTTTTTAATATGTAGTAATTATTGAAAAAGTACATTTAAAGATGCAAGTTTTATGTATGTATCTAATTATTTACTTGCAATGAATGCCGAGTTTATAATTCTTGAAAAAAGATGTGATCCATGTAACTCTACCATTTAGCCTAAATTAACTCAGCAACTCTGGTCTGACAAAAAAAACTGAGCAACTCCGGTAATTGCCTATTTTATCTACTCTTATATAATAAAGTTAGTGTCATGATTTCGTTTTAGCTATGGTCTATGAGAGACCATATTTTATCATAGTATAAAGGCTACTTATCTTTTTTTTATTTTCTTGTAATTTGAATGCCAAAGTAAGTCCTTAGTATGTGCTGGACTAGATTTCCATCAAGTATTTAGTGCTGGCGCAGGTTGTTATTTAATTTTCTTTTGAAATTTGAAGTACTTATAGTATTAGAATTCAAAAGAAATTCTGATTGAAGTTTCTTTTCCTTCTGTATTATAGCATTCTAATATTTATATTCTAACTTTCTTATAGTTTTAGCTAAAAGGCGTTTCTTGCCTTTTATATTATAGTAAAATAGTAAATGTGAATTGCAGATTCTTGACAAGGAAGCAGTGAAGGAAGTTAAAGCACAAAGAGAGATATATGAAATAAAGCCTAGTTACATTATTCAGCTTAAAGTGGTAAAGAATGTACTTGGAGAGGGGCATGTGCTGGTCATTTATATATGCATAAATACTAATAGATTTACGTGATCCTTGGCACATTGAGGATATTTACATCACCATTTTGTTATGGTTCATACTGTTATAGGAAACAACTGAGAACAAGAGACGTATTTCAACCTTAAAAGGCATTGTTATTGCTAGGCGCAATGCGGGTCAGACTAAGAAGACTGATAACAAGAATTGAAGTTGAATCTCTCCTTTCATATTAGGGAGCTAACATTTGCGTAAGTACAATTTTTATATTTTAAAAATGTTATATCTAGCGGACATAAGCAGCAATTATTGATTGTCATTTTTTGCAGTTAGCTAGAGATATGATTGGCAAGATTCTACAAGTTGATTAAAATCTTGAAACTCGAAATATCCCAGTCCTAGTAAAATCTCAGACGAGGTAAGATTACTTGGATTCTGAAGATTTCCTAAATCAGATTTCCATTTAACCCACAGATTTTCCCCAAATTAGTTATTCTGTTCTGAATATTGAATTCCTTATATATTCTTTGATATTGTAAAGCTTGGTCATAATTTTATTTAGTTTGCATATGGTGTATATGGTGGATGTCTGGAAGATTTCTGGCCGATAACTTGTGCAAAAGTATGTAGTGTAAAATAACTTGGTTCACTGATCAATTATACAGGTAAATCAATTTATTATTTATGGTTCATTTGTTTAAATTTCTGAAACTTTTTTTAGAGTGCAACATCCTAATAGATTTAATGAATATCAACTAAAGTGTTCAGGAATTTTTTAGATGACACTTAGTAGAAGGTAGTATGCCGGTGATCTTAACCCATATTTTTCTGGTACACGAATTTATGGTGAGGGGCATCAAGCTTCACGCGCTGTTGGAAATTTTGTTAAATCTGAATTGCAACAAACATCAAATGCAGAATCATCTGAGAGACCTAAACTGAATATGCTATCGAGGTCCTTGCCATCAGTGGAGCCTCCTCCGACTAATTTCAATTAGGTGTGTCATATTTAAACACTAGACTTATTTTGTTCACTTTTGTCCGCCTGTGTGCTCAAAATCCTTTCATACTCTGTATGCAACCATATCAAAAGCCCAGGGACCATGGTCATCATTCTCAAGTTCGTGTACCATATGAAAGAGTTAGCACCTATAAGTCAGACCCTGAAAGTGGCAGGGCGGTACAAGATCGTCCAAAACTGAACTATATATGGTTTACTCAATTATCATATAATGTTCTAATCTTAAAGTGTTCTGTATGTCATCATAATTAAGGACAAAATAAGACCAACTGAGAAAGAGAATTTTGTTGATGTATCATACTATGCTAAGATCTATTATTTTCCTTTTTAATTTCTGATATCTAGTTTGAGGCTTATGTGTTGCAGCTATATATGTTTCTGCATATTTCTAAAAATGCTGCATACATTGGCTGATTTTAAGCTCTGTATCCTGTAATTATAATGATTTTTAAATAGTGATAATCTAAAGGAAATAACATGATGTTGTATAGTTTGAGATGCAGATGCTGTGTTCTCATATCGGAGCTATAGATTAGAACATCAAGCAAGGAGTCTTAAGCAAAGTATCTCAAGGATGGAAGCTGACCTCAAATTAGTTAAGCCCCTCACAGTAGAGCTGCAGAAAGCACAAGCGGAAGCACATGAATTATTTGTGGCAAGGCATGAACTTATTGGAAGATAAATTTAACGTTAGAACTTGAGATTATTTTTGTCTAATTAGAAATGTGGTCAAAAGTTGTGGCTTTTGGATGATTTTGCAAACTTTATTTTGTTAGATATATTTGATAATGTCATGGCTAATATAATTTATGTTTAGATTTCAGATCTTACTTAACAGGATAAATCAGTACTTAACTGTTGATCAGTACTTACACTGGAAGTCAGGACTTAAGGATATCAGTACTTATATTATCAGGAGATAATCATTAGAAGTTAGATATCAGAACTTAAGTGCTGAAGGATGATCAGAGAAGGACATTAGCTGATTAAAGGAAAGAAGATCGAGATAAACATAAGAAGAGATATACATGAAGAAGGAATTCCGTGAAGAATGGAATACTTGGAAGAAAAGATATCTGATTGATATATTTTAGGAAGCAGAATTATATTCCATATCAATTAGTGATTATCTTGTAACTGTGTAGTATATAAACACAGACATAGGGTTTATACTATAAGTGTTATCACATATTCGAGAAGATTATTCATTGTAACCCTAACAGCTCTCGTGATATTTGTTCATCACTGAGAGGTAACAGTTCCATACTGTAACAGAGTTTATTGTTTCAATAAAGTTTGTTTTCTGTTACTTAATATATTAAAGTTCGATTTGATTGTATTATACACTGTATTCACCCCCTCTACAGTGTGTGTGACCTAACAAGTGGTATCAGAGCCAATCTGTTAACACACATACAGCTAAAGATCCATACACAATCATGTCTGACACAGAAATTCCAACTAAGCCTACTAAAACTGAAGAACCTCCAAAGCCACAAATTCAAAGTCGGTATGAGATTATCAGGGTTCCCATACTGAGACCATCTGAATATCCCATATGGAAGGTAAGGATGACCATGTTCCTGGAAGCAACAGATCCAGAATACCTTGATAGAATCAAGGAAGGGCCTCACAAACCAACCAAGCTCGCTGTTGCAGTTGCAGGTGAAGCAGCAAAGACCGTACCAAAGGAGAAGAGTGATTATACTGCTGAAGATATAGCATCAATTGCTAAGGATGCCAAGGTACGACACTTACTGCATAGTGCCATTGATAATATAATGTCAAACAGGGTAATCAATTGCAAGACTGCTAAGGAGATATGGGATGCTCTGGAAACAAGGTGTCAGGGAACTGACACAATTAAGAAGAACATGAAGACAATACTCACTCAAGAGTATGAACACTTTGACTCAAAGACTAATGAGTCATTGAATGATTTATATGATAGATTTGTCAAACTTTTGAATGATTTGTCATTGATTAATAAAGAATATGATCTTGAAGATTCAAACCTTAAGTTCCTGTTAGCTCTTCCTGAATGCTGGGATTTGAAGGCAACGACAATAAGAGACAACTACAATCTTGATGAAACAACTCTTGACGAAATCTATGGTATGCTCAAGACTCATGAGCTTGAGATGGAACAAAGAAGCAAGAGGAAAGGAGGAAAGTCAAGGACAGTTGCTCTTAAGGCTGAAGAAGAATTCCCCAAAGCAACTTCCTCAAGGAAAGACAAGGGTAAAGCTCTCGTCATAAAGTCTGAAACTGAGTCATCAAGTTCTGAAAGTGATGATGACTCAGATTCTGAAAGCTTGCCTGAGACTGATGCTGATGAGGAGATGATGAAGCTGTGTGCTCTTATGGTGAAAGGAATCACAAAGATTGCATACAGGAAGTTCAGGAAGGGAAAGAAGTTTTCCAGAAAAGGCATAAGTTCTGATAAGAAGAATTTCAGAAGATCTGAAGGCAGAGGAGGAAAGTCTGACAGAGGAGATTACACCAATGTTAAATGCTATAACTGTGGTGAGAAAGGCCACATATTTCCTGATTGCAAGAAGGTAAAGGGTGACAAAGGCAAGGCTCTTGTCATAAAGCAGAAAAGTTGGACAGACATCTCAGACTCTGAAAGTGAGGAAAACTATGCATTGATGGCAAATGCTGATAAAGAAAGTGCTGAGAGCAGTTCTGAAGCTGCTAAAACAAAGGTACCTCAGACTACTTATGCTTTTTATACTGATGATATTAATGAGTTGAGAAGATATCTTAAAACCATGTTTGTTAGTTATAGAGATCAAACTTTAACATGTGAAAGATTAACTTCTGAAAATCTTGCATTTAAGAAAAGAAATGATTTCTTAGAAAAAGAGTTAGTCATGTTCCATCAAACTCAGAAGGATAGAGATGATGCTTTTTATGTTAGGGATGAAGTGCTAAAAATGAATGAATCTCTAAAAACTGAGTTAGAAAAGGAAAGAGAGATTATCAGGACTTGGACTAACTCTGGCAAAACAACTCAAAATTTGCTAAGTAGTGGAAACTGGAAAGAGGGCTTAGGTTATGGAGAAGATAAGAATGATAAAGGAACTGAAGAAATTAAGCCTGTTGATAAGCAAAAGCCAAAGTTAAAACCTGTTATGTTTGTAACTGTAAAGTATGAAAATGAGAAATCAGAAGTTACAAAGGAATTAACTTCTGACAAACTAAAACTGGAAAATACAGCTAAAGTGAACATAGGCTTAATGACAAAGAAGCAGCTTAAGCATAAGCTGAAAGATATTAAGAATGCAAACAAGGTAAAATCACCTAGGAAAAATAGGAATGGAAAGGAAGGTGTGAATAAAAGCAATAATTATAAACCTGTTCCTGATGCTCCTAGGAAAACATGTCATAACTGTGGAAGTTCTAACCATCTGGCTTCTTTTTGCAGGAAGAATAAGAATATTAACTCCTTACCTTCAAAATCAGGAGTTAAGAGTCAGTCTGTTAGATACAAACCACAAAATCCTTGTTTTCATTGTGGTAGTTTATGGCATTCCATTTATACTTGTAAGGAATATCATAGTTTGTACTATGATTATTATCAAATAAAACCTTCTTTGAAGAAAGTTTCTATTGTTCCTTCTAGTGTAAATTCTGATTCAAAGTCTGATAGTGTAAGTTCTGATAAGAAAAATGTTAACATAAACTCTGATGCTAAATCCGCTATAAATGTTAACAAACTTAATAAGGCCAAATGATCCAAGCAAGTCTGGGTCCTTAAAACTGATAATTAGTGGTCTTTGTGATTGCAGGGCAACAGGAAAAATATTCTAGTTCTGGACAGTGGATGTTCAGGACATATGACTGGAAATAAGGCCCTGCTATCAGACTTTGTGGAGAAAGCTGGCCCAAGTATTTCTTATGGAGATGACAACATTGGAAAAACATTGGGATATGGCAATATCAATCTTGGAAATGTCATAATTAAAGAAGTAGCTCTGGTCTCAGGACTTAAACACAACCTACTGAGTATAAGTCAAATCTGTAACAGAGGTTATCATGTTGATTTCTTTGAAGAACACTGTGAAATTGTGAGTAAATCTAAAGGCAAAGTTGTTCTGAAAGGATACAGGCATGGTAACATTTATGAAGCTAAGCTTTCAACAAGTACTGATGGTTCTGCAATCTGTCTGCTGAGTAGAGCATCAATTGAAGAAAGCTGGAATTGGCATAAGAAACTCTCTCATTTAAATTTCAATAATATAAATGAACTGGTCAAGAAAAATCTTGTGAGAGGACTGCCAAAGTCAGTATTTGCTCCTGATGGTCTTTGTGATTCCTGTCAGAAGGCCAAACAAAGAAAATCTTCATTCAAGAGCAAAACTAAATCATCAATTCTTGAGCCTTATCATCTACTACATGTTGATCTATTTGGTCCAGTAAATGTCATGTCTATTGCAAAGAAGAAGTATGCGTTGGTCATAGTGGATGAGTTCACCAGATACACATGGGTATATTTCTTGCACACAAAAAGTGAAACTGCATCTATCTTGATTGATCATGTCAAACATCTGGATAAAATGGTCAAAGATTCTGTGAAAATTTTAAGGAGTGATAATGGTACTGAGTTCAAGAATTTGATAATGGAAGAGTTCTGCAAAAACCATGGAATAAAGCAGGAATTTTCTGCTCCTGGAACTCCACAGCAAAATGGAGTTGTTGAAAGGAAGAATAGAACTCTCATTGAAGCTGCACGTACAATGCTTGAAGAAGCAAAGCTTCCAACCTATTTCTGGGCTGAAGCGGTGCAGACTGCTTGTTTTACTCAAAATGCAACACTCATTAACAAGCATGAAAAACACCATATGAGATGGTGAAGAAAAAGAAGCCAAATCTGAAATACTTTCATGTATTTGGATGCAAGTGTTTTGTTCTCAAGACTCATCCTGAACAGCTATCAAAGTTTGATCTAAAAGCTGATGAAGGAATCTTTGTTGGATATCCACTTTCCACAAAAGCCTTCAGAGTCTATAATTTGAGAACAAAAGTGGTCATGGAATCTATCAATGTCTCTTTTGATGACAAGAAGATTACTGGTCTTGAAGATTTCATTGACCATGATCAGCTGAGATTTGAAAATGAAGACTCAAATTCTGATACTGAAACTCCTGACAGTCTAAGTCCTGATACTGCAAAATCTGATGGAATAAACTCTGATGTTATTGAAACTGTGGTGGCTACACCAAGGGAAGATGCACCTATGCAGGGGGAGCATACTCAAGATCCTACCACAGCTCAAGAAACATCAGAACATACATCTGGCTCTTCAAGTTCTGATTCGTCAAGTTCTGATAAGCCAAGTTCTGATAGTGCTAAAAATCTAAATACTGAAGAATCCAACTCAGAGAGCACAGTTTCAGGGGGAGCATCAGAAAATGAAGATAGCATGGATAATGGGGGAGCATCCAGTTCTAGAGAAAACCTTCCATCTGCAAGGAAGTGGACAAAATCACATACACCTGATTTGATAATTGGAAATCCTGATGCAGGTGTCAGAACTAGAACAGGTACTTCAAATAAATGTCTCTACAATTCTTTTCTCTCTCAGACTGAGCCAAAGAAAGTTGAAGAAGCTCTTCAAGATGCTGATTGGGTGCAAGCAATGCAGGAAGAGTTAAATGAATTTGAAAGAAACAAAGTCTGGCCCCTAGTACCAAGACCAAAGAATAGATCTGTTGTTGGTACAAAGTGGGTATTCAGAAACAAAACTGACAGTGATGGCATAATTACAAGGAATAAGGCAAGGCTGGTTGCAGAAGGATATTCTCAACATGAGGGAATTGATTATGATAAAACATTTGCACCAGTTTCTAGGTTAGAAGCCATAAGGATATTTTTGGCTTATGCTGCTCACAAAAAGTTTATGGTCTTTCAAATGGATGTGAAAAGTGCTTTTCTCAATGGAGAATTGGAGGAGGAGGTATATGTTGAACAACCTCCAGGCTTTGTAGATACCAAACATCCAGATTATGTCTACAGGCTTGATAAAGCACTTTATGGACTTAAGCAAGCTCCCAGAGCATGGTATGAGACTTTAGCTCAGTTTCTTCTGGAAAATGGATTCAACAGAGGAACAATAGACAAAACACTGTTCTACCTCAACCATGGAAAGGACTTACTTCTGGTCTAGATTTATGTTGATGATATCATTTTTGGGTCTACAAATGACAAACTTTGCAAGAAGTTTGCCAAACTAATGCAGTCAAGATATCAGATGAGTATGATGGGGGAACTTAGCTATTTTCTGGGCCTTCAAGTCAAGCAGAATGAAGAAGGCACTTTTATTTGTCAAACCAAGTACACCAGAAACTTGCTGAAGAAATTTGGAATGCAAGATTGTTCAAGTGCATCCACTCCCATGGCCACTGCAATAAAACTGGATAAGGATACCGGTAAATCAATAGATATTACTGACTATAGAGGTATGATTGGCTCTCTACTCTATCTAACTGCTAGTAGACCTGATATCATGTATGCTACCTGTCTTTGTGCAAGATTTCAAGCAGATCCAAGAGAACCTCACTTAACAGCTGTGAAAAGAATCTTTAAGTATCTTAAAGGAACAGCTGCTCTGGGATTATGGTATCCTAGAGAATCAGATTTTTAACTAATAGGTTACTCAGATGCAAATTTTGCAGGTTGCAGAATTGACAGGAAAAACACAAGTGGAAGCTGCCAATTTCTTGGAGGCAGATTGGTTTCTTGGTACAGCAAGAAACAAAAGTCAATTTCCACATCAACTGCAGAAGCAGAATATATTGTTGCAGGAAGCTGTTGTGCACAGATTCTTTGGATGAAGAATAAGTTACTGGATTATGGGTTAACATATTTCAAAATCCCTATTTACTGTGATAATCAAAGTGCTATTGCTATGACAGGTAATCCAGTTCAAAGCTCTATGACAAAGCACATCAGCATCAGGTACCACTTCATAAGAGAACATGTGGATGAAGGTACAGTGGAATTGCACTTTGTTCCAACAGATCAACAACTAGCAGATATCTTCACAAAACCACTATGTGAAGCCACTTTTACAAGATTGGTAAATGAACTTGGAATGGTTTCAGGTTCTTTTTCTAAATCTGTCTAGTTTTGTTCTGATACATCAGACTTTATGATCAGTATTTACAGAATGTAATCTCTTTGTTTATTCTGTGATTAATTGAAATACGCGTTTAAGTACTGATTGTTGTCTGATATATGTTTCTAAACTCTGATAAGTGATATGTCTGTCCAAGTAACTATTCAATCCTATGAGGATAACTGTGCTAGATACTGACCTAGTAGTCTTCAATAAACAAATGATTCCATCTAAGAAGTAATTATTTCAGTGGAAATCTTATGACACTAGCAAATTCTGATAATTGAGCTTAGTTGAGTTTACTTTGTTTATCTTATTACTAAGTCACAAATTAGAATAATGCTACTCATCTGTTAAGTTCTGATACTAGTAAAACTGCTGAATGTACTAAGTGCTGATAAACCTCACTTATCAAAAGAAGAAGCAAAAAGATCAAAGAATAAAATCAGGTACTCCTTTGAGATCTAGAGTAAAAATGTGGAAGGGACGACCCAAGTGCATTGCTGGTATTAAGTAAATATGCATTAGAAAAGCAAAATATTTTCTTGGTGACTTTTCACACTCTATGATTACTGGAGAAATACTCTGATAATAGCATAAATTCTGATAAGCAGTCGTGACTCACTTACACTGAGAAGCCACTGTAAAATAGAATTTCAAAAGATGCATAAAATTAGCACAAAACAGTTGAGGTGGACTCAAGCATGAACTCATTCATCAGTAGGTTTCAGGAAAATGACAGCTCTTTAGCAAAATTTTAATTATGCCTTATTTTTAAGATGTACTGAAGTGAATCAGACTTTACTCTTTGTCTGTTATTTAACTTAATGCACACACTAATCACTCCATCTGAATGATGAAAATTTCTGTGGAGGTCTATGTTATTTTAGATAAACAGTCATTGTGTCATTATTGCACAAATTCTGAGGACAAGCTCTGGTTGCATATTCTGATGATTAAGTTCTGAAGAGTATAACTCAGAACTTGTATGAGGAATTATTAAGATATGCATTCCTTTTTCGAGTTAAGAAATTATGTTCTGATGACTGTTAAGTTCTGATATAAGTCTAAGTTCTGATATTACAGTCTAATGTTTTACTTGACTTATCTGTGAATAAAATTTGATAACAGTCTCAGTTAATATTTGAATATGTTGAAGTAGAAGATTAATAGTCACTATGGTTAGGGTTAATGGTATTTGTACTTGAACAGTCCACTGTTACTTGTTTCTTGTGCGCTTTAAACCATGTTTCCTCTTTCCAATGAATGTTATTCTTTTTCAAAGTCTAGGGAGACGAGGTAGAATTAATTCTACCTGTCAGCATTAAAAACTTTTACGTCTCTTGGCATTCTCTTGCCTATATAAGCAGCCACTTCACATCAGCCTTCCCATTAAATTCTTTCTCGCACACTTACCTTCATACTTTTTCTTTCAAAAACACAATGGTCAGATACAACATGTTTTTGAACTACCAAAACTTCAATATGGAGCTAAGTTGTGCCGACTGGCAGCAGGAATGGCATGTCACAGCCATTTCTGAGGAGATATGGGACTCTGTCCCACAGGAGGTACTGACAAACCTCCTATTCTTCTATATGGATTACCATCGCCATCTGGAGCGAATGGAGGAGGAAAGACTGGCAGCTCTCCGCCAGCAAGAGCGAATCATCAGACTCGCCATTCTGTTTGTCGAGAGTAGGAAGAAAAAGAAATGATTTAATCTTGTCTTCTTCCTGTTTTTCTTCATCATCAGCTTTGTCAGGCTTCTTAGCTAGGACTAAGGCTGTTGATGTTAGGTTTCGTAGTTTAGGGAAATCTTGTATAAGTACTGATGTAATTTCCATTTCATAAATGTAATCTCTTGATATATTAATGAAATTTGTGTTTGCTTCAAGATTTTGTCTCTAAGATATTTGGTAATGCATTGCTAAATCCTGATTGATATTTTGATGACCATATAAATTTTGTTTTAATTTAAGTTCTGATTTTTTATCAGCACTTACTCATCTCATTTATCTTGGTCATTTTTACGTGATTTACTTTCAGAATATTAATGAAGCAGTGAAAAATAATTAACTCAGTGGGAACGGTTTCAATTTTGAATTAAAACTGTTTCACCTTGATTAATGGAATATCTGGGTAAGTGGAACGGTTTTTCCTTGAAAACAGGCAACTGGGTAAGTAATGATTCCTGTTTTCTCGAGCCCAGTAACTATCCGTTATTACTGCATGTCTGACAGGTGTCCAACGGTAACATTTTTGTTCAGAGTATAAGTACAACAGAGAGAGGATTTCTTTAATCTTTTATTTCCTTCATACTTTTTCTCTATACTTGCTTTTACTCTCTCTTTCTCTCACGTTGGTTTTTCATACAGACATTTTATCAAACACCTAACAGGCACTTTTGAATTTCAATTTTTCACATGGCACCTAAGGATTTAATCATTGATGGAGCTAAGTTTGTTCCAAACAACTATGCTGCAATTCTTGATCATGCTGAAGCTCCATCTGAATTGTATTTTGTGCAAGATCTTCTTGCACACAGTGAGATTGGGTACACATTAACACAGCCTGAAGTCTTTTCGAGTCAACAAGTTCTGACGTTTTGGCGGACTGGGCACTTTGATGATGGTGGTAAACATGACACTCCCAGTATTGTTTTTGAAGTGGGTGATTCATCTTATGCAGTCACTCCTGGTATAATACGCAAAGCTCTCCATCTCCCAAAAAATTGTAATTTTTCAACTCTAGAGGAATCAGCACTTCAGGAGTTAATGGCTGATTTGGGATATGAAAAGAGTTTGGCAAAGCTTGGGCAGTTAAAAAGGGCTAATATCAGAAGAGAATGGAGTTTCTTCTTTGACTGCATCACCAAAGCTTTTGGGAACAAATGTTCGAATTTTGATGCTATCCCAATTCTGAGTCAGCACATAGGGTATGCTATTATCCATCAAACTCATTTTGATTTTGCAACTGAAATAATTGGTTTTATTGGGGATAGGATGACAGAGGATAGAAATATTGTCTATTTTGCTAGATTCTGTCAACTTATATATACTTTTTGTACTGATGAACCTCAATTAGTCAGTTCCTCAACCCCACCTTTTAGAGTTGCAAAATGATATTTTAATGATCTGGTAAATGCTGATACTAAGAAAAAAGTGGTTAGATCATTACAGATTCTTCAGTCTGTAAAACAGATCCTGGTAAATGCTGATCCTGATACTTATAGATCTGTTTACTCTGATGTCCAACCAACCACAAACACCCAAAAACCATCATCCTCAGCACCTACCACTCATACTACTCAACCTACCCTCAAGACTTATCTCAAATCCTATTTCTCTACTTCACAGACTGTTCAACCCTCATCCTCCAAGCCAAAGAGGACAAAAATTATTCCTCAAACACCTCAAAAGAGGAGGAAGACTGTACTGAGAGATGAATCTGATACTGAGGAACAGGTTCCTTCTTCAGAACCTGTTGTTGGTGAAGCTGAGAAAGTGACTTCTCAGAAGGATTCTGGAACTGGGGGATCTAGGCTTCTCAAACGGCTTAGAAGAATGATAGTTCCTGAAACTCCCAAGGAATCCAAATCAACAAAGAGATACAAGAAACAGAGGGCAAATAGGCCAGTTTCAGATGATGAAGAGGAAGCAGCTAAGGAAAGGGATCAGGAATCTCTGATCTCACAAGACAAGGAATTTGCTCCAGTCACTTCTTCTCCATCAACTCCATCTAAGGAAGCTGTTTCTGAAAAGGCTAACACACCTTCTGTGTCTTCTGTTGATCCAGGCACAAGTGCTGATATTGATATTCAAAACTTGGTTGTGCCTGCAGTAATTCTCTTAGAAGCTCCAACAACAAATATTCCTTCCACGACACCTGTTACTGATGCTGTTCAAACTCCAGAGTTATCAACAACACCTTCTCTGCATCAAGATGCTGATGATCAGAATTTAGGTGAGAATCAGGATATGGCTGTTGATCATAACTTAGAACAAGATCAGTAATTAGAGGATGCTGAAGCCTCTATTACTACTCACACTGTTGTCTTATCAGAAGATACCTGATTCTTTAAGTTCTGATGCTGCAAATGCTGGAGATACTGGTGATGCTGCTCCAACTGTAGATGATGATGAAGCAGGTCCTTCAGGACATACTCCTCAACAGACTCTTTCTAAGTCTGAACTGGTTGAGAAGTTTGTTACCGGGGAAGCACCAGTACCTTGGAGTGAAACTCGTGCAGGTCAGGAGTGGACTAAGGAATGGAACTCAGTTTCATGTGTTCCAACTGACAAGCATCTTACTGAGCACTTGACTAAAGCTGATGAAATGTTAAATTCTGATGATTTCAAAACTCAGCTTAGAGTCACTGCATTGAGTACTAAACATTTACAAGGTCTTCATTCAACTACTCATGCAGAGCTACACAAGATTCAGGAGAACTTTATCAAACAGGAACAAGTTTGGAAAATTGATAAGAAAAAGTTCTTCCAACCTACCATTGACAGGATTGCTTATATTGAGAAGACTCAAGATCATCAACAAGCTCAGATTGATGAAATTCTGAAAAATCAAGCTTCTCAGCAATCACAACTAACTGAAATCCAATCCTCAGTGGAATTGTTTATCTCTCTTCTACTACCTGCTGATGCCAAAAAGGGGGAGAAAGTGATTAAGTCCAAATGCAAGACTGACAAGACACTGACAGGAAAGGATAATAAAAAAGATGATCAAGGAAGCTCTGGAATGGGTAGAGGTCATAGTCAAGGTAGAGGATTCACATCAAGACAAGCTAGTCACAGGACAAGTTCTGATACTGGGAAAAGAATAAGTTCTGCTGCTGGTAAAAGGATAAGTTCTGATGAACTTTTAGATCTTGATGAGGAAATGTCAAGACAGTTATTTCTTCAGGAAAATCCAGGAATGGACTTGGAAAATTTAAAGGAAGAAGAAGCCAGACTTAAATCAGAGAAAGTCACATCTAAATCTGAAGCTTCTGGTAAAAAGTCACTTCCAAAACTCAAAGGCATTGTGATCAAAGAAAGGACATATACTGAAGCAACATTGGCTAGATCACAACCACAGATAGATCCAAGATCCAAGGGTAAAGAAAAGGTTGGTGAACCTATCAAGGTTTATGTACCTCCTGAGGATGAAGAAATTACTGATGAAAAGGATGATCTTGCTCTGACTTCAAGAAAAGTTCTTAAAACAACCTCTGACATTGCTCAAGTTGTTCAGAGTCAAGAAATTGTAAGTTCTGATATTCAGAAGAAGCAAGTAACCTCTGACATAGCTCAAGGTAACTTGATATCAGAATATAGATCAAAGACACTCCTACCAGGATTCACTAAAGCAAAACAGACTCAATCTTTGAAGAATACTGCAAGTGGTTTTGAAGCTAGAGTAGTTACTGGAAAGGAAGCAAGAGATAAAACTGGATTGGGAAGTGCTGATGAAAGAAGAGTACACAACACTACCAATGATCCAACTTCCTTGAGTGAACCAGGTATTGGAGCAACTCCTGAGAGATTGAATCAACTGGAATCTGTACAGATGGTTTACCATACCTACTTGAAAGAATACATCATGTTGTATTTCATGACAGATGGTAGGGTCTATCATATAAGATAAAATGCCATTCCATTGAAGTATTTTGAAGAATTGAAGTATTTTGAAGACAGATGACAGGATAACAGGTATAATATCCGGGATATATCGTGTAATTATTTTTGATATTATTATGTGTGCCCAGTATCTATTCTGTGAGTTAATTGTTAAGTGTTATTTGTACTTGAATATTCAAAAATAATATTAATTGAGTATTTTAATTTTTATATGTCCAAAATAAAATATAGATAATTGTTGTATCTTCCTAATTATTTTTATGTTGATTTATGGATTTATAGGAATCATATGAAATTTCTAAAATATTTTTCCGGGTAATTAAAATCTATTTTATAAAAACGGGAACCAACCGACGTCAACCGTTGTTACATTTTTGGAAGTCGAAACTCTTTCGAGAACTCCTTCCTAACCTAATTGTAATATTCCGAGCATATTCCATGTTTCGACTTTTTCGATCCGGCGTACGGTTTGTCCTGCGTGGGTCCCGGCGTAACATTTTCGATACAATATTCGTTTCGGTAAATCAATAAAACCCGTATTTTCGATAAACAGGAGCTTTTTATTAAACTATCCCAATTATCACTTCGTAATACGTGTAACCAGGCGCTGAGACCAAGATCGCAGTACAAATTGTACTAATTTGGATAATTATCCCGAAAACCGATACCGTTTGGATCAGTTTTTACAAATAAACGTACTGTTTTATATCCGGAATGATCCAACGGGATACAAATTTTCCGTAATTATAAATAGCCTTTTACCGTATTTTATTTCGTATCAAAATCATTTGCAGATAGTTAATTATATAATTTTCAGAGAAAAACCCTAATTACATAAACTGTTCTAAGAATCAAACAGCAAAACGAAGACGTTACCGATCTCTATTTTTAAAGCTTGAGTAACCAAAATGAAGGATTTGAGGTATTCTATCAGATTCTGAGCTTTGTTTCACTGCAGAAATCAAGGTTATTTTTCTAAAAATTTAATTATTTTCGAATTTATTTTATTAAAAATATGAATTTTTCTTCGGATGATTGTTTGTATGATTTGATGATTGTATGTTGTAGAGCTTGTTTTTCTGATGATTTTCATATGTCATACGTCTGATTTGGAGTTCAATAACATGTTCAAATTTGAGTTTAATTTTCGAATTTCAAAATTAGGGTTTATAACCCGTATGAATGTTTTCAATTGAAATTTGGGGGTTTTTAATTCAGGGGTTATTAGCTGTTGATTTATAGTGAGTTGTGTTCCTTATAAAATTTGCAATCGATTGATATATAGCTCGTTAACAGAGGATGCTTGAATCGAAGGGAGTTGTGTTTTAAAGATTTGCGATGTTCGCCGGAAACCGGCGATGTTCTTGGCCAATTTCCGGCCAGAACAAGGATGATTATAATGTTTTGAATACATGAACAAGTTCCTGGTGTTGTGTAGTGTTGATCTGGAGGTGTTGGTGGGGTGAGGACGCCGAGATCGTCTTCTCCGGCCACCCCCGACTTTTTCCGGCGACTGGACTGCAAAATTGCAGTTTGGTCCCTGCAGTTTTGAAAACGATACAGTTAGGTCCCTGAAGTTTCCAGACTTTGCAAATTTAGGATTCCTGTTTATAAAATGTTTAAAAATCATATTTCCTATTTATTTTTATTATAAAAATTCATTTTTAATTTCTGAAAATTCTGAAAATTATTATTTTAATTCCGAAAATTATTTTTTATTCACAAATAAATCTGAATTAATTAGTTAATTAATTTCAGTTAATTTATAATTGATTAATTGGTCAATTAATTCGAAAATTAATTGATTAATTGATTTAATTAATTATTAATTGATTTTAATTAGTTATTTAATTAGATTTAATTATTGAAAATGATTTAAAAATTCCGAAAAATAGTTTCGAGCTTTAAAATATTATTCTAAATTATTTCCAAGACTCGATAATTATTTTAAAAATTATTTCGGAGCCAGAATGGGCCAACCGAACCCTGTTTATTAACCCGAAATTGATCCAACGACCCGTTTTAATTCCGAAAAATGTTTTAAAAATCATGTTAAATACCCGAAACATAATTATGACCCGAGACTTCTTTATAGATGATATGTCATTGATTACGTGATGTATTATGTGTTATACGTGACCTGTTGTTTGACTATCGGTCTATATATTCGGTGTTTACTTGATTATTGCATAACTTTCAATCCGTTAATCGGATTTGGGTAAAACGAAGGGTAGATAGAAGTATGTGTTGAATAGAATCCTGTGAGTTGATGATTGATAGATGCTTATGATATGTGAGCAGAAGAGGCAAGGCGTAGGAAAGGGAAACAGGTAGTTGAGGAGTAAGACGATTGTGATTGAAAGCAAGTGCAGGATAGTAAGCTCATATCAGGCAAGTGTTCTGAACTTTCTCGAGATATTATAATTCTTGATAGTCTTGTTGACATTGCAAGTGCTTTGAAGCACGGAAACCTAAATCCTGATTTCAGTTATTGTTCTTGAGCTATGAACCATATTCTTTCTAAGCCATTGATTATTGTATGCCCAAACACGAACCACAAATCTACGATACTACTCCACAAATACATACAAACTAAATATCAGACACTGAACTGAATTATTATATACTCAATCCATGATATCTTATGCTTTGAAAGCCCAAATCTTTAAAACCCTGAAATGTTGATTCCTTTGTTATCCAATTCTTTCATTACCCAGCATTCAAGCTTTAAAAGTACCTTGTTGATCCTTACAAGGATTTAAACCCTTTCATTGTTAAACATTTATTGTTGTTAATGATTTCGGTTATTGTTTATTATTGCATATTCTGTTATTATGTTAGAATTGGATTGTTTTTATAAAATTGTGGACCAGATTCGTGGTCAGACCATATAATGGTCAAGTTAGGCCAATGTGTGCCTTGGATCCAGTAGTTAGAGCAATGCTGTGTGCCTTGCTCGGGGTTAGTGCGTGACTGATCAGCAGCCTAACCTTGGTTTTAAATTAAAAGTATAATATCCAATTCTAAATCATAATCCATTTTTCACTTGATATCATAACCATATTCACCTGATGATCATTATTCTCAGTTTTGTCATTATGACTTGCTGAGCTAGTTAGCTCATTTGTGCGATGTTGTTTATATTCTTTCCAGTTAAAAAGGAACCAGTTGGTAAAGAGGATCCCCAGTTCAGCGCGAGAGCTAGGGGTTCAGGTTGAGAAAGCTGAGCTAGTAGGCTTCTTTTGGAATAATTTAAGTTTGTAAAAAGTTGTAATAATGTTTAATACTCAGTTTGAGTTTGAAATAGTTGGGATTTGAACGGTTTGTAATATATTAGTGTGTTTGGCTTATGTGCATACTTTAACCTGTTACGGTCCGTGGTGGTTGGTAAGTAGGGTCATTGCATATATTATTATTATCTTTATTATTGTTATAAGCAGGTTATAATTAAGGTGTGTGTGTGGACCCCAAACTTCTGACCCAGGTTTGGAGGGCGCCACAACAGGGACTGTTGCAAACTACTTAAAAGAACAGATTCAGAGACAGAAAAGGCTTTATTCAGTTAAGTATGACAGCACATATGTTCCAAAGTACAGAGATCACAATGGTGATATTGTTGATATGAAGCCTAATACTGCACAGATCAGAACATATCTTGGTATTAAGGGACTTGAATTCAATCTGGAGTCTGACAAAGCTTATGTCATAAGACTAGATCAGGAGTTGAGAAAAGCAAAGATCAATGATCTCAGAGCTGCAATCTTTCAAACTGGTGAAGATACTGCAGAGCTTAAAGATGTCAAAAGGAGAATGATTGATGAACTCAGATATGCTGAGAAATGTTTGTTGAAGAACTATCTCAGAACAACTCCTGACATCAGAGAGATCAGATGATGAAGCCAAGTCGAAGATCTACAACTGCTTAAATTCTAATATTTGTACAGGCTGAAGTTGTTATCAGAAGTTGACTATTGGTAAAGCTTTAAGGACTGTAAGTTGTAGATATCTAGTCTAATTCTCATGTATTTGTACTTAATGTTTTTGACATCATCAAATATCTGTTAAACTTGTATATTATGCTAATTTACAAGTTGGGGGAGATTGTTAGATATATTTGATAATGTCATGGTTAATATAATTTATGTTTAGATTTCAGATCTTACTTAACAGGATAAATCAGTACTTAACTGTTGATCAGTACTTATACTGGAAGTCAGGACTTAAGGATATCAGTACTTATATTATCAGGAGATAATCATCAGAAGTTAGATATCAGAACTTAAGTGCTGAAGGATGATCAGAGAAGGACAGTAGCTGATTAAAGGAAAGAAGATCGAGATAAACATAAGAAGAGATATGCATGAAGAAGGAATTCCGTGAAGAATGGAATACTTGGAAGAAAAGATATCTGATTGATATATTTTAGGAAGCAGAATTATATTCCATATCAATTAGCGATTATCTTGTAACTGTGTAGTATATAAACACAGACATAGGGTTTACACTATAAGTGTTATCACATATTCGAGAAGATTATTCATTGTAACCCTAGCAGCTCTCGTGATATTTGTTCATCACTGAGAGGTAACAGTTCCATACTGTAACAGAGTTTATTGTTTCAATAAAGTTTGTTTTCTGTTACTTAATATATTAAAGTTCGATTTGATTGTATTATACACTGTATTCACCCCCTCTACAGTGTGTGTGACCTAACATATTTATTATAGTTGACTTAAAACTTTTTATTATTTTGTTGTATTTGAACTTTGGATTTGAGTTTTTAAGTTAAATATGTATTTAAGTTTTTAGTGTTACAAGTGTAATTAATAGATATTTTTGTGTTGGTAAAAAATGAATTTTTTTTAATAAATACAAAAGTGTTAAAAAAGAAATGTTACAATAAGATATAAAGATGTTACCAAAAGATTGAACTATATTATCATCCGGTGTTACAATAGCAAATATGATGTTGCGAAAGAGTTTATTGCAACATATTTTTTGATGTTACTAGAATTTTATGGGTGTTACAATAGAACTATGGTTACACGTGCCTTTTGTAACCATAGATACTGAAAGTGTAACCACAGGGGATATATTGTTACATTTTCAGCTATGTTACGAAAGGTTCAAAATCTGTTACCATAGACCCCTATTGTAGCACGAGCAAATCCAACACCACTAAATTTTCAAAAAGTATAACCATAGCCCAATTTTTTGCTTTAGGTAACATTTTTTTGCCAGTTTTACACTTTTTTTGGGTGTTGCTACAGGCCATATATGGTGTAGTGTATTTCAACTCTATTTAATCTCTTTAGTTAATGTTCTCTAGTATAATTCTCAATAGTTAATCGTAGTATAATAAAAACCTAAATTGTTATTCGTCTTAGCATTGAATAATAGCCATATCATTATTGCATAAGTGCATAAATCACATAGTGTAAGTCATATGTCATAGCCTATTTGTATATTCGAGGATTCAACTCAACTCAAATAAGAATGTAATAAGTAAATAGTGGATCGACCGTCAGAGAGATCTCGCAAAGTAATATCTGTCAAAGGATTCAGAAACAAGGTTCATCTACAAACTTGAGGAGTTAATTCACTGGAAGAAGTTCAAGAAGTTGATCATGCCTCAGTGATATAAATCAAGATCATGGATTTAATTAAGTGACAGAGATCTCGTCAGAGTATCATTAATTACAAGGATTTAATCTGAAGAAAATCAATGTAATAACCCCAATTTTTGGGAAATTTTTGAAATCCTTATGAATAGTGTTTTTGCTGAATGAGAAAACTTTTCATGCCACACTATGTAGGGGTTCTGATATGGATATTCTGAGATTTTATTAGTACTTTATATGGGATATAAGTGTATGTAAAGATCGTCAGAATCCAAATCCGAACACTTTGATTTTTCCCGGAAATACACTAGATACGGAAAGATTTGAGAAAAAGGTAACAGGATAAAAAGGATTTAAATTAAAGGATTATAGGAGAGGATCATAAAAGGAATATAATATATTGAGAAAGGTTAAGGGAACCTAAGTAATAAGATCCCGGGTATGATCCTTCAAACGATAAACGAAAACGAAAGTTAAGCGAACCGTATAACAGATCAGCGGTCATTAGGCAAACAATTAGGAAGTTAATCAAAGGGATTAGAGAGGATGATGTCACCCAACCAATGAGAAGAGGACAAGGAGGGGAGGATGACATCATGAGGATGACACAAGCATGACATGGGAAGGAAGGAGATGTGGTGGCTTTTTAACCACACAAAATCAAGGGCAACTAGGTAATTTACTAAAACAAACACAAAAATCAAACCAACCAAGCCAAGCAAATCATTTTTCATCAAAATCAAAAAGAAACCAAGGCATTGTTCTTCATGCTCTCGGCCAAAACAGAACCAGAACACTAAAACTGCTGTATCTCCTTCATTTCTCACTCAAATATTGTGTTCTATAGCTCATTGGAAAGGTATTGAGATGGCCTACAACTCTTGTTCACAAGTCTCGTCCAAATAATCATGGTAAGACCCTCATTTTTACAGTTCTTTAAATCGGACTTTTAGAAACTTCAAAGCCTAACTTTGTGTTCTTGATTTCTTTGGAAAGATCAAGCTTGTAGGAGGCTCCCTAAGGCTTCCTAGCAACTTAACACCTCCCAAGGAAGGTATAAACTTCAAACCCTAGCCTTTACTTTATTTGTTAGTAAGTTTAATGGTTGGTGTTGTGAAATGAGAAGCATGGATTGTGATTATTAGTAGTTTGGTTTGATTTCGAAGTGTTTTTGGTAATTGAAGCTTGATTATAGTTCATAGGTCTTGATTGTGGTTGTTTGAGTTGAAAACCTTGGAGATTATGGACTGATGTGGTATGGTTTAGGTGAAGTTTTGTTGTATTGATGGTTATGAGTTGGTTGGTGGTTAATTGGAGTAGTTTAAACATTGGTAATCGCGTAAACATAGCCGTCGTAATGTCCGATTTTCTTTGGACTGTTTTTGTGCATAACATTAGGACCCGAGAACCCCCTGATAGATTATGACCACTGCCATGTTTAGATAGCTCATGTTACGAGCTTCGTTTTGATATGTAGTTCGTTCGATTCCGATGCACGGTTTAGGAGAAACGACCGTTTCAAGTAACGGCGTTTCGCGAACGAAACTTTTCCCCTCGCCTTACTTTGAAACATAGGTTAAAGACCAAAAAGGGTTAATTAATGCATGAAACATTTATGGTAAGTGTGTTAGGCAGTTGGTAAGACACTCGTGAAGGAATCGCCTTAAAACTCGTAAAGGTTAAATTATTAAAAATGGTGGAGCCGAGGGTACTCGAGTGACTTAAGAGAATCAGTAAGCGCAAAACGAGCGTTAGAGTCTGAGTTGGTTAGAGTATAGACTTACAAGTGACTTTGGTTTAATTCCAACTAACTTGTTGTTTATAGGTTACCAGACTCGTCCCGAGCCATTCGTAACCCCCAGTCGCTCAGGCAAGTTTTCTACCCGATATACTGTTGTTGTGATGTAAATATATGTATATGCATTATCTTGTGATAGTGCATGATTGTTATTAGCAAATTTTACGATATATTGGAGCATGCTGATATGGTATATATGCATGTCTATTTCGTAATCTGGTTATCTATCTGTTGATTTCAATGCTTATAGTTGCATAATACCTATGCTAGAAATAAGCAAGTAGTTGCGTATACCCTTAGTATAGGGGATAAAAGGTGAACATATTTCTAAACCGGGAGTCGATGTTCCCGAGTATATTATATATATATATTTATATATATATGGATATAGTTTTTAAAACTATGGATCGAATAAGGTTTATTCGATACCTTTATTTTACTTAATTGAATATTAATTTGAGTATTCATTCGAGGGCTTATGACTCAGTTTATTTTATTATTTGAATATTCATTCGAGGGCTTATGACTCAGTTTATATTATTATTGAATATTACTTGGATATTCATTTGAGGATGTATGACTCCTTTATTTTATGAATATTATTTATAGTATTCATTCGAGGTATTATGACTCCGCTTATTACTTAATAATATTCTTTATTTTATTAAAGAATAAGGTGTCGATAATCAAACTTACTTTTGATTATTCAAATAAAGATATTACTTTCGTATAAGTATATCTTTGATTATTTGCTATTCATTTCAAGTATAAGTTTTAATACTTCTACTTCAATTATTTTATAAAGATTATTCTTTATGGGAATATTATTTAAATAATAATATTCAGTTATTTTCTAAATATTCTGGGGACTGATTTACTTCATTAAATCAGCTTTACTCCAAACACTCTATAAAGTGTTTTCGAGTCTTCAAAATGATTTTTTTTAAAGGTTAGAGCGGATCCCAAAACTCATTTTTATATTTAAGATCCTCCTTTCGAAGGGGATTTAAATACTCGCTCAAAACCTGAGGGATGCGGCTCTGTGGTGTGTTTTATATTCGCAACAAGGTTGCTGTTTTGTTAAATGAATTGATTACTTACCCAACACTCGGGAAGTAAAATTCTTGGAACAAGTTAATCCATTAACAGGCATCGCCTGGGAAATATCGGTGAGTTTTCCTTTCCAACTAGATACGACTTCTTGGTGGAGCCGTATCAACAAGTTCTACTTGGGGAAAGGGGGAACGAGCTTTACGTTTCAGAGTCATGGATTTCATCTGAACTAGGAGTGGCGTAAGTGGTCGAGTGGCGCCGACCCAGCCTTAATATATTGGCCCAAATGGCCTGGAAGTTCCGCTAAGGCGGTCCATTCCTTAGGAGTTCAGTGTTCGGTTGACAAGTAAATCCGACAGGTTCTCCTCTACATGTAGAAAATGGTGGGGTTGTACTACTACGACTGATCATCGTAAGTGGTCTTCCTGGCGCGGCAAACTCCCGTAATGAGTTCATCATCCAATTGGATAATTTCTGCAACACTACCCAGAGCACTTCGATAGAAAGGCTACGGTTGGGCGATTGTTGGGTGTTGGCAGAGTCAAGTTTTCAAAATGATGTTTACATCAAATGAAGTATCTCGTAACTTCATTTTATTTTGATAATATTTTAAAGATTTAATCTATTCAAATCTTGTCTTATAGTCTCATCTATGTGATGAACTTTTGAAATTAATTATAACTTGAACGGTGGTAGTTCAAGTAGTATTTGGAAAAGATATAAGTATATTGGAGTATTTGGTAACTTCATCTTTTAAACTTATATCTAATTAATAATTGTCTTATGAATGACAAAGATTTTCAGAAAAACGTTGAGACAAGGTTAGATATATGAGATCACCTTGCAACGATATTTTTTTTTATACAGTTATACACTGGGACTTTGTGTATATTGTGCATGGAAGAGGACTTCCAATATTTTGAAAAGTATATATGTATATATATATATATACTGAATATTTTGCGACTTCATCGCATTAAGATATCAACTTGGGTCATTTCTTTTGACCAAGACTTTCATGAGTACTATGAGAAGGCTCATATATTGTTAATCATTATACATATTATTTTGGTGGGCTTGCTGCTCACCCTTGCTTTCTTCTTTCATCACACAACATCAGATAGACAAGATGAACCAGACCAAGCTCCCGATTCGCAAGAGGTTAGGAGACGTTCCGCAGTTTTCTAGAAGCACTGATGCCGCCATAGCTGAGGTAGGAACTACCAATAGGCTAGGCTTTCAACTTTTGATGTATCATATTATGTATATTTATGAATTGTAATAATGGCAAAGAAATGTAAATTTATTCAGAAACCTGTTTAAGGTGTATTGGCATATAATTGTGGAATAAAACGACTTGTGATTATTTTTGGATATTCATCTCTGAGACTATAACTTGTGGTGTGTGTGTTTATTGTGGGGTCACAGTACAGAGTAGTTGATTATTTATTAAGATTGGGTGTTGTTAAGGGAAATGGAACTCGTGACAACCCGGATCCCCGACCCCGGATTTGGGGGTGTTACAGAAATGGTATCAGAGCTAAGCGTTATAAACCTCAGAGATGATGGGACGTTAAGATAATAAGTTCACTAAGATAATAAGAACTCTTTCCAAGTTCATAGTCGGACTACCTAACGTAGTACTGACAGTTAAAACCCTTATGGGAACCCTTATAAATGTAGCGATAGAAGCGTAGTTCGTTATCGTATATGGTAGCGGGACTCCGAACCCTGAAGTTGAGGAACATCAACGCGATGATGTTTTATTACTAATTGGAGATCAGATTGTGGATCCAATAGAGCGTCCTAACGCAGGACCGGATGATGTTGATATTGAGGATGTAGCGGTTGAGGATGTTGTCCTAGAAGGGATAGTTGCTGAGGAGGATCCCATGGAGGATCCTGACGAGATTGGATAAAGGACCACTGATGAATTGATGACCCTGGTTGGGTCGACTACCAGAGGTAGGATTGGCCGGTCACTACCAGAGGTTCGTTCAAGTTTGTAAAGATAGTAGCCCCTTTAACGCGGCTTACTCGTAAGACTGAGAAGTTCGAATGGACAGAGAAATGCGAGAACAACTTTTAAGAACCGAAGCAAAGGTTGGTGACGTTCCCTATGTTGGCGTTGCCGGATGGAAAATGAGATTTTGTGATTTGTAAGTGACGCTTCGCATAAGGAATTAGGGTGCTTCTTATATAGCACAGCAAGATAATCGCGTCTGCGTCAAGACAATTAAGGGAATTTAAAATTCGATATCCCCACCCATGAGCTTGGGCTCGTGGCAATAGTTTTGCCCTAAAGATTTGAGGCACTACTTGTATGGAGAGAAGTGTGAGATTCACAAACCATAGGAGCTCTAGTACATTCTTACGTAGAAAGAGCTCAACATACGCCAGAGGAGGCGGTTAGAGCTAATCAAGAATTATGATTGGGAGATTCTTTATCATTCGGGGAAAGCCAATATGGTGGCTGATGCCCTTAGTAAAAAGGAGAGACTCAAGATGATAATGTCTTTTGGAGAGTTTATAAGAGATTTTGAGAAAATGGAAATAGTAGTGAAGGTAATCGGAGCCAGTACCGAAAAGCTGTTTGAGATAGCAATACAGCCCGAAGTATTGGAAAAGAACATATTGTGCCAGTAAAAGTGATGAATGAAGGCAGAGAGCCAACAAATAGGTATGAGATTAATACCGAGAGAGATGATAAGGGAATAATGAGGTATTCCTATAGAATTTGGGTTCCAAAGGTTTAAGAGCTTAAAGATGAAATCTTAGATGAAAGCTAGTTTGAGGAATAAGAGTTAGAGCAAACCCTGAACGTGATAGTCAGGGAGGTTGCCACCAAGACAAAAGGAACCCATAACATGATGAAGTGGAAAATGAGGATTTAAATTATGTAAGATGACCCCAATTATGGGGAGTAGGAAGAAATATTTAGACTGAGGAAACAAAAGTCGAGTAAGGACAGGAGACCCGAGATGGTACCCCTATACGGCAATTCATGGATCTGTCTAAAGAGAACTTAGACTATTATCCCCAACCACCACCCTGAGGAGACAGTGCGGTGGGAAATTCTTTCATGACCTTTAAGTCGCTAAGCTCTCAGAGTTCCAAGGAACAAGCTGACCCAGTCGAGGCAAGAGCCTGGCTAAAGGAAATAGATGAATCATTTGAGATTCTAAATGATTGACGAACCACAAAAGACTGTTTTGTCACTTACCCTCCTAAGAGAGAGACCACCCGCTGGTGAAAGACCAAGGAAGGCACGGAGCAAGAGATTATAATAAACTGATTTAAGTTCAGTCAATTGTTTTCAGGAAAGTACTTCCCAAGGTTATGGAGATAGTGTAAAAGCTTAAGAGCCAGAACAAAGGCAGACGAGTATGATGAATTATGAATCTAAGTTGTAAAAGTTATCAAGATTCATTCTGAAGACACGAATCCAGAATGACGGGATGTTTGAAATCAATGCTTATGTTGTGTTGGTTCATGAAATAACGATAAGAGAAAGGAATATAAAGGCAAGAGAGTTTGAGGAATGATAAGGGAGTTGGGCATGAGGAAACCCTAAAGACTCGTAGAAATAGAAATAGAAAAGTAGGTAATCGTCCGGATGAGAGTGATTCACCATGAGTTAAATTGATGGTTGAAGGTATAAGAGATACATATATTTTATCCCCTGTAAGTTGGGAAGTTTCGAGGAAACCTTGAGATAATTCGAAGGATAAATAATGAGACGCGGATAGACTGAGGAGACAAGAAAGTAAGAAATTAAGAAAATTGGGTGAAGGAAGTGACCTTCAAGAAGGTAAAGTGTAAGACCGGTGGCATGATACCCAGAAAGGGAGACGCCAGATATGAAAGATATCCCAACATTGAGATGACTGTTGAGATAAACAACAAAAGTAAATAAGGAATTATTAAGAAGAAGTTCACGTTGAACATGACCAATATCTTCCAGAACATCCATGTTATCATTACCAAATCAAGAAAGAAAAGTGGATGACCATTGTTATCTTTTGGAGGCCATATGGATTGACCTCAATTTGAATAAGGATGCTATTATGAAGTTAGGTATAGACTATCGAGGTGGGAATGATTGAATAAGACACCCTTATCAGGGATATATGACTTGATTTATCCATGGAAGGATGCAGGTACCTTTTAAAGGTGGAATTAAGGATAGAACATCGGTAACTTAAAATGAATCCTAGGGGAATGCATAAAGGTTGGAATTTCACCCTTAATAGGGACAGTATGAGTTTTGACAGTATGATTTGGAAAGGGTTAATGTAGCAACAACCTTTAAGAATCAGTGGAGAAATTTTTCAGAAGTATATAGACAATGGTTCTAGTAATAGTAAATGGTATTTTAATATGCCCTGTATCTAGGGAATACAGGAGGAACGATTGAAGGATAACCTTAGAGGTTTTACAAGGAGAAAGGTAATATTCAAAATTTTCAAGAATAGAAATGTTGATAAAGGAAATATGACGTAGTTATAATGTTGCCAAGTGGGGCACGTGTTAAACCACGAGAAAGTATGGATCGAACCAGTAATGGTCGAAATTATTCAGGGCAATTAGGACTTAAGATAAAAGATGTTCTAATTATGATTGAGAGTCAGTCATGACAGTGATTAACCTCTAAAGACTGAGGCAATAACTTATGGAAAAATGGTGATTTTTTTTTTACTCATCAGATTTTATGGAAAGCATTTTCACATAAGCTGTGATTGAAATAAGGTAGAAAATTTATTTGGAGATGGTTAAAGTGACATTGACTGTAAGGAAATTTTACTATCAGGAAAGGCCAAAGAGGTGGCCGACACTTTAAAGGTAAGAGGATAATTATAGGCGCTTGTGCCAAAAGAATACAGTGATGATGGTTAAAACTGTGAATGTTGTATTATGGTTTGGAAGATTGACATTCCTTCTGATGACTGTGCAATACCCAGCCGTAATAGTAGTTGGTAAAGGTTTAATTCGTGTAATCGCCATGAGCGGGCTATCTATCTTAGAAGGTACTATCTTGAGAATGAGCCTGGACCATGTTTCAAAAGGACTAAACGAACCTTTGAGATCAGGAGTGTTCTTCATGAATCAGAAATGGTGATTATGTTACCTCCTTAGAAGGATTTGATACGACATGTATGGACTCCGTATGGTTAGCTATTAAGATTTTATGGAAAGTGAATGATGACAGTGGGTCAGTGGTGGACCATAGTAAGGCAGCAATGATTCTGCGAGTAACGAGCTGATTACAACCGTGAGAGTTGTATTGGAATGGATGTTGAGATTGAGTACCACTAAACGGGTCGTGGTAGTGTATAAGTTATCATTGATAGACTAATTAAGTAGAGTATCTACCTATTAAATATTTATTCCCTCTTATGAAAAGAGAGTCGTATTACTATATGAGGAAGGTTGCGGTGCAAGCATAGAACTCTAGTAACGGTGATGTCTAAAATGAGATCCCAGGTTCGATTTTCGAAATCGAGGGAGTTTCAAAGGTGATTGTGTATAAGCTCGAGGAAGAGCATGGGTCCATAGAATGATGGACGGAATAGAAATATTTAGGCATGGGAAATACGATGCTATAATACTTGATGCTGATATAAATACGTATATGTTTTGTTCTCCTATGACAAACCTCTATAGTTCAGAGGTAGGTTCCAAGCCAGATATTTTGTGGCAGTATATTTTTTTTATATATACAATTCTCTTCAGTTCGTTCTTTTCTCTTCTTTTCATTTCATGTAAGTTGAGAAGAACAACCCTTCCAGAAGGGGAGGTATTGCCGAATGACTGTCTATCTGTGTGATAGAAGCCTAGTAGGATACCAACTATTGTTTAATTGCTTGTCAAGTACTAAAGGCTGGCCACCTTTTGTACTAACTATGCGAGATAACAAGTGTTCATGATCATAGTGATCTCTCAATAAATTCTTTTACTTCTATATGAAGGATTAAACTTTCGAAAATAGAAACAGCTGAAAAAGGAGTAGTAAAGTTATGGTGGTATTCAGAATGGGAACACATTCGTAATACTAAGGTTGACGTGGTTATTAAAAGGTTATAGAACGCTTACGAGCAAAAGTATAACCAGTATAATATTAGGAACGGAAGGTAGTAGCGATTACGAACTCGAAAAGAATGGGTATTGAGAAGCAAAAGCTCTAATGCTAAACGCTATAATGAGAGTCTGTGCAATAGACTTGAAAAAATTTGGAATGATCACTTAACGCGGATTTAGTTATATCACGACAATAGATCATATGTCATTATCGAGGTGTCACCTTATGAGATCCTTGAGGGAAGATAATGTCGATCTCCTTTATGTTAGGATGAAGTTGTAGAGCGCAAGATGCTCGGACCCGCAGTAGTCCAAAGGACCAGGGATATAATAGATCTAATCAGAGGACGGCTGGTAGTAACCCAAGATGGACATAAGAGGTATGCTGATTTGACTCAAAAAGGACAAAGAGTATGAAATAGGGGGCCTAGTAATGTTATAGGTATCCCCTTGGAAACCCTTGAAAAAGGATTGATGAGGTTCGGAAAGAAAGGAAAGCTAAGTCTACAATTTGTTGGACCCTTGGATATATTAAGACGTTTGGGAAGTTAGCATATGAGCTAGCCCTACCCCCGAACCTGTAGCAAGTTCATAACGTGTTCCACGTATCAATGTTAAGGAAGTGTAATTCGGATGCCAGACAAATAGGGGCATATGAGCGCATAGACATGCAACCAGACGTAACCTATATGGAGCAACCAGGAAGGGTATAGAGTAAAAAGGAACGAGTGCTTAGGAGAAGGGTTATCAAACTAGTAAGAGTTTGATGGTAGAACCACAATGTGGGAAAATTTACTCGAGAGTTAGAAAGTGCAATGCTAAGAGAGTATCCCTATTCATTTTCTATCTGATTCCGGGACGGAATCCTTTTAAGGAGGGGAGACTGTAATAACCCCAATTTTTGGGAAATTTTTGAAACCCTTATGAATAGTGTTTTTGCTGAATGAGAAAACTTTTCATGCCACACTATGTAGGGGTTCTGATATGGATATTCTGAGATTTTATTAGTACTTTATATGGGATATAAGTGTATGTAAAGATCGTCAGAATCCAAATCCGAACACTTTGATTTTTCCCGGAAATACACTAGATACGGAAAGATTTGAGAAAAAGGTAACAGGATAAAAAGGATTTAAATTAAAGGATTATAGGAGAGGATCATAAAAGGAATATAATATATTGAGAAAGGTTAAGGGAACCTAAGTAATAAGATCCCGGGTATGATCCTTCAAACGATAAACGAAAACGAAAGTTAAGCGAATCGTATAACAGATCAGCGGTCATTAGGCAAACAATTAGGAAGTTAATCAAAGGGATTAGAGAGGATGATGTCACCCAACCAATGAGAAGAGGACAAGGAGGGGAGGATGACATCATGAGGATGACACAAGCATGACATGGGAAGGAAGGAGATGTGGTGGCTTTTTAACCACACAAAATCAAGGGCAACTAGGTAATTTACTAAAACAAACACAAAAATCAAACCAACCAAGCCAAGCAAATCATTTTTCATCAAAATCAAAAAGAAACCAAGGCATTGTTCTTCATGCTCTCGGCCAAAACAGAACCAGAACACTAAAACTGCTGTATCTCCTTCATTTCTCACTCAAATATTGTGTTCTATAGCTCATTGGAAAGGTATTGAGATGGCCTACAACTCTTGTTCACAAGTCTTGTCCAAATAATCATGGTAAGACCCTCATTTTTACAGTTCTTTAAATCGGACTTTTAGAAACTTCAAGGCCTAACTTTGTGTTCTTGATTTCTTTGGAAAGATCAAGCTTGTAGGAGGCTCCCTAAGGCTTCCTAGCAACTTAACACCTCCCAAGGAAGGTATAAACTTCAAACCCTAGCCTTTACTTTATTTGTTAGTAAGTTTAATGGTTGGTGTTGTGAAATGAGAAGCATGGATTGTGATTATTAGTAGTTTGGTTTGATTTCGAAGTGTTTTTGGTAATTGAAGCTTGATTATAGTTCATAGGTCTTGATTGTGGTTGTTTGAGTTGAAAAACTTGGAGATTATGGACTGATGTGGTATGGTTTAGGTGAAGTTTTTTTGTATTGATGGTTATGAGTTGGTTGGTGGTTAATTGGAGTAGTTTAAACATTGGTAATCGCGTAAACATAGCCGTCGTAATGTCCAATTTTCTTTGGACTGTTTTTGTGCATAACATTAGGACCCGAGAACCCCCTGCTAGATTATGACCACTGCCATGTTTAGATAGCTCATGTTACGAGCTTCGTTTTGATATGTAGTTCGTTCGATTCCGATGCACGGTTTAGGAGAAACGACCGTTTCAAGTAACGGCGTTTCGCGAACGAAACTTTTCCCCTCGCCTTACTTTGAAACATAGGTTAAAGACCAAAAAGGGTTAATTAATGCATGAAACATTTATGGTAAGTGTGTTAGGCAGTTGGTAAGACACTCGCGAAGGAATCGCCTTAAAACTCGTAAAGGTTAAATTATTAAAAATGGTGGAGCCGAGGGTACTCGAGTGACTTAAGAGAATCAGTAAGCGCAAAACGAGCGTTAGAGTCTGAGTTGGTTAGAGTATAGACTTACAAGTGACTTTGGTTTAATTCCAACTAACTTGTTGTTTATAGGTTACCAGACTCGTCCCGAGCCATTCGTAACCCCCAGTCGCTCAGGCAAGTTTTCTACCCGATATACTGTTGTTGTGATGTAAATATATGTATATGCATTATCTTGTGATAGTGCATGATTGTTATTAGCAAATTTTGCGATATATTGGAGCATGCTGATATGGTATATATGCATGTCTGTTTCGTAATCTGGTTATCTATATGTTGATTTCAATGCTTATAGTTGCATAATACCTATGCTAGAAATAAGCAAGTAGTTGCGTATACCCTTAGTATAGGGGATAAAAGGTGAACATATTTCTAAACCGGGAGTCGATGTTCCCGAGTATATTATATATATATATTTATATATATATGGATATAGTTTTTAAAACTATGGATCGAATAAGGTTTATTCGATACCTTTATTTTACTTAATTGAATATTAATTTGAGTATTCATTCGAGGGCTTATGACTCAGTTTATTTTATTATTTGAATATTCATTCGAGGGCTTATGACTCAGTTTATATTATTATTGAATATTACTTGGATATTCATTTGAGGATGTATGACTCCTTTATTTTATGAATATTATTTATAGTATTCATTCGAGGTATTATGACTCCGCTTATTACTTAATAATATTCTTTATTTTATTAAAGAATAAGGTGTCGATAATCAAACTTACTTTTGATTATTCAAATAAAGATATTACTTTCGTATAAGTATATCTTTGATTATTTGCTATTCATTTCAAGTATAAGTTTTAATACTTCTACTTCAATTATTTTATAAAGATTATTCTTTATGGGAATATTATTTAAATAATAATATTCAGTTATTTTCTAAATATTCTGGGGACTGATTTACTTCATTAAATCAGCTTTACTCCAAACACTCTATAAAGTGTTTTCGAGTCTTCAAAATGATTTTTTTTAAAGGTTAGAGCGGATCCCAAAACTCATTTTTATATTTAAGATCCTCCTTTCGAAGGGGATTTAAATACTCGCTCAAAACCTGAGGGATGCGGCTCTGTGGTGTGTTTTATATTCGCAACAAGGTTGCTGTTTTGTTAAATGAATTGATTACTTACCCAACACTCGGGAAGTAAAATTCTTGGAACAAGTTAATCCATTAACAGGCATCGCCTGGGAAATATCGGTGAGTTTTCCTTTCCAACTAGATACGACTTCTTGGTGGAGCCGTATCAACAAGTTCTACTTGGGGAAAGGGGGAACGAGCTTTACGTTTCAGAGTCATGGATTTCATCTGAACTAGGAGTGGCGTAAGTGGTCGAGTGGCGCCGACCCAGCCTTAATATATTGGCCCAAATGGCCTGGAAGTTCCGCTAAGGCGGTCCATTCCTTAGGAGTTCAGTGTTCGGTTGACAAGTAAATCCGACAGGTTCTCCTCTACATGTAGAAAATGGTGGGGTTGTACTACTACGACTGATCATCGTAAGTGGTCTTCCTGGCGCGGCAAACTCCCGTAATGAGTTCATCATCCAATTGGATAATTTCTGCAACACTACCTAGAGCACTTCGATAGAAAGGCTACGGTTGGGCGATTGTTGGGTGTTGGCAGAGTCAAGTTTTCAAAATGATGTTTACATCAAATGAAGTATCTCGTAACTTCATTTTATTTTGATAATATTTTAAAGATTTAATCTATTCAAATCTTGTCTTATAGTCTCATCTATGTGATGAACTTTTGAAATTAATTATAACTTGAACGGTGGTAGTTCAAGTAGTATTTGGAAAAGATATAAGTATATTGGAGTATTTGGTAACTTCATCTTTTAAACTTATATCTAATTAATAATTGTCTTATGAATGACAAAGATTTTCAGAAAAACGTTGAGACAAGGTTAGATATATGAGATCACCTTGCAACGATATTTTTTTTTATACAGTTATACACTGGGACTTTGTGTATATTGTGCATGGAAGAGGACTCCCAATATTTTGAAAAGTATATATGTATATATATATATACTGAATATTTTGCGACTTCATCGCATTAAGATATCAACTTGGGTCATTTCTTTTGACCAAGACTTTCATGAGTACTATGAGAAGGCTCATATATTGTTAATCATTATACATATTATTTTGGTGGGCTTGCTGCTCACCCTTGCTTTCTTCTTTCATCACACAACATCAGATAGACAAGATGAACCAGACCAAGCTCCCGATTCGCAAGAGGTTAGGAGACGTTCCGCAGTTTTCTAGAAGCACTGATGCCGCCATAGCTGAGGTAGGAACTACCAATAGGCTAGGCTTTCAACTTTTGATGTATCATATTATGTATATTTATGAATTGTAATAATGGCAAAGAAATGTAAATTTATTCAGAAACCTGTTTAAGGTGTATTGGCATATAATTGTGGATTAAAACGACTTGTGATTATTTTTGGATATTCATCTCTGAGACTATAACTTGTGGTGTGTGTGTTTATTGTGGGGTCACAGTACAGAGTAGTTGATTATTTATTAAGATTGGGTGTTGTTAAGGGAAATGGAACTCGTGACAACCCAGATCCCCGACCCCGGATTTTGGGGTGTTACAATCAAAGCGTCAAAGTCAAGACATGAAGAAACGTCACAGAAGTTAGTCACTCATGAACCAGACAGTACATCGAGTGTCAACGTTGAAGTGGCGGAATTGATTCATAATTCTCAGTGATTTTCAGAAGATATTCAGAAGAATGGATGCTGCTCAGGGTTAGTATTAATTCTCTATTAATTAATTAAGTCATATAATTTAATTAAGTAAATAAATTATATCTGCAAAGATTAATTTATTGATTAATTAAATTAATTGATTAATTAATTCAGAATTAATTTTAGGAATTTTCAGAAGTTTAATTGGATTAAAATCTGCATTAAATCAGCAAGACTATTGAAAATGAACTAGCATGACAATCAGGATTGTCATACCGATTGTCATGCTAGGCCATTTTCAATAGTCTCACCGAAAGTTACACTAGGAGGAGGATTGTCTTGCTAGTTCATTCTGATTGTCATGCTAGTTCATTCTGATTGTCATGCTAGTTCATTCAGATTGTCTTGCTAGTTCAATCCATTGTCCTACCGATTGTCTTGCTGAGCTCAGGATTGTCTTGCCAGTTCAATTCTATTCTGTTGATTAAAAAGAAGCAGACAAGCAGCAGTTCATTTATCCATCCAATACACAAGTCAAAAACAAGAACACAACAGCCGCATCAAATATTTCATTTTTCATCTGCTTACTTCAAGATTAAATTTCTAGTTTGTAAAGTTAAATCCAATCAACTAGAAATCATTCTCTTGTTCTTGTGTAACAATCTAGCGGATCAAAATCCCTAGAACTTAATCTCAAATCGTGTTTAGCATTTGATTCTAATTATTGCAAAAATAGAAAAAGTTCATGTCGAATTTATTCTAGATTTGTGATAATTGATTTGAGATTAATACCTTGTAATCGATACAGTTGTTGTAACACCTTTCAAGTTTAATAATATTTTTATTTAACTTGAATTTTGTTTCACATTTTTTATTCCGCATTTATTCGATTATTTGGTACTGTTTGTATTCAACCCCCCCCTTCTACAAACACATTGGGACCTAACAATTGGTATCAGAGCCTTCTGATTAACGAACAAATCAAGATCCTAGACTTTTGTGATTTTTCAACTCCTTGAATTTTTATTTATTCAAAAATTCATAATGACTTCACATAAAGTTGGAACCGTTAAAATTCCACAATTTGATAAAGAGAATTATATCATGTGGAAGAAGAAGATGCTATTATTTTTACAAGTCGCAAATCCCAAATATTCAAACTTGTTAAAGAAGGGTATAAAAACTCCGATGGTTATTGAACCGGAGGTAATAATAGATGGTGTGGTGACTACTAAAGCTAGAACCTATCCAAAAGAGCCTGAAGATTTTACTCCTGCTGAGAAGGAAGAAGCCTCCTTGGATGCCAGCCTTCAATTAATATTAATTGGTTCCCTTGATCCCTTGATGAACAGACATGTGATGAACTGTAAAAATTTCAAACACATGTGGGAAACTATTGAGGTGATTAATGAAGGCACAGAGGAAGTTAGGGAGAACAAGTTGGAAATCCTAACCTCTGTATATGAACATTTCAAATCAAATCCAGGAGAAGGAATTACTGAAGTGTTTGAGAGGTACAATGCGTTGATCAACAACCTGAACATCAATGGAAAGTATTATTCAATCAGGGAGGTCAACAAAAAGTTCCTTTTAACACTGCCAGCTCATCTTGAACATAGAATCACTGCCATTAGAGAAGCTAGAGATCTGAGTGAGATTTCTTTGGACAGGCTCTATGGAGTGTTAAAAACCTATGAGTTGGAGCAGATTCAACAGAAGGAAGTCTACGGGAAGGATAGAATGGTCAGCACATCTACTGCACTTGTAGCTGAAGGTCAACAACAACAACAATCTCAACAGTTAGAAAGAATGGTACAGTTTTCAAAGGGTGAGGAAAATGAGTTAGTAGCAGAATATGATCCTCCTACTACAAATCAATCAAGTGATGATTTTTATTCCTTGGAAGAGCTGGAGCAATTGGAAGATGAGTCAATGGCCCAAATTGTCAAGAGATTCTCCCATGTCAGATTCAGGAGGAATCCCAAGCTTAAGTACAAGTCCAACTACAACAAATTCCAGAAAGGTGGATCTTCATCCTCTAACACCAGCAGTGGTGGGTACAAAACAGGAATGGTTGATCGGAGCACCATTAGATGCTATAACTGTAATGAGTTGGGACACTTTGCCACAGAATGTAGGAAGCCAAAGCAAGTAAGAAAGAACTTTGAAAGGGCTTATCTGGCAAAGGGAAGAAGCTGGGATGATACTGACAGTGAAGATGAAGATGAAGGAAATCTTGCTCTTATGGCTATTGATGGAAAAGCTTCATCGTCAAGAATAGAGGTAAAACTTTCTGATGCTGAAATGGTTTATCATCTAAGAGGTAACTTAGATTGTGCACGTCGTGATAATGAACTGTTAAGTTTACAGATCACAGACCTTGAGAAAGAGGTCAATGAATTAAGACTTGTGCACATTAATCAAGACAAATTAAAAGAACAGGTATCTTTTCTAGAGAATAGAGTTGACTGTTATAGAAAACTCGAAACTATTCTCAAAGACAAGATCACCGGTCTTGAGACTAAGGTTAGAGCCTACTTCAATTCTTGTTCGAAGGCTAAAGAGTTCTACAGTAAGCAAGCTGTTAATCAAACATCTGGAATAGGTTATGATTACAATGTTGCTATTGGAGAATTAGGCATAAACTCCCCTCCTCATGTCTGTGCTAAAGGGAGGGAAGTACCACATGTGCTTAAGGGTGTTGATGAACCCCTCTATAAAGCATCAATTGCTGAACCATTTGATGCGACCTCTTCTGTTATTCAAGAGGAAATACGTGCTGAGGATCATGCTAATGAGAAGATTGTTTCCAAGTCAAGTGAGTCGAAAGTTCCAGTCAAAGTTGTGAAAGCAACTGAGACTAACTCAGACACACATGAGTTGGATAACAATAATGCCATGTCTACCATGCATAAATTGCCTGCTGTTAATCACTCTCATAAAGCATGTGGTGTTGCTAATTGTATGTCTTGTGCTTTTAATATGATGTATGCTTATTTTAATGGTAAGCATGTGTCTAATGATAAGACTACTCCTCGTCAGCATGTGAATAACAAGAAGCATGATAGGTCTAAGACTGCCAGTCCTTCTAAGGCTAGAAAGGAGACATTTGTGCCTAAGCTTAAACAGAAATTTGTTAAGGCTGTTTACAAGGTCAAATGTTCAGTCATTGAGGATGTTGAGATCGTTAAAATTAAAAATGTTGTTTTGCCTGACAAAGGACAATTCTACAAGTATGCCGGGCCCAACCAAGTTTGGGTTCCGAAGAAGGTCTAATCCATTTGAAGTGCAGGGCATTAAACAGGTGTAACCGGTAGTGTGGATTCTTGACAGTGGATCATCAAGACATATGACCGGAGATAGAGCCCTGCTATCAAATGAGGATTGAGAAAGCTGGCCCCCTGGTTACCTTTGGAGATAACAGCAAAGGTTTATCTGAGGGATATGGCTGTTTGCAAGCTGGGAATGTTATCATTGTAATTTTGTATATTGTGCTAGGTTATTATCAGGAAGCAGTATCTAACATATAGCACCAGTGACGAGACTTGAGAATATTACGACATATCAGACACCTGCTGCACATTACACTTGGAATTGTACTCTAGTAAGATGTGTACAAGTGTACTCCTGGTTGGTAAGTCAAAAGAGGAAGTCAATGCACCACAGTTCATGGACTTTACAGCTGCAGATCTATTGTAAATCATTTTCTCTCTATTACCATATATTCTGTGTTACAGGTTCAGTCTCCAATGACTTTCTTTCATTGACAGTCATGAGGTTGAAAACCCACAACGTCTATCCCAGACTGTAAAGACAAACACAAAAACAGAACCAACCAACACTCTCTTACCACTAAATGTAATATGAATGAGCGTGAGGGAGATAGTGCCTTAGTGCACCACATAAGGAAGGTTCTGTAGTCAACCCAGTAGCTCTGTCTCCTACATAAGATGAGTAGTATTTAAACCGAGACAACTGCTAGCCCCCATACATCTTCTCAAAAAGATGTAATGGCTGAAAAGGCACAAAAACAGTTACTAGATTCATTCTCTCAACAGGGTGAGTCTATTGAATTTTGCCTGTCGGCCAAGGCATCCGATGTAGTGTCACCACTTCAAATATAAACAATTCTTGATGCACAAGGAAAGGTTACACACACAAAGGATGAGCTGACGGAAACAAGAGTTTCGACCATTTTAAGGTTAGATTCGATTGTTCAAGGTTCGTTAGTGGACCAATTGCCTTTACAGGTGTTAGGAGAGGATACTGATCCAAAAGCCATATGTCAGTGGTCAGTGTCTACCTCCCCAGGCTTAAATCCCCTGGATGCATCTGCGGATAGTGGATCTGACATAGGTGCAGATCGGCGACTTGTTGACAATGATTCAGATATTACCTGATAAGTCACAAGGAAGTGTCTTCACAGACATTAGAAGGGAACTTTGATCTTTATGCTAAAATCGTTGGATCATTGTTTACCTTCCCAGAATTTAAATCTGGAACCCTAAAAGGGAAACTAGCAACTTGTAGATTATGACTCAGATTTATCTGACGAGTTTAACAAGGATGGGGATTTGTGAACTCCCATTGCACCACCTGTGACCTCCTTTAAGGATGGCTAAGGTGATTTTCCTTGCAGGTACAGCTGGATTATGGAGCTATGAGAGAAGAGTGATACACTTGTGAGAATGAGTGTAAACACGAGTGGAGAGAAGAGTGAAACACATGTGAGGTACACTAAACAGAATCACACACTCACAGTGAGGTAGAAAGAGAAACTACTTGTTATTTCTTTTCCAACCAAGTGAAATATGAGAACTCCTTCAGACGACGGCATACATTCCTTCTTTAAGGGGGAGATAAAAGCTTAAGAAATAGTTTGGAGGATTCCTCAACTAAGGGGGAGAAATAGCAGGGAGGAATAAAAAGATCCTAAAAATGTACACTACACCACACCATTGTTGTTTCTAACTACGGATCCTATTGTACGGGAGAGGTGGTAAACACAAAGTGATTTCCTAGTAAGGGAAGAAGCTGTTAGGGGAGTACCATTAGCTTTTATCTGCGGATCCTATTGTACGGGAGAGGTGGTAAACGAAGGTGATCTTCTTTAATCAGTTGATTTTCATAGGGGGAGAAGTAAGAGAGATATGGGCTTCTCAACAGGAAATGTGGTTGTACAAATGAAGATGGAACTACTTGAAGATATGTTCAGTCTAGAGGAACATCTACTTGGAATCTGGAAAATGTTAAATCTAGTCCAGAACTTTTCTACTATTTACTTTGCATGTATGTTTATATCTTTTTCTTATTTGTTAATTGAGTTATCCTCTAGGTATTTGTGTGTTATTGTCTAACAAACAAATAGGGGGAGATTGTAAGTCATATGTCATAGCCTATTTGTATATTCGAGGATTCAACTCAACTCAAATAAGAATGTAATAAGTAAATAGTGGATCGACCGTCAGAGAGATCTCGCAAAGTAATATCTGTCAAAGGATTCAGAAACAAGGTTCATCTACAAACTTGAGGAGTTAATTCACTGGAAGAAGTTCAAGAAGTTGATCATGCCTCAGTGATATAAATCAAGATCATGGATTTAATTAAGTGACAGAGATCTCGTCAGAGTATCATTAATTACAAGGATTTAATCTGAAGAAAATCAAAGCGTCAAAGTCAAGACATGAAGAAACGTCACGGAAGTTAGTCACTCATGAACCAGACAGTACATCGAGTGTCAACGTTGAAGTGGCGGAATTGATTCATAATTCTCAGTGATTTTCAGAAGATATTCAGAAGAATGGATGCTACTCAGGGTTAGTATTAATTCTCTATTAATTAATTAAGTCATATAATTTAATTAAGTAAATAAATTATATCTGCAAAGATTAATTTATTGATTAATTAAATTAATTGATTAATTAATTCAGAATTAATTTTAGGAATTTTCAGAAGTTTAATTGGATTAAAATCTGCATTAAATCAGCAAGACTATTGAAAATGAACTAGCATGACAATCAGGATTGTCATACCGATTGTCATGCTAGGCCATTTTCAATAGTCTCACCGAAAGTTACACTAGGAGGAGGATTGTCTTGCTAGTTCATTCTGATTGTCATGCTAGTTCATTCTGATTGTCATGCTAGTTCATTCAGATTGTCTTGCTAGTTCAATCCATTGTCCTACCGATTGTCTTGCTGAGCTCAGGATTGTCTTGCCAGTTCAATTCTATTCTGTTGATTAAAAAGAAGCAGACAAGCAGCAGTTCATTTATCCATCCAATACACAAGTCAAAAACAAGAACACAGCAGCCGCAGCAAATATTTCATTTTTCATCTGCTTACTTCAAGATTAAATTTCTAGTTTGTAAAGTTAAATCCAATCAACTAGAAATCATTCTCTTGTTCTTGTGTAACAATCTAGCGGATCAAAATCCCTAGAACTTAATCTCAAATCGCGTTTAGCATTTGATTCTAATTATTGCAAAAATAGAAAAAGTTCATGTCGAATTTATTCTAGATTTGTGATAATTGATTTGAGATTAATACCTTGTAATCGATACAGTTGTTGTAACACCTTTCAAGTTTAATAATATTTTTATTTAACTTAAATTTTGTTTCACATTTTTTATTCCGCATTTATTCGATTATTTGGTACTGTTTGTATTCAACCCCCCCCTTCTACAAACACATTGGGACCTAACACATAGTTAATTTAACCAGTCTCTGTGGGAATGAACTAGAAATAATTCTATATTACTTGCGATCGCATATACTTGCGTGAATTATTAGCGCGTGCTTAGCGACTAACACAAATCAATCGTGAATTCAATCTCTCGATCTGGAAGTAGTCCAGGTAATTCATCGGGAAATATATCGTGAAACTCTTTAACCACATGAATGTCCTCATTTTTTAGGGATTCCTTCTCCAAATCCTTTACGTGAGCCAAATAAGCTTCGCATCCTTGTCGTAACAATCTTCTTGCCTTCCTGTTTTGCTTCTTTCCTTTAAATATCACCTCAGTTCCATCATTGGTTCTCAATTTCACTTTCTTGCTTCTACATTCGATCTGCACATCGTGGTTTGCTAACCAATCCATTCTGAGAATAACGCCTAATTCTCCTAACTTAAACGGAATTAAGTCAGCAGAAAAGTGTTGGCCTTCTATTACAATATCGCAACTAGGAAAAATTCTATTGGCAGCAACTCTTTCCTGATTTGCTACTTCTATAATCAGATTAGATTCTAAAGGGTACGTAACACACTTTAATCTATCAACAACACTTTCAGAATAAATGATCTAGTAGCTCCAGAATCCATTAACACTTTGACTTCTACTAAATTTATAGCAAGCATACCTGCTACCACATCCGCATCCCGCACTTGTATTTTTCATTATCATATTAAGCATCCGCACTCTTGGCTGAAATGTTTGTGTTGGTGGAGGCGGGGGTCTAGAAATCCTAAGAACATTGGATTTTTGAATAGGTTCCTTATAATTCCTTGCCATATGGCCAACTTTCCCCTACTCAAAACAAGTCATCTCTGGCTTCCCTGTACCACTCGTGCATTCTGATGAGTAATGACCTTTCTGGTTGCACTTGAAACATGTCACATTGAGCTTATTACATCTTCCAGGGTGCCTCTTTCCACAGGTCTTGCATTCCTGAATCTGGGGTCTATTGTCCCTTGTCGATTGTCCAGCTTTCTGAAAACGATTCTTTTGATTCCCATTTCCAGGATTAAACTTCTAGAATTTCTGACCAGTATTACTAACATTTTTCCAAATCTTCCTCTAAACTTAGAGCTTCCTTGGTCTTGTTCTGAATCCTCAAACTTCCTTTTCTTCCCTCCATTTTCCCTCTTCGTTGCTTCTCTTTTTCCTTCTACAATCATCGCCTTCTGTACCACAGCAACATATGTCCTTATCTCGAGAAGATCCACTTGACTACGAATCTATGGCTTAAGTCATTGTTGAAATCTTTTAGATTTCTTAGCTTCTATATTCACATACTCGGGCACAAACTTTGCTAACTCAGAAAACTTCACTTCGTACTCTGCTACTATCATATTCTCTTGCTTTGTATCTAAAAACCTCATATCTAACTGGTCTTGCATATAACTCAGTAAATACTTTTCTACAAATAGTTCCGTAAACTTCTTCCAAGTAATAACTTCTCCTTCTTCTTGTAATGCTTTGGTAGATTCCCACCAATAGCTAGTCTCATCCTTCAAGTAATAACTTGTGTATTTCTTCTTCATCTCGTCCTTAACTTCTACTACCTCAAAGACTTTCTCCATTTATCTTAACAAGGACTGAACTTTAATCGGATCGGGAAAACCTACAAATTCCGGGGATGGACGGATTGAAAGTGTTTGAAGTTTCCAGATCTCGAGGGTCGAGGGTTATTGCAAAAGTTAAAAGAGTCGGTTCATCATAGGGGTGTCTTAGTTTTGCTCTTGGTTTTGAGTTTGAGTTTTCTTCTTCTTGGTGATTTGGTGAAATGGCCACTTGATAAACCTGATGAGCAGTTATTTAAAAATAATATAACATGGCTTATATAGCAATAATTATTCTTTTAGGACTAGTTTTATGATTTTTAGGTTTTACCCCTTTGCGCATGCAATCCTATTACTACATAATTCGCTCACCGGTTATGGTTCTCACATGTCATAAGATTTGTCATCACAAAGGTGTTAAATATGATTTCATGGAAAACATGTTATACAAAATAGTTTATGAAACTCAGGGATCCACAATATGGAAACAAGGTACATAGATAAATAGTTTGAGTACAACAACGTTCTGGAAACGAAATACAATAACATAGCAGGGTTAAAAAGAGGAAAAAATGGAAAATATCCCATATCTACCCCTAACTTCTACCTAGCTACTACTGATACAACCGACACTAAGTTCTAAATCACAATACAACATAAAGGGATCCCGGCATCTGACCAAGTATCCCAAAGCCTACCGGTGCTGAAAAGAAACATCAAAAACTACTACTATAGGCTCTATCAGATGTCCCATCTGAACTCACACCAAAACTACACATGGCGATCAAGAACCTCCCTCAACAAAGAAAGTATCCAACACAATATCTTATGAACTTTGTGGGCCTCAACATCAGTATCACTGCAAGAAGGTCCCTCCTCCAACCGTCTACGAGCAACCTGCTCCACCATCTCAATACGAACACTCCACTCGGGCTCTGGAACCAACATCTGCAGCCTAGACTCTCGGGACAACCTCGATGCTACATGAAAGGGACCTAATATGTTCATTCCCATCGCAAAGGGGATGGGAGAGCTAGTGGACATGAGCCTCTCCAGGGGTTGTCAAACTACAGGAGCATGCCTCTAGCATCTATCACACTTCTTTACATAAGCCTTTGCATTGGCTAACATTTTTGGCCAGTAGAACCCCAATTGGATTATTTTGTGAGCGAGGGCCTTGCCCCCCAAGTGCTGCCCATAAATCCCTTCATGGGTTTCCTTAAATGCCTTCTCTGCATCGTGAGGTCTCAGGAAGGTCAAATATGGGATCACGAAAGTCCTTTTATAAGGAAAGTCTTCGATCAGAGAGTATCTCAATGATCTTACTGACAACTTGTGTGCCTCTTGGGCATCATCCGGGAGCCAACCTGTCTCAAGGTAGTTCTTGATGGGATCAATACAACAGCTAGTTAAGCCAATTGGCGTTATCAAGTTTATGACATGAATTGTTGAGGTCCTTAGGACTTGGAAGTAGATACTTCTTTGATAGCTCTTGATTTCAGATGAGGCGAACAGGGCTTTGGATGTAGTGTTCTCCTGTCTCGGAACATGTTCTACGTACCATTCATCAAATAGAGTCAGTATTCCTTTCACGGCCCTTAGGTACTTGACCATGGAGTCATTTTTAGCTTCAAACTCCCCATTGACTTGGGCAACAATGATCCTTGAGTCTCCATAAATTTTAAGACTCTTGGCCCTCACAACTCTAGCTAAGCCTAAGTCGGCTATCAATGCTTCGTACCATGCTTCATTGTTAGTTGTTGGAAATTCCAATTTCAAAGCATACTCAATTACAAACCCCTTGGGGCTTTTCAAGACTAGGCATGCACCACTAGATTTTATTTTGGATGCTCTGTCAAAATGGAGAACCCAAAACTCTTTTAGAGTCAAGTTTTACTCTCTTTCTGGGGTTATTGTCTCTTGTCCCTGACTTTTTGGTTGTTAATGGTGCATTCGACCATGAAGTCTTCTAATGCCTGAGCCTTGATGGCTATTCGAGGCTTGTACTTGATGTCAAATTCATCCAACTCAATCACTCACTGATGAGCCTTCCACTGGCTTTCAGTCTATGAATGATGTTCCTTAAATATTGGCCCGTTTGGACTTCAATTTTGTGGGCTTGTAAGTATGGTCACAACTTCCTCAAGGCTATTATTAGAGCAAGTGCAAATTTCTCAGTGGTGGAGTAGTTCAACTCCTCTCATTGGAGCACCCTGCTCACATAGTAGATAGGTTTTTTAACCTTCTGTTCTTCTTTTAGAAAAATGGAACTCACGAATTGCTCAAAGAATGCGATGTACAAGTTATGAATGTCCTCCGAACTCGGTTTGGCTTTCAGATATGCATTCAAAATTCTTCACTTTCTTCAAGGTATAAAATAAGTGTAGGCATTTGTCTCTTGACTTGGAGATGAACCTCCATAAAGCTGCAATCCTCATACTCAGCTTCTGAATGTCCTTTATGGAATGTAGTGCTTTCATGTCTAGGATAGCTTTAATTTTGTCGGGGTTGGTCTTGATTCCTCTCTTTGAGACCATGTGACCCAAAAAAATTTCATACCCAATACTGAAGGCGCACTTCACAGGATTTAACATCATCTTGTGGTGCCTCAACACTTCAAATGCCTCTCTGAGGTGATTAATATGGTCGACCTTGGCTAGACTTTTGACTAATATGTCGTCAATATAGACCTTCATAGTTTTTCCAATTAGATAGGCGAATATCTTATTCACCAACCTTTGATATGTGGCTCATGCATTCTTAACTCCAAAAGCCATAAAAAGATAGTAAAAGACATCAAAGTCAGTCATGAAAGATACCTTGTAAGTGTCGTTCTTATGCATTTTAATCTGATTATAACCGATGGAGCCATCCATAAAGCTCAGTATCTCGTTCCAACAGTGGCATCGAGCAGGGTGTGAATCCTTAATAGGGGTAGTAGTCATTGGGACATGCATCTTTCGGATTAGTCAAGTCGATGCACATCCTCCACTTCCCATCGGCTTTCTTGACCATCACGAGGTTAGCCGAGCACTTGGGGAATTGCACTTCTTCAATATATCCAGCCTCTAGGAGCTTCTCAACCTTCTATTTAATGGTTTCTGGCCTATCAGGGGCATAGGTTATATTCTTCTTCTTGATAGCCTTTCGAATTGGATCGACTTTCAACTTATGAGTTATTAGGTCGGGGTCAACCCCAGGTATATCGAATGTTGTCCAAACAAACACATCACTATTCTCTTGCAAGAACGTTGTCAATCGGCCCTTCAAGGGCTTGTCCAAAGATTCTCCAATATATGTGACCTTATCTGGGTCTAAGGAGTCAAGGGGAATTGGGAGCAAGTCCTCACTTGGATTTTCTCGATATTCTACATTCTCGTGGACATCCATGTCTTCTATTGAATGGACCTGCTCCTCTTTCCCATCGGGCATAAGTGATGCTACATAAAAACTTCAGACCATTTTATGATCTATGTTCTCTTCTCCGACACCGTTTCTGGTTGGGAGCTTAAGTACCATGTGGTAAGTCGAGGGCACGGCCTTAAACACATAAATCTCAGTTCTCCCCCTGATTGTGTTGTAGGTAGAGTCTTCCTTGACTGCCTTAAATTTTAACATATGAGTGACCTATCTGGGCTTTTCCCAAATAGTCACGGGAAATTGAATCGTTCCTTCTACTTGACACTCCATTCTAATAAACCCGTAAATGGGTGCACTGAATGGAATTATTTGGAAGTCAGTGTACCCCATCCTTAGAAATATGTCATGGAACAGAATGTCTACAGAAGCTCTATTGTCAACCAGGATCCTTTTGACATGACAATTTCCAATTATCGGGGTGATAACCAGGGGTTCATCCTCGGGAAATTTTAAACTATCAAGGTCGGGGTCGCCGAATTCAATTGTCATCTCAATCATAGCACACTTGGATGCATCTCCGACTACACTCATCACATCTTTAGCATAAGCCTTTCGAGTGTTCTTTATTGTCCTAGAGGTCATTGGCCCTTCGGAGATCATATTGATCACTGGCTCTTTGGGCTGTGGATTTCGACCTCGGTTGTTACCCCTTGATCATCGTCTTTCTTGTGGCCTCCGCCATCATTGCCTTTAATGAATTTTCCACATTTTCCTCATCATAGGAGATACTCGATCTCGTCCTTGAGCTGTCTACATTCGTTGGTGTCATGACTTACATCCTTGTTGAACCTACAAAATTGGTTCTTGTCCCTCTTCTCGGGGTATCCCCTTAGTGGCTTCGACCATATGAATTCCTTGTCTTTCTCAATTTCCATTAGTATTTGGCTCTTTGGCATATTCAGCCTTGCCTATGTAATGAATCTTGGTTTTTGGTTCTTTCTGGAAGAGGGATCAGAGTTCTTGCTGGTTCGAGGATACTTGTTCTTGGCATCATACTCTTGTTCCGTCTTCCACTTCTTGTTGCCAATGGGTTCATTATTTACCATCATCTTCTTCATGCTTTGCTCCACCTTGATGTACTTTCCGACCCTATCTTGAAGCTGTAACATGCTTTTGGGGGGCGCATAGCTAGAGATATCTTGAAGAACTTGTCTTTGGTTCCTTATTATAGGGCTATCATAGTTACCTTATCATCAAGATCCGGGATCTTTAAGGCTTCATTTGTGGATCGATTCATGTAGTTTCTTAAAGACTCATTCGCTCCTTACACAATGCCCATAAGAGAAACTGAACTCTTCTTATGCACTCTGCCACTAATGAACTGCTTGACAAAGGCTAGGCTCAGTTATGTAAAAGAACCAATCGATTTGGGGTAGACGACTATACCATCTTTGAGCCATTCCAGATAGAGTCTGGTGAAAGGCCCTACAATTAATAGCGTCGTTTACGGGCTGCAGTAACAAAGCATTGGAGAATGTCCTGACATGATTTTTGGGATCTCCAGTACCATCATATGCTTTGATGGTGGGCATCTTAAACTTCCTTGAGATGTGAGAATTCAATATCTCCTCAGTGAATGGAGGGTTTGGATCATCAGGATCTTTTAGGGGCATCAAGTCATTCGGGTCATTCCTTTAGGGGACAACCCTTTTCCTTGGTGTTGGACCTTCTAGGTCTGTGACGGGTAGAAAATCCATTGGTCCTGCTGCAGGTTGGGGTCTTTGTGTCTGATGCATCTCCAAATTATGCTTCAACCTTTGGATTTCAGCTTCATGAGCCCTAATATTCTCTTTTACATCTTGGGGAATCGTCCCTTAGGTGCTCCTGGGCTATTAATAGCCACTCGGCATTGGCTCCTTACCAGAGCGTCTCCTTTTTGGTGCGGTTTCCTTGTCCAATGAGTTGAAGTCTCTAGCAGAGTAAGGTCCATAGTATTCTCGATTCTCGGTATACGGGAACCAAGCCATAGATGTATTGGGGCATCTGCCCTTGTCCTTCGACTTGGTTTGAGAGACCACTTCCTCCAATTTCAGGGTACAGTGGCATCCCATAAGGTGGGTTGGTGGTCCATGGAATCACGATCATTGAGTAATCATACCCAATAGGTTGAGAGTTTATCGTTTCTTATAATTGCTGAAGTTGGGGATTCGTCCCTTGAAAAGTTAGGGGATTCGTCCTTAGGGGCGGATCTTGGATCGGGGGATTCGTCCCTTGAGCTTGAGCATCAGATACCCCTACTGGGGTCCTCCTACGGTGATGGCATAGGTCGAGTGTGGAGGGATCTCCACCGTGGATGAGAGCATCTGCAATGGAATTGGGTCATCAGCTCCATTGTTACTTCTGTTCTGTGTGCTCAACATGGTTGTTATTTTCCCACAGACGGCGCCAAATGTTGTGGAATAAAAACTAGGCTTGTGATTGTATTTAATGCTAGGGTTGTTGAGTTTCGAGCTTTAATGGATGTTCTCGCGGTGGAGACTAGTTGTCCTCACAAGATGCCTACGTATCTTTATGTTGTAGAGAATCAAGCCAAAAATGTAGTTCTAGGTTGAAGGGTAGAGCCCTTTATATAGATGTTGACTCTATTATTAGACTAGGTTAGAGAGACTTAGCGGACATGTCTCCTACTTGGATGATAATTAGGACTTCTCTAGATGGTGGATTCTGGATCCTTCCTAAGAGGAGTCTGTTTCCATGTTAGATACAATGTTGGTGTCATTATGGACCTCATTCTCAAGTCAGCTCGGTGGGCCTATCACGTAGCTGATTTTTGGGTCATGGGAAGCACGACCCATCTTAGGTCATGGCCATCATGGTCTACTCGGACTATTAGGAATATTATCGGGTCATGGCCCTGACGACCTAATTTAGGCTCGGCATCGCGTGCATTATCCAGTCGACTTTAGGACACAATTAGTTCATCATTAGTTGCGTTTTTCAGGGATTACTTTCCATCCATATCAAGGCGTTTCCACAAAAATTTAAGACCGTCTCATACAATTTGTTTCCTTCGTTATGCATACCTGAAACTTCATTTTGTTATTTCTGCATAAACATTGTAACTGTAACTTAATTTATTATGACAACGTTAATTTACCCATGATATTTATATATTAAATGTTAGTTTAAAATAAATAATGTATTATCAATTTTAACAAAATTTTCTAATTAGTAGGTCACTTATCAACTTTTACAGATAAAATTTTTCACAAAATTCTATACTATACATATCTACATATTTTTACAATTATAAAGTTATGCTAAATATTGATAAAATATAAATCAATGTGTTTTTTATTAAATTAACATAAAGATATCAAACATTAAAGTACATCTACAAATTTTTTAGCTATAGACGGTTCGCCCCTGGCTGCGGAATATCTAGCATATTTTGTGACATCTAACTAAGTTTCATGGCTGCGAAACTTTGCCAAAAATTTGGGTATTCTGTATTATATTGAAAGTTCATTAAAGATATTTTGTGAGAATAAATCAGTAGTGCAGTATTCAAACAACAATTAGAAGAAATAAAATATATTGACATAAAGTTCTCAGTTTTTAAAGAAAAGATATATAGTTTATAGATTTCAATAAAATATAATGAGACTAACTCTATGATCTTGGATCCCGCCACTAAGGCGTTAGCATCTAAGATTTTTCACAAGCGCTTATACGAGTTTTACCTTATATGAGTTTTATCTTGTGTGACATTTTGATTTAGTGAGATTTTGTATTTTGGTATTTTATGTAAGAAATATTAAGTTGTTCATGTTTTGCAGAATACGGTTGCTGAAATTTTAATTTATTAATTGTCACTTTGTTTTTGTTCAATTTTTTTGCGGTTTAACATTGAATTGATGATATTGAAATCAATCTCACTAGAGATTGACTAAGAACTAATTAAAAATAGGCATTATATAGATCAAATTTAATATAATTTTCATGTCACTCATCCATACTTAGATTCATGTAGTTGAATATATATGTGTGGTGATCACATAAGGTTTAGTCACGTAAAGTTTTTGAAAAATGCCGCCAGAATCTCATGCATATGAAATTGACACACCGAATTGTTTTGGTGAAATTTAAGGACGATGAATTTTATAAGGGTGCACACTAGAAATTTGTATATATATAATTGATTATGAATTCATATGCAGCTTAAGTGGGAGTTTTTAATTATTATTTTTAATAAGAAGTAATTTTGTCAGCTACATATTATTATATCAATTATATAATTTATTTATTTTTATTGGGTTAATTAAGTGATCAAAGAATTATAATTCCTGATATATCATGCATACATAAAGTCATTCTCTACCCATTGGAAGAAGAAAACTCATCCTAAGAAGTGTTCGGTTGAAAAATACAATAATCAAGAATATAACTTTGAATCAAATACCATCGCAATCATCACTTAATAGATTCAAGTATGCTTCTTGTTAAAAAATATAAGATCATGTTGAGACCTTCCTCTACAAGCTTAATATTTTAGACGAACTGGTTACTTTTCATGGTATCAAAACTCGGCTTAGGAAGGAACTCGAGTTTGAGTCCTCCCATCCCCATTTATTTAATTTAAATATTGGTTGTTGGTATTAGTATTGGTATTGGTTGTATCTGTTGTGATCAATCGTAACGAAATGTATCGTACGATTAAGGGGGAGTGTTGAAGAGTATAAGATCTTGCTGGGAACTTCCTCTACCACATTAAAGTTTTAGTGTAACAGGTTACTTAACACTTTCTCTTACGATTTAATTTTGCTAATTTATTATGATGTTACGATCCCTATCTCTATTAGAGAAAATTAAGATTATGTAGAATTTTTGAATGTTATCGATAAAAAAGCTCATATTCTTCAAAAAAAGAGTTTTAACAAAACTACACTTCAAACTTGATTCTTATATATAGTATATGTAGTCATGAGCATCTCCAATAATGTGTACTTGTTAGGTATAATACTAACGTGTATAAAAAGACCACTTCAACGAAGTCACCTGTTAGCTATAGTTTTAGATAACGAAACAGACGTGCGATCATATTTATTAATTCTTCTGTCATAATATATATTACTTCACGTCATCCCATAAACAGACGTGCCTATATTTTGTTCTAAATATTGTTTTTATTCATTTAAAATATATAACATACTATCTTAAATCATTTTTTCAATATTTAACTTAAAATGTTTAAGGTACTTTTAAATATGTAATATTACAATGTACAAATTATATATATATATATATATTATCATTATTATATGTAGATAAGGTACTATTTATATTTTTATTTATAAAATAATAATGTTATGTAATATTAAGTGTAAAAAAGTTATTTTAGTTTTATCCAAATTTATAAAAAAATCTATTTTTTTTTGAAACGCAAATATATTAAAGGGCCAAGCCCAGACCAACTTATATAAAAACCAGCCCAATTGGAAAAAGGGCCAGCAGATAATCCAAACCAACTTTAAACTACGGTTCGTGCGATACACGTGTTTTGATTAATATTTATATATATATTTTTTTTATTTTGTATAATTTTATTAAAATTCTATATAAATATTAAAATACTAAATAATAATTATATAATTATAATTTCATTATGTATAAATTCAAGTAAGTTCAAAAAGTATAAATAGTATATGATTGATAACATCTTATTCATAAATAATAATGTAAATGTTTGTTCTTGGTAAGATTCGAATTTAAAAAGTTATATGTATCTTTATAAATATTTGTTGTTAAGAAAATTAGAACATGAGAACTTATATGTATCTTAATAAATAATAATATAAATATTTGTTGTTGACGGGATTCGAACCTGAGAACTTGTGGAGTGTAATTTTTTAGTATTTGGATCTAACGGCTCTGATTATTTGATGAAGAAGATCTAACGGTCGTGATGGAAAATGATAACCAAAATAGGGGTTAACCAAACTACAAATTATATCTCATTACAGTTATTATAGTATAAACTAGCTTTACAACCCGTGTGATGCACGGGTCTTCATTAATATTTTTATATTACTTAAATTTATAATAAAATAAAATTTGGATCATTACCTTATTAGTATATTTATAAATAATAATATAAATATTTGTTGTTGGCAGAATTCGAACCTGAATCTTGGATAATGTATAAATAATAATATAAATATTTATTGTTGATGGGGTTCAAATATGAGAGTTTTAGTAGTGTGTAAATAATAATATAAATTTTGTTGTTTTCGAACATGTGAGTTCGAGTAGTGTATATTCATTTAGTATTTGAATTTAACGGTCATGATCACTTGATTAAAAAGATCCGACGGTCATAATTTGGGATAACTAAATGTTATGGATAAAAAGCTAAGGTTATTACTTGCTGTATTTATTACTAAGATTCGGGAGCTCAAGGCCTTTAATGGCTGCTCTCGTGTTTCGTAGCTTAATTCTGCCTTTACGATATGCCTACGTATCTCTGTGAGTTAGAGAATCAAGCCAAAAAACGTAGTTCTGATTTGTGGGGTGAGACCCCTTATATAGATGTTGGTGGTCCTTGAATTGGACTTGGTATAGGAGACTTGGTGGGCAAGTCTCATAATTAGAATGGACTTTGGAGTCCTAGATAGTAGGAAACTGATTCCTTATCCTTTTAGGTCCCCTTGAGGCTTATCTATAAGGATTTATATTCTTATCAGGACTCTTCTCAACAGCTGATTTTTCCCTTATTAATTAATTACGAAATTAATTAATAATCAGGGCTTTTGGGCCTTTTTTATTCGACCAGACCTGATCTGGTCCATCGGGCTTAACCTTTCTGGTCTGAATATCAAACACCTTCTTATTGGGTCCAGCAGCCCATTATCAGGATTTATTTATCCCTATCATTTGCCCCCCAACTTTTGGGAAACATTGATTATGTTTCGCAGAAGTTAAGTCTATTCATTCCCTTACAGGGTTTCGTTCTTGCGTAAAGTGTGGAGCGACCTACACGTTTATAACGAATTTTTCCTTTTAGGAATTATTTTGATTTCCAGGAATTTTTCCCTTATTTCCGGGATTTTTCCCTAATTTCTGGAATTTTCCCTAATTTTTCTGGGATTTTTCCTTATTTTCCTGGGATTTATCCTTAATTTCTGGATTTTTCCCTTAATTTCTGGATTTTTCCCTTAATTTCTGGGATTTATCCTTAATTTCTGGATTTTTCCCTTAATTTCTGGATTTTTCCCTTAATTTCTGGGATTTATCCTGGATTTATTCCTTATTTCTGAAAATATTAATATTTTTCAGAAACTATTTAAGGAATTTCCTTATTTTTTTGTAATTTTCCAGGATTTTTTCTTCCCTTTTTCTTCCTTTTTTCTCTCTTTTTTTTTTTTTTTTTTTTTTTTTTACAATTTTCGACCAGGAATCCATTCGACCAGGATCCTGGTCGAATTAGCCCCTGCTGTGCCTTGGTCGAAGGATTTTCGAGGAGATTCCATTCGAGCAAGAATCCTGGTCGAATTTCGGCCAGGATTTCTCCCCCCCCCTTTTTTTTTTTTTTAAATATTTCGACCAGGAATTTTCGACCAGGAATTTTTTTTTCAACTTCGGTTAAGATTTTCGGTCAGGATCTCCATTTTTTGACCGAATTAACCATCATCTCTTGCCTTGGTCGAAGATATTTCGAGCTGGATCATTTCGACCAAGATTTTATCTTGTTCCCTGGTCGAAAGGATCAAGGAACAAGGTCGAACATTATTCTGGCATTTCGGTCAAAAAACAATCATTTTCGACCAAGATTTTTGGTCAGAATTAATTTCTTGACCGAATTAGCTTCTTTTATCAGCCCTGGTCGAGGGAAATTCGACCTCAGACCATTCGACCAGGATTTCTCTGTGTTTTCTATTCGAAAGGGTCAAGAATATATACATATATTTTTTTTGTATATACTTGGATTTAAGCTCTTAATTCTGGGCTAAGACTTGGGCCCATTTTAACTGGGCCTATTTTCTTATTTGGCCTACCCTTTTTTCTGGGCTTCAATAGAAAAACCTTGGGCCCATTTTTCTTGATCCAACTAGGTTTTTGCAATTGGCCCATTGTTTTAACTGGGCTCCCTTTCCACTCTTTTTTCTTAAACATCATTTGGGCCTCAAACAGGGCTTTTTAAACACTTGGGCCCTTAACCGGGCTTGATTTTTTCTAAAATTAGGCCCTTTTCTGAGATGGGCTTTTATTTTCTAAGCCCAAATTCCAAATCCTTCTAGGGTTTTTCTGGATTCTTCCAGATTCTTCAAAAACTCAAGTTTTCTTCTGATTTTTGCTAGAATTCTCTTGAATTTTCCAGGAACTTCCTGGATAATTCCAGAACCTTCTAAGTTTTGGGCCCAAATGGGCTTTTTTAAGGCCCATTATCCCCCTTCCTTGGCTATATAAAGGTGGGGTGAGAGTTTGATTTCTCCACACCTCTCATTTCACCTCTCTACTCATTCTACAACTTCTCCTCATCTTCCTCCAACTTTCTAACCTTTCCTCTCTCAAATCCCCTCCTTTAGTTTTCCAACCTCTCCTTCCTAGCTTTACTAATGGCTGACAAGAGTTCTGAGAGGGCGGCCAAGATAGCCTCGGCTTCAAAACGAGGTAAGGATATCGAGATCCGTTCTTCATATATGTCTTTACTTGATATGATTAACACTAGGGGGGATGAATATCCCTCCACTGCACATCTCGACTCTTTTAATCATTGTAATACTTGGCACAACATAGATTTCAATAAACTAAATGCTCGTTATAACGTCCTTCCTCCCCTTAGATTAGTTCCAGTCTCTGGTGGTGATCGTACTTGCCACTGGAGACCCGATACTCTCTTCATTTACACAGATGCCCTTAATGCTGGGCTTAGGTTTCCTTTTCACCCCTTTATTCCTCATCTTTTGGCTGATTTACAAATCAACCCGTGTCAGCTTCCTCCAAACGCCTGGAGGAACATTCTATGTTTTATGGTCTGCTGTCTTAGGGAGGGCTTTCCTCTTTCTGTAGCTGTTTTTAGGAAAGTCTTTCAGTGTTACAATAGTTCTTCCAGCATCTGCGGCTGGGTCTATGTCAAGCAAAGGCCCAAAAGCAAACATATCTTTAACAGTGCCTCTATTCCTGATAATAATCAAAATTGGAGGAATAGTTTCGTCGGGTTACGTTGGGAGAATGGTGACTGGGGCACACTTTTTCGATCTTCCTTTGGGAAGGTCAGTGATGGTAGCCTCAAATCCATTCACTTAACTCCTGAAGAAACTATTATTTATAATGGGCTTACTCAGGATGATGGCACGACCACTAGCTGGACTCTCTTAGAGGAGTTTTCCCTGATTCATGTGGGACTATCCTCTGTTTCTCAACAGGGTATTTTTCTTCCCTTCTCAATTTTACTTCATTTCATGCATTATTAACTTCACTTATTTTGTCCTTTGCTTTGTTTCAGCTGCTAAGGAGATTAACGAGGACAATGTTCCTTTGGTTGAGGAAACAGCTAGGATGAAGAAAGCTCGGCTCGCAGGCCTAGACACCCGGGGAAAGGCCACGGAGCCTATCTTTTTGAAGAAGCAGAAAGAGCCTATAGGGGAGGCTTCAACTGAAGGAGCTGGGGGCCATAGTGCTCCTATTACTGCTGCTGCCCCTACTGCTGCTGCCACAGGAGCCTTCCAGCCTCTCTGGGGATTCCGCCTAGGGGACACCGTGGTTGGTTCCACGAAACATGCTTGGGATTGGTCCTACCATAGCGTGACTCCAAAGGACTTTACTGATGTGGTGGCCACCCCTGACCTTGAGAGGATTAAGCTCATGGGAGCCCAATCTCTGGCTTCGGTATGCCTTCTCTCTTCTTTATTTTTCATTCTTGTAGCATTTTCTTGCCTTATACTTCGTTGGTTGCTTTGTTTCAGTCTAACGCCTATTTTCAAGGCGCCGTGAGGCAAGCCGAATCATGGAAGCGGGCTTCTGATAAGGCCGATAATGCCCTCAGGAGGCAACAGAAGAAGTATGCTACCCTGGAGAAGAAGCTCAAGCGCAAGGAGGAAGAACTCGGAGAGTCTAACGCCGAGCTGGTGGTACTTCGGGCGGAGAAGGATAAAGCTATAGACAACTATCTGGACTCGGAGGAGTTTGCCCAATCTATGAGGATTAGGGATGATTCAGTCTTTCCCGAGTTTTTTAGGACTGGTTGGGACACGGCCCTTGGGACCGTGAACGAGGCTTGTCCTGATATTAACCCGGCGGACTATATCTGCCCTGATGACGAGGCTTTGCTACAGAGGTTTCGTACCCGAGTAGTTGTCTCAGACCATGTTCCTCAGGATCCACTCCTTCCTCCTCCCGAGTCTTCTTCCAGACCTGCTGAGGACGACAGCTCTTCCTCCTCCTCCGAGACGACAGAGACATCCAGCGAGAGTGGAGAGGACGATGATATGGATGCCGAGGGTACTTCAGCTCCTTAGAGCTTTTTCAGCCCTGCGTGGCTTTTTTTATTTTCGAGACTTTATTTATCAAACTTTTGTAACATCTATCAGATCTATTTCATTTATCACCTTTTATGCTTGCATCCATGCATTTGATTTTTATTTGTTAGGCCACAAACATACTTTGAAGAACTTATGAATTTCATAAAATTATCTGGGATTCGTCCCTTACACAAGTCTTAATAAATTTCGTAATAAAACTAAAACATATAAATCCTAAGCAAGCAAAGCTTCAAGGTGCTTTTCAACCTACTCGCCATCCTGAAGAGTGAGAATCGTACTTCGACCATCTCACACGTAGTAAACCTTCAGGTTTTGTGCGTGCCAGGTTCTCGGGACTTCAAAACCATCCATAGTCTCCAGCTTGTAGGTTCCTCTACCCTGAACGCTCTTGACTCTATACGGCCCTTCCCAATTTGGAGCAAGCTTTCCTTTCTGTCCGACACCAGAAGCCTCTATTTTTCTCAAGACTAGGTCACCTTGTTTGAAAAACCTCTCTTTAACCCTTAGGTTGTAGTAGAATGAAGCCTTTTTCTGATATTCTACTATCTTTGCGTGTGCTTTATCTCGCACTTCATCGATTAAATCCAGGGCTAACTTCTGCCCTTCCTCATTTTCTTTTTCATCAAAAGCCTGAATCCTTGGAGAAGAATGTGATATCTCCACGGGAACTACTGCTTCCGCCCCATATGCCAACATGAAAGGAGTTGCATTTGTCGTGACTCTACAGGTAGTCCTATAGGCCCACAATATGGGAAGTATCTCATCCACCCAATTATTTCTTGACTTTTCGATCCTCTTCTTTAGTCCATCCAGGATTATCCGATTTGCTACCTCCGCTTGCCCATTGGCTTGCGGGTGAGCCACAGAGGTGAACCGTAACTCAATTTCATTTTCTTCGCAATACTTCTTGAATTCCTCGTTGTTGAATTGTGTTACATTGTCAGTGACGAGGATACGGGGAATTCCATATCGGCACATAATGTTTTCCCACAGGAATTGTGCAACCTGCTTAGTTGTGATTTTGGCCAAAGGTTTGGCTTCGATCCACTTGGTGAAATAATCAATGGCTACAATCAGAAACTTCCTTTGTGCTGTGGCCATAGGAAAAGGCCCTAGAATATCCATCCCCCACATAGCAAAGGGAATAGGTGAGTTGATAGAGGTCAGCATCTCGGGGGGTTGTCTGGCGACTGGTGCATGCTTCTGACAACGATCACACTTCTTTACATATTCTTTGGCATCAGCCATCATTTCTGGCCAATAGAAGCCTAAACGAGTTATCTTATGAGCCAAGGCCCTGCCCCCCAAGTGTTGCCCACAAATACCTCCATGCACTTCCTCAAGAGCTAAGCGTGCCTCATCGGGCCTGAGACACCTCAAGTAAGGAACCACGAAAGATCTTTTATATAGAATCCCATCTATCAAAGAGTACCTTAGTGCTCGAACAGTTAACTTCCGTGCCTCAATTGCATCGCTTGGCAACCAACCGGTCTGAATGTGAGCCTTGATGGGATCAATCCATGACGTCCCCAAGCCTACGGGAGCCACAAGCTTAACATCTATGCTTCGTGTCTTCAAAACACGGAAGTACACACTTCCTGAACTTTCTTCAATCTCAGATGAAGCAAACTTTGATAGCGCATCTGCTTTAGCATTTTCTTCCCTTGGAATGTGTTCAACATGGCATTCATTAAATTGGGTCATCACAGCCCTTACTAGGCGAACATACTTAGCCATCGTATCATCCCTTGCTTCAAATTCTCCCTTTACCTGGGATATGATCAACTTCGAGTCTCCACGGACCTTTAAGTTTTTGACTCTAAGTGTCCCAGCTAGACCAAGGCCAGCAATCAGGGCTTCATACTCTGCCTCATTGTTTGTGGTTGGGAAGTCTAGCTTCATGGCATACTCAATTAAGAATCCATCAGGGCTTTGCAAAACCAACCCTGCTCCACTGGAATTTGTTTTTGATGCTCCATCAAAATAGAGAACCCAATATTCTTTCTCCTTGTCCCCATTGTCGACTCCCTTGTCTTGAGGTATGGTATCTTCCTGCCCCCCGACTTCTTGGTTGGGTATGGTACATTCCACCACGAAGTCAGCTAGTGTCTGGGCTTTTATGGCCATACGTGGCTTATACTTGAGATCGAACTCTCCCAACTCTATTGCCCACTTAATCAGTCTCCCACTTGCCTTGGGACTGTGAATGATATTTCTCAGTGGCTGATTTGTTAGCACTTCAATTTGGTGAGCTTGAAAATAAGGACGCAGCTTTCTTGAAGCCATTACCAAGGCTAAAGCGAATTTCTCAATGGCTGAATAATTCAACTCAGCACCATGCAAAATTTTGCTGACATAGTATACGGGTTTCTGGACTTTCAGTTCCTCCTTAACCAACACCGCGCTCAAGGCGCTTTCTGAAACAGCCAAGTACAAGAATAAAACTTCACCCAGAACTGGCTTGGCCAACAACGGGGCCTGGCCCATATACTTCTTTAACTCTTCAAATGCCTTCTGATTTTCCTCACTCCATACAAAGTCTTTAATGTTCTTTAATGACTTGAAGAATGACAAGCACTTGTCTCCTGACTTGGAGATGAATCGTCCTAGCGCAGCAACCCTTCCTGTGAGTTTCTGAACATCCTTGACAGTTTTTGGGGGTTCCATGTCCAGGATTGCCTTTATTTTATCGGGGTTAGCCTCAATTCCCCTCTTTGAGACCATCAATCCCAAGAATTTTCCAGATCCTACTCCGAAAGCACACTTCGTAGGATTCAACATCATCTTGTGGTACCTCAGGACCTCAAAAGCTTCCCTCAAATGGGTTATATGATCAGTCTTTACTAGACTCTTGACTAGCATGTCATCAACATAGACTTCCATAGTCTTCCCAATAAGATCCTTAAAAATTTTATTCACCAACCTTTGATAGGTGGCTCCTGCATTCTTGAGACCAAACGCCATAACAAGATAACAATAAACACCAAAGTCAGTGATAAATGATACCTTTGGAATGTCATCCTTATGCATTTTGATCTGGTTGTATCCGCTAAACCCATCCATGAAACTCAGCATCTCATGTCCAGCGGTGGCATCAATCAAAGTATCAATTCTAGGCAGCGGAAAACAGTCTTTGGGGCATGCATCATTCAGATCGGTGAAGTCTATACACATCCTCCACTTTCCATTAGCCTTCTTCACCATTACAGGGTTTGCTAACCACTCCGGAAATTGAATCTCCTCAATGAAACCAGCCTCTAAGAGCTTTTCCACTTCCTGCTTTATAGCCTCTTGTCTTTCCGGGGCAAAATTTCTTTTCTTTTGTTTTACTGTCTTCCGGCTTGGATCCACGTTTAACTTGTGAGTAATTAACTCCGGGTCTATGCCTGGCATATCAGCTGCTGACCATGCAAACACATCACTATTTTCTTGCAAAAATTTCACTAACTTCCCTCTAAGGGGCTCCTCTAATGTGGCTCCAATGAAAGTCATCCTCTCAGGATTCTTGGGATCTAAAGGAACCGAAACCAATTCTTCTGCTGGCCTTCCTCTATTCTCATCATTTTCTCGAACATCCATATCTTCAATAGGAAGAACCTGCCCCCCGACTCCATCTGCCCTCAAAGAGGCCACATAACAGCTTCTAGCCATTTTTTGATCCCCTCTCTCTTCTCCAATCCCGTTTCGGGTGGGAAACTTCATGACTGAATGGTAGGAAGAGGGGACTGCCTTGAAGGCATGTATCCATGTTCTCCCCATGATAGCATTATAAGTTGAACTAGCCTTTACCACTACGAAGTCCAGCATCTGCGTTGCTTGCCTTGGCTCCGTACCTATGGTGGTTGGCAACTTGATTATCCCTTCCACAGGACATTCTACTCCAGCAAATCCATATATCGGCATGTCGGTTGGTGTTAACTGGGAGTCGTTATACCCCATTCTTAGAAAGGTGTCGTGGAGCAAGATATCCACAGAAGCACCATTATCCACAAGGACCCTCTTAACCGGGCTATTTCCTATTATCGGCGTTATGACCAGCGGGTCGTCATGGGGAAACTTCACACCCTCTAGGTCGGAATCATCAAAAGCCAGTGTTACTTCTGTCCTGGCCCTCTTCGGGGCTTCTCCAACAATATGCATAACCTCTCTAGTATATGCCTTTCTGGAATTTTTGGACAATCCAGCAGCAGTTGGACCTCCAAAGATCGTGTTTATCACAGGCCCTCGAGGTCTCGGCCCTCCATAAATGGTGTTTATAACTGGTCCTCTAGGTTGGGGATTCCGCCCCTGATCATCTTGGTCCCTCCTACGATCTTCAAAGTTCTTCCTTCCATTATTATTTCTGTCTCCTCCATCTCCAGTATACTTGTTCAATCTTCCTTTTCGAATCAAAAACTCAATTTCATCTTTCAACTGTCTACACTCATCGGTGTCATGGCCAACATCTTTGTGAAACCTGCAATACTTGCCCTTATCTAGCTTGGCGGGATCAGCCTTCAAGGGCTTAGGCCAGCGAATATCTCTGTCTTTCTCAATCTCCATCAAAATCTGACTTCTGGGAGCATTCAGCTTAGCGTATTCAGTGAACTTTTGCCCAGGTCCTCCCTTCTTGGGGGTTGAATCAGGATTTTGTTCAGTTCTAGGATATTTATCCTTAGCGATATACTCCAAATCAGTTTTTCGTTTCTTGCCTCCAGTGGGCTCATTACTTACTACGGTCTTCCTCATACTTTCTTCAACCTTGATATACTTTCCTGCCCTCTCTTGGAGCTGCAACATGCTCTCAGGGGGTCGTTTGGCCAAAAACATCTTGAAAAACTCATCCCTAGTTCCTTGTTGCAGTGCTATCATGGCTACCTTATCATGAAGGTCTGGGACTTTTAAAGCCTCCTTTGTAAAACGATTCAGGTAATCTCTTAAGGATTCCTTAGCTCCCTGCACAAGACTCATAAGAGATGCTGAACTTTTCTCATGGACTCTTCCACTGATGAATTGCTTAATAAAAGCCTGACTTAATTCTCTGAATGATCCAATAGAATTTGGGGGTAGGCGACTGTACCATCTTTGAGCCATACCCGACAGGGTTTGAGGAAAGACCCGACATTTTATAGCATCATTCACGGGTTGCAGCAGCAGTGCATTAGAGAATGTCCTAACATGATTAGCGGGGTCTCCCATGCCATCATAGGCTTTGATAGTGGGCATCTTGAATTTCCTTGAGATATGGGCATTCATTATCTCTTCTGTGAAGGGTGGAGTTGGATCATCAGGATCTCCAAGGGGAAGGAGATTGCTTGGATCAGTTCTTGGGACAGCAGCCCTTCTTCTTACCGGACCATCCAGGTCTATGATAGGAGGAGGATTTCTCCCCCTAGGAGGTATGTGGGTTCTGGTGGCTTGGTGAGCCTCCAAGTCACGCCTCAGCCTTTGGATTTCAGCCTCATGAGCCCTGATCTTTTCCTGCACTTCTTGGGGATTCGCCCCTGGGGTGCTTTGGGGGCGTTGCCTTCCATCGGCCATTGGCTCTTTTCCAGGACGCCTCCTTCTCGGGGCCACTTCATCATCCGAAGATTCGGAGTCTCTCTCAGTGTATGGACCAGAAAATTCCCGATCCTCAGGGATAGGATCCAAACCTCGTATATAGGGGGGCGACCGCCCTCGTGCTTCACTTCGCCCAGCATATCCGCTTCCTCCAACCTCAGGGTGAAGGGGCATCCCATAAGGGGGGTTAGTAGTAACAACAGTTGAATATTCATACCCGACGGGTCGAGAATTCACAGGTATATGTACTTGTTGAACTTGAGGATTCGTACCTTGAATAGTCGGGGGAGTTGTCCCTTGTGGCTGAGGTTGAGTTGCCCCTGTCTGGGCTTCCCCCTGAGTAGATGCATAAGTTGAATGGGGAGGAACCTCCACGGTTGATGAAATCACCTGGGTTGTCTCTGATGGTGTTCCTTCCTCTAGAGCTCCAATTGTTCTCCGTGTTCTCGCCATGGTTGTTATTTTCCCACAGACGGCGCCAAATGTTATGGATAAAAAGCTAAGGTTATTACTTGCTGTATTTATTACTAAGATTCGGGAGCTCAAGGCCTTTAATGGCTGCTCTCGTGTTTCGTAGCTTAATTCTGCCTTTACGAGATGCCTACGTATCTCTGTGAGTTAGAGAATCAAGCCAAAAAACGTAGTTCTGATTTGTGGGGTGAGACCCCTTATATAGATGTTGGTGGTCCTTGAATTGGACTTGGTATAGGAGACTTGGTGGGCAAGTCTCATAATTAGAATGGACTTTGGAGTCCTAGATAGTAGGAAACTGATTCCTTATCCTTTTAGGTCCCCTTGAGGCTTATCTATAAGGATTTATATTCTTATCAGGACTCTTCTCAACAGTTGATTTTTCCCTTATTAATTAATTACGAAATTAATTAATAATCAGGGCTTTTGGGCCTTTTTTATTCGACCAGACCTGATCTGGTCCATCGGGCTTAACCTTTCTGGTCTGAATATCAAACACCTTCTTATTGGGTCCAGCAGCCCATTATCAGGATTTATTTATCCCTATCACTAAACCAATCAAAAAAATGCATATCAAATTATACCATATTTCGGTTATTATAGTATACTAACTTATAACCCGTGCGATGCATGAACTAATTATATTTATAAAAATAATTTATAAAAGACGGTAATTATATATTATTGAGATTAATGAAGTTAAAATATTTATGTATTATCAAAATTTAGATAGTTAAAATTTTAAAATGCCCTTTTACTGTAGCTTATAGGTGCATTGGCTCCGTGGGTGCGGGATGATTTGGCATTATTTTTTGTAATTTTGTTTTTAAAATTTTTCATAATTTATTAATTATTTTTGTTATATTATAACTTGAATTACTAAAATTAATTTTGAAAGGTTTTTGTTCCCTTACAAAATAGATAAGAAAGAAGTTGAGTACGATTATAAATTAAATTGGATAATTACTTAAAGAGTTCGTAATTATATTAGATATATGATTTAATTTTTTAATAATTTATAAAATACAATAATTATATATTATTGAAATTAATGAAGTTAAAATATTTACGTATTATCTTGTATGTATGATATTTTTGAATAATTCAAAATTTAGATAGTTAAAATCTTAAAATGTTACTCTAGTTTATAGGTCGCTTTGCTACGCAGGTATAGAGACTACATGAAAGTGGGATTTTTTTAATATCAATTGTGTATGTGGATGATTTGGTATTGTATTGATTTATTAATTATTTTGTTATATTATATTTTGAATTACAAAAAAAAATTGGAAGGTTTTTGTTTTCCTACAAAACAGATAAGAAAGAAATTGAGTGCCATTTGAAATCAAGTTGCATAATAATTCATAGAGTTTGTAGTTATATCAGATACATGATTTAATTTTTTTTAACTAAATTATATTTATTTAGAATATTATTTCAGAAGGTGTTAGGTGTTAACCGACCGACCAAAGGAAATCGTGGTTGGCTTGTAATAGTATAGTATAGAATAGTATACATATTTTATAAGTATAGATTTATCTCTCATGTACATTAATAGAATATATTTCAAACTATTTATTATAACTCTTCTAGATAAGAGTTATAGTAAAACCTCGATAAATTAATACTCGATAAATTAATAACCACGTTAAATTAATAATTTTTTATAATCTCGAGTCGGGTCCTTTATGCTAAATTAATAATTCGCTAAATTTATAAGATAGTATTTTTTTATTAATGCATATATGTCCCATATAATATATAAATTAATAATTGCATATTACATCAAAATTATAGATTTCTAGTATGTACTTTAATAGTAAGACTCAATTGTAACATACTTCTTTTTAAAACTAATGTCGTCTTGTACTTGATCTTGAATATTTTTTAATGCATTAAGGAGTGCTAACGTACTATGTGCATATTGCAAGAGAAAATTACGTAATGTAATTGTTATTTTAAAGACATTTTTTGTGAGACTGACCGAAATGTGTAATCTTCATCAACTTCATCTTCTTTCTTATTTTCCAAGACACTGCTAATAATTTTTTCATCATCCAACAATTTACTTAAATTCATAAATATTTTTTAATGTTATTTTAAGTATTTTATAGATGAAAATAAATTATTATTCTGAGAATTGTATATGTTATAAAATTTTGAATAATATATCCAACAATTTACTTAAATTCATAAATATTTACTGTTTTCTTTTGTTAATTTTAAAGTTTCAACTAATGCCCTAACTAATGAAAATTACAAAGATATAATTAGCATGCAGGGCCTGTATTTACTTGTATGATATCGGCTTAATTTGATCTTTGACTTTTGTTATTTTGTGCTACTTTTATTCAATGTCTTAAATCATTATAATAGTAAGTCTTTGTGCATAACCAAGAATGCACTTTATCACCAAATTAAAGTAGTCGGCAGTTTCTACCAAAATAGCAAGGAGAAAAAAAAAATGAGTTGTTGACCTCTTGTCAACAACTAAGTTCAGTTTTTATTTCTTCATTATACTACATGTTGTATTAGTTTAAGCCGGAGATTAGCCGCTGCTTGCCGCCATTGGTGAATTGATGAATGCACAATGCACATTATCACCCTTTTCGATCATTCTACTAATTTCAAAGATTCCATAACATTATTTTTAAACAAATGTATACTCAATTAGTCAATCATACACAAGTAAACATAATTATTTGGCATATGTATACCAATATAATAATGTTTTTGGAATTTTTTGCCACATGGCTTTGTAAAACCAAGTATTAATAAAATACTTCTCAAGTAAAATTTGTTTCAATTTACTTTAAGAATATTGTAAGCTATGTTATCAAGACTATTTAGTTTTTCTCAAGTATCTATAATCCTAGATATTCTGACTAGCTATTTTCTCTGAGTTTTCATATACAAATTTTTTTAAGTTAAAAATCTCAACTCTGCAATTTCTAACAAAATAAAATACAGTTTATATATATATTTAAGCTGAATATCATATTGATCAAGTACCTAATAAACATCTATTATTATAATAATTATAAAGAGGAATAAGTAAGGAAGGTAGATATTCTGTTGAGACGTCTGAAGTTGCAGACCCAAGATGACGCGGAAGTCGAAATAGGACATAGCATTCACCAGGGATAAAATACTAGAACACTTATTTTAAGATAAAAATATGTAAAATTTTCAAAATATTTCTTACATACTTATCCATAAAGAACATTTTTAACCGGGGTAACATACATGGTAAGTTCAACTATCTGCTCTGTGTGCTATGGTGACTAGGTCTCTAGCAGACCATTTCATAGCCGTTTAGAGTTTAGTTATATTAATTGTTACACATGTCATAGGTAATAAACTTCCGCATCATGTTCTCTTCTCCTTGTAAATTACCCTACTACTCCCCTCATTGCTATATATAGACGTACCCCTCTCTAGCTATATATCATCCCATACTACACTCTCAACTTTCCTCCTCAGACTACACATTCGTGCCATCTTTCTTGTTTTATCAATCTTGCTAACAAAACACTACCAAATTATATATCATGTATGCTTCAGACCCAAACCCTCCTCTCCTTGCAAACTATGCTCAACTTGTATGCCGTTCGGGCGAGGCTCTTGGAGATGTTGGCCACAAACCTCAAGTAGTGATGAAAGAATGTGAGCTGCCATTGATAGATCTTGGTGCTCTAAGAAATGGAAATGAGGTTGAGAAGGCTGCTTGTATGGAAGCAATCTGTAAAGCTTCTTCTGAATGGGGGTTCTTTCAAGTGGTGAACCATGGAATAAGCCTTGACTTGCTAAGGCTGATGAGGAAAGAACAAAAGAAGCTGTTTGAGTCTTCTTTTGAAAAGAAATCAACTTGTGGTTTGCTCAACAATTCTTATAGGTGGGGTAGCCATGCTGCTACTAATCCCAAACAACTCTCTTGGTCTGAGGCTTTTCATGTTCCACTCATTAAAATTTCTGAAGAATCTTGTTATGGAGACTTTTACTCCTTGAGGTAACTCCAATCCCATTTCTTTGTTTTTCGAACTTTATATCAATGTTATTATTTACGACCAAAGGGTTGTGCAGTAGTCGAGGTCTTGGTTTCTCTAAGAGAGGTCAAGGGTCGTACTCCAAGCATAAAAAAAAGACTTAACAGCTTTGATTTGTATGTGCTTTATTCAGGGGAGTGATGGAGGAGTATGCTGGGGAGATGCAGAAGCTGGCAAAAATGCTAGCAAATGTGCTTGTGAAAAACATGGGAGAAGGAAAAGAGATGAATAAGAGTTGTGATGAGAGTACATGTTTTTTACGCTTAAATCGCTATCCGGTTTGTCCCTATGGTCCTGAGGTATTTGGTCTAGTCCCACACACTGACAGTGATTTCCTCACCATTCTTCATCAAGATGAAGTTGGAGGACTTCAACTCATGAAAGATTCGAAATGGATAGCTGTTAAACCTAATCAAGATGCACTCATTGTCAACATTGGCGATCTTTTTCAGGTAATTTCAAGCCTACAAGCTAAAAACATTGTCTCTTGTGTAAACCTCAGATAAATGTCATTTCACCAAGCCAAAAGTCAAGATATGGTGGTTATGATCCCATGTTAAATTCAGAAAAAAAATATATAAGAAACACATGAGTCGTAGCAGTAATAAGCACTGCGACAACTTTAAGCAATCTGTATTGAATAAAAAGATTAATTATTAAAATCATGTCAAAACATGTCCAAGTCAAATGCACACATCTGTCTGTCTGTCCTTGACTGCGATTTGGTACATATTTAATCACCTGCTAATATTATTTGTTAATATCATAAGTTTGGAATAATGAATTGTTTTCGCGGTGCAGGCATGGAGCAATGATATATATAAAAGTGTGGAACATAAGGTGATGGTGAATAGGAAGGTGGAAAGGTACTCCATAGCCTATTTTTTGTGCCCGTCTGGTGAGTCTGTGATCAGCAGCTACAAAGAGCCTGCTGTTTACAAGAAATTCACATTCGGTGAATACAGGAGTCAGATTCAGCAGGATGTTAAGAAGACGGGACATAAAGTTGGTCTGCCAAGGTTCCTCAACTAGAATCAGCCCCCTTAATCATACTAGCTTTATCAACTAATTGATATCCTACCTAATTAATCCTTATCCTGATAATCATCAACCTTAATACCAAGTGCCTACGTGGATGCTACAACAATTTTGACAAAGACATGTTTGCTTGCTGATGCCTAAGAAAATCAATGTATCAGTACTGCCCCTGTTCCATATTAATAGAAATAACACACACATGTAAGTGTGAGCAGCTTATAGCTAATTAGCTACCACTCTATTTAGGAAGTAAGGGGGTAACATGTAATACTAGTATGTAAATTATGCTTGCTTGAATGAAATTCGTTTATTTTTATATGTGCATAATGTGTAGTATTTTTTTTATGCAAGTACTTTAAACATGATTATTTCAAGAAAAGAAAAATACGAAATGAAAAATATTATTCAACTCGAAAAAATCGGCAATTCGGCTATAAAAGCATCATAACCGAATGTATAAGGTACCTCCCACATCTACATGCATAATCCAGAATACTCGTACATGTTATGTTTGCAGTGCACCATTGCTCTGGTGATGACTTTATAATTACTTAGCAGTTAGTTAATTTGGTATAAATTTGGAGGGACATCCATGCTGATATGTTGTTAGCAAACAAAGATTAAATATAACATGTTCTGTGAACCGGCAAACGGGGGAGGCACATGCATGTATGCTAATGATTTGCTGAATGAATTATCAAAACATATCCCAGCCCAACAGAAAAAACCTCCACAACGCAAATGTCTATATATAGATGATAAATAATAATATAATTAAGGAGGAATAATGAAAAGATTAGGTTGAGGACATTTCAAGACCTGCCCATGAGCCTCAATAATGGACTATCTCATGCTGCATCATTATTTCATTAAACGGTATGGCATTGTAATAAATTAACAAGATTTATTATATGACCGAGTCCGAGGATACTCTAATCTTCTTTATTTTTTATTATTACTATTATTTTAGAATTTTGGGAAATATTATTTTAAGAGCTTATTCTTAATTTCCATAACAAAGTTGACGTGAAAAGATAAAATTGTAAAGCTGCTAGGGAAATAAACATTATGCTCACATTCTCTTGTTTCTCATGATTTTCAAGATGAACACTCCATGATACAAACTGACACAACAAGTTGTGGTGGAGTAGCCACATATGTGTCAATGGTAAAGACCTCATTTTAGGTAGCTTAAGATATTGAAGAGAAGTCCCTACTCAATGATTTTGTGTTGAATATCTACTCATTGATATGATAGTCATAGTGCCTGCATTTATCCAAAATTTGAAGGGGACGCTGTGTTCCTAAATGTATCATATATGGTATAAAACATGTCATGTCTACCGACTCTGTGTTTTTTCAAGATACAATTGGTGTCACATCTATTTGCTAATCATAGATTAGATTGTTAGGTTCTACATACGTCACATTCCAAAACTGATAAGCAATGGTGGATTCACTATTGACCACGAGTTTGAACGTGTAGGAATAGCAAGCAAGCCAATTCATATTACACATATTTCTCTGTAATACATTTCCGTGCAAAAGTTGGGTTTCTTTCCTGTAGACAATATTGGACGATCTCAGGCGGGATATGCTCCACCAGGACCCCCACTAATAAGTACGGGACTGAATTCCGGACACAAACTCTGATCCCAAAGTTCGTTTTTCAGCGGGTGAAAACAATCACAAAAACCTTCACAAGAATACAGTCTCCTGCGTTTTTAACCAGAACTTTGACATCTTGTAAAGGGGAGCAAGGGAGATACCGTTACACCAAGAGGTGTCGAGTGAACCAGAATTTTCACAAAAGCATTCTTATACTTTCTGAGATGGAAAATGAATTTCGTCTACATCTTACCTCCGCGGGCAAAAACATGTACATCGTATCTTCTACTAACTAGACCTTTCTTCAGAATCGGATTTTGGTTTGTGGTAAAAATATCCTATATAAAATTTGAAAGGCCGCTTAGGACATGATCACTTGTGTTTCACTAAAAAGGTCTTATTATTAACAGTGGATATGATGAATTAGACAGCTTAAGCAGAATGCATCCTCGAGCTTATTTCCACAGTGACAATCTTCCACTAGTTGGAAAGGAAAAGAGGATGACTGAACCAAGCCAGTATAAACAACAACTCAACAAGAATATAATACCAAGATGACACTAACCCGGTGACGCTGCGTCATATACACCTGTTATCAAATATGTTTATTCAATATATAAACACGACAACAATCTCTTTTGCATTATAATAGAATTATGTAACATTTTGCAGCTTTGCTAGATGCATGATATAAAGCAGCCTATTCTAGATTCATCATAAATTTGCTACACTACACAATAGGCTTACCAGGATCAGTAAAAACCTATGTATTAGTCTAGGAGCATTGCTACTTTATCTTTGAGACTGGTCTTCTTTTTGGCCAAGGGGATAGCTGCATCATTAATATGAACTTTCTGATTCTGTTTTTTAAGCTGATGGGCAATTATCATCTCATCTGTTATTATGTCAGCCTTCTTTTCTTCCTTAGGGGGCTGCGTCAGCAAGGGTCCAAGAAGCAAATCCAGCATGTCCTGAGCTGGATCCCCAGTACTACTTAAATTATGACAAGAAGCTGTTTCTTCATGTGGTAATCGTTTAACAGTGTCAGATGCGATGACAGAGTCTGCTGGTTCATTTCTAGAGATAGCGGTAGGTGCACATTGTTTGTGTACTATTTGTTCTGCATACGGTTTCTTCTGTTGTCCCCCATCTTTCTCATCCTTGACAAACTGCACATGCACAAAGCTTCTCAACTCTCTTGAGTATAAAGTCATAGTGACAGCTCTACAACTGGGGGTGTTTGGGTATGTGTTCAATTAGCAAAAAATTATTATTAAATAACAATATATTGAGAAAGAATAGGTATCAATTGTGAGTGAATTAATTAAGCAATTGTATATGCTATACATAATAACTCATTGTTATCAGGACAGTTCAGGACAGCTTTATGGCATTAATAATTATATGAAAAAAAATCCATATTTGAGACCAAAATTAATAAAGATGATACTGTAAATATAACTCATCATTATGCCTTCAAGTAGAACTCCAAGTCTCCAAACAAGTAATGCCATACAGAAGTTCTAACACAAATCACAAAGTTATGAAAATGAAGTACTTGATCTTTCAATGGTAAATATCAGAAAAATCACCTCATTCGCAATGTTAAGTAGATCATCCATAGTTAAGTCTTCATCACCCTCATTTGGCAATGCAGCTTCAATATCCTCGCTACTTTGTACATTCTTACTCTCATCTTGAATATCCTCACTACGTTCAAATCCCTTGCTCTTTCTTTTTTCTCTTCTCCTACTAACAGTTTTCTGCACAGCTTTCCGACTCACATTACGCTTGCTCTTTTTCTCATCCTTGACAAACTGCAGATGCACAAAGCTTATCAACTTACTTGAGAACAAAGTCATAGTGACAACTCTTCAACAACAATATTGGGTGTTTGAGTGTGTACAATTAGCAAAAAGCTAAAGCAATTGCATATGCTATACATAATAAGTCATTATTATTAGTACAGCTTTATGGCATTAATAATTAAATACTAGCCTCATTCAGTCTTGTTCAGTTGAAAATAAATGCCCACTAAGTCTCCAAATAAGCAATGTTATTCAGAAGCTCTTGGAGCATCTCTAATAGGGATGCCAAAACCTATGTAGCATGACACTCTTGGGTGCTTCTGTATGAGTTATAAGGGTGCCAAAGAATTTGTCAGCTTTTGGCAACCTCTTGGCATCCTCTCTAAATGGAAAAAAAAAACAGAATACCTATACTTATAGTATATATCACCCAATCCTATTAAATATATCTAGGCTTTCTATTATTTATTTGGGGACCATCGAGGCACCTTGTCTGGGGTGCTAGCTATTTGAATTTGTAGTTGCCAAATATGACATCGATAGAGAAGATAACAAAATATAACGATTTAGTCATGTTTGGTACCCCTAAAGTATTGAAGATGCTTTAATACAATTACAATTACGAAGTTACAAATAAAGCACTTGATCTTTCAATTGTAAATAGAAGGAAAATCACCTCATTTGCAATGTTTATTAGATCATCCATATTTAAGTCCTCATCATCCTCATTTGGCGATGCAGCTTCAATATCCTCGTTACTTAAACCCTTACTCTCGACTTCAATATCCTCGCTACTCTCATATTCCTCACTCTTTCTTTTTTCACACCTCCTACTGACATATTTCTGAACAGCTTTCCGACCCACATTACGCTTGCTCTTTTCCTCAATCACAACTTCTTCAGCATCACTACGTGCATTAACCAAATCTTCCCTAACAGGTTTTCTCTTTCTCGTCACTCTTTGATGTTTCACCACGACATTATCTTCAACATCATCTAAATCATCCGCACAAGAAGCAACGACTTCATTATCACATTTTGCAGACCTTCTAGCACTCGACTTTTTCGCCTTACACTCAACAACCTTTTGATCCTTTTCTACCTTATCAACATCATTCGAACCCTCTTTTCTCGATTTCTTCACTTGGTCAGCACCAGAAACACCCAACATCCACGACGGCAATCGCCTCTTTTTACTCTCATCTACAACCACCCCATTCATTTGTATGCCCCTTTTGACCCAAATCTCTCTTGCAAACAAATAATCACGAAAACTAAGCCCAATTACATTACACTACAACACATAAAATACCCACCTACAAATCACATAAAGGTCAAACCTTTAATACAAGAAAGTGATCTACATCACATAATAAGATAAAATCACAACCAATTTCAAGAATTATATGATATCTTCCAAAAGAAAGTCAACAGAAAACATAAAAATTGAAGCTTTATAGCTATACACACATACCAGTAATTTGGGTTTTGATGAAATGGATATATCGTCAACGATTTTGATTAGTTTCAGACGATTCTTGTGACAAAACTTGTATAGTAAAGATTTGAGTTATGATTGTGATGCCTCTATTTCTCCGTTTCAAGATTCAAAAATTAACCATATTCTTGGGAATGTTCTTAAACTTATTTTATTTTATTTTTTTGATTTTAATTGATAATTAATTTAATTACATTAAATATTCTCTATTATAGAAATTGGTGGATTTTTTAAAAATTACCCATAAATCACTCAAAAATATTTGTCCAATTTGACCAATTTCCGATAAATCATCCAACTTTTTAAATATCGTCTCATAAATCGTAAATTAGTACATCAACCGAATAATTCCGATTTTCGAAATCTGTAACACTGTAAATATTACATATTTCTCGGATATATAAAGAACCTTTTACAAAAATTAATAATTTTATACCTGAAAAAAAATGTAATTTTTTTTTCATTTTCATAATACTTCAATAAAGTTAATTACAAATAATAATTTGTTTGAAAATTTTAAAAAAATCATGAAAAAGATTTAAAATTTACTTTTGAATCTCTTGAATTTTAAGTATATATTTTGAATATCATAAATATTGATTCAAATATTGATTTTAAAAATTATGTAATGACTATTATAATATTAATGAATATATTTAAAGATTCTAATGTTGAAATAAGCTATAAAAAAAATTAAATCTCATTTTAAATATAAGACTCTCTCTTTCGTCCGAGGTTCTCCTAAAACCTCACTCTCTATATTAGTCCCAAGTTTTCTCTAGAACCTCACTCTCTATATTAACTAGATATTTAACATTCACGGGTTTGACCTTTTTATCGATATTTTATTTTTCTAATTAATTAAGGTTCCTAATTAAATGTATGTTAAAATATTTAATTTAACCAATGTAATTTTTCTAAAAGAATTATAACTAGTTTTATAAAAAAAATTACTCTTAATCTATTTTTCCACTTTTATTAGATCAACAAAACAAAGTACTAAAAAACAAAAAAAATTAACAAATTTTACAAAAGTACGTTTTTCAAAAAAAATCGCAAGATATAAATTTTTAATATTCTTTGCAAAAAAATAATTTTGCAACTCAATGCAATCAAAAACAAACTCGAATGTAACTAAAAATAATTTTAATTATATTTCGAAAACGCTATAAAAGTTGGGTACTTTTAGTTGCAATCTTATTTTCAAAAATTATGTCCTAAATATAGTGAAATTGAAAAAAAGCCTTAAGAAAAATAGTATTTTCGTTAAATTTTTTAAAAAAAACTAACTAAAACTATCTATTTTCATTGTCGCCTTCGCAATCAATGTTTACATAAAGAATTTCTAAAATCAACTTGTGTGGTGTATTACTTTCAAAAAGTTTGAAATTGTTATTCAAAACTAATTAGCTCTTATTCTTCCTTTTTTCTTGAACAACTTTTAAAATATTAGTGAATGTATCGGCATGGTTTGTCTTTTTTCTTTTTACGGGAAAGAAATTGAAAAAATCAGAGCGAAAACTAAAAAAAAATCACTTCTCAAAACAAAAAATAAGTCATCGGGAGGTTGAGAAACCAATCACGAGGGTGAAGATTTAAAGAGGTTTCTTGCGTTATCCAATGCGTTACACCTTCGTAAGAACGAAACGAGTAATTAATGAGAAAGTGCTACCGTATTAAATAGATATAACTCATAGGTTTGATATCTTTACTAAACCACATTATGCCAGGGTGCATTAATATCAGCCGTTAGTAACAACTTTACAATATGATTCAATAATAACATGAAATAGCTTCTGATGGCTAATAGGTAAGTAAGCCTCACGGACTATCAGAATCATCTTGAAGCGGATTTGATGTCTTAACAAAACATTTACTATCATGTATTATTGATCATATGAATTTCTCTAGTCTTCATTAGTAAGAAATTTATATGATCATATATGTATTATATGCCTAATCAATCTTTGAGATACTCATATTTAACAATTAAGGGGGAGTGTTATAATAATGATTGTCAAATTTTATTAAGGAATACTCGCGATACTTGCTAAGGAAGACTCGCACAACTTCTAAGAGAAGAAATTTAGTAAGGAAGAATTTTGATTAAAATCTTATCTTATCTTTTCGTAGCACGTGCAATCCTATCTTATCTTTTCGTAGCACGTGCAATCCTATCTTATCTTTTCGTAGCACGTGCAATCCTATCTTATCTTTTCGTAGCACGTGCAATCCTATCTTATCTTTTCGTAGCACGAGCAATCCTATCTTATCTTTTCGTAATACTTGTAATCCTATCCTATCTTTCTGTAAGTATAAATAGGACTTTCAGTTATTGAAATCAGACACACTGAAAACATATTGAACAACAATTCTCTCTCTTCAATTTCTACTCTCTCTATGTGCATTTTTTAAGTCATACATTATCCAGTAATTCGAGGTTTACAACACGTTATTTACAACACAAGCAAACATCTTCCATTTTGGCTTCTTGTTAGACACTCAAAAACATCCTACTTCCTTTTGATTAATCAAGATATAACCATTCCACGGAGATCACTCTTCTCTGGACAATGTTAGAGCATATTCAGGGAGTTACTCCTTAACTTTATAATTTTTCCACACATATAATTATATGATTTCGAATCAAATTTCAACACTCCTTACCTAAAAAATTTAAGTGAGACAAAATGTTTTTTATAGGGAACCATTTTGCTTAATGATGGCATCAGAATTACAATTAACCTACAGAAATGATCGACAATATCCCAATGCTACGTGCCTTCCCGGCCGCCACCCTCCCCCCATTTGCAATGCCTCCGTATACCATATCACAGGATGAAGGACCTACGGCTTCCGAGGGCATGCCATGGACACCGAAGATTATTCATGTAAGCGTTATTTTTGTAAGCGACTAGCCCCACTTCACAGTATTATCCTTCAAACCTAACACGTGTCGTTCATATCCTCTAAACATTACACGTATCGTTCACCTGAATACCTTGTCATTCCCTTCCCCCTTCCTCACTTTCCACATGCCCCCATAGCCTGTAAACAATCATCAGGCTATTAGCCTAGGGGACAGCTGAATAGTAGGGGGATATAAAAGGAAAAAGAAAAGAAGGAAAAGGACACACAATAAGACAATTAAAAAAGAAAACAGACTCCCTGCGGAAAAACCCAGAAACCACAACCTTAGCTATCACTTACTAACTAGCATAATAACCCGTGCGAGGCACGTGTCACTTTCTATAATTTTTTTATACATCATGCAATTATAATATTCTTAGTTGTTTTATTATTTGTAAATATTGTACAATGTCTAACGTATATTAAATACAAGTTGATTGTTTATCAACATGTATTATTTTCATAGAATACGTTACCAAATTACTGAACATTTCTAATATAGCTCATTAAACAAAATATATATATATTCTTGTTTGTGTTATGTAATTTGTATTTAATGAATGAATATAAACAGGATAATCAGTGTACGTTTAAAATGAAAGGATTAAACTTAATTTGTACAATGTTGTTACTATGTTTACAAAGAAAAAATGAAAAACTAACATATATGTTCGATACAGAGTTGACCAAAAATTTTGAATTTTATTTAAATAAACTATATGTAATGCTCTGTATTATTACTGAGTTCACGACTAACTTACAATTAACTTACTCAATTTAAAAAGATAAAAAATGCATAACTGAAGTCAGAATGACTTATAATATATAATAATGTAAAACTTACACTATTGTTAATATAAAAGTTGATTCTAATGAAAAATCTTACTTTTTGAAATTCAACGTATGCATGTATAGAAAAATGATAGTTTTTTATTTACACTAGTGATAACAAAGTAAGATTAAGTTATATGTGTGGCATCATGTAAATTATCTTATGTTACATTTCTTAGTAAATTACGATGGTTTCAATTATTTATATGCTAAATTTCTGATTTATGTACATGTATATACATTATTAACATCTAGTGAGACAATCGATTACTTAAATAACATGCATTTATAATTATTCAAAAATTAAAATTATGTGATAAATAAATTGCAATAATTTATGTATGGTATTCACATTATAACTGACAAAAAATTCATAACTATTTTTTATGCAATCAAGTACCAATCATGGTTGTAACATAAAATTTAAATTATAAATTGTAATGACTTGTTATTGATTTTCATGATTTTTTTTAAGAATTCGAATAAAAAATTATAATTATATCGTTATTTAAACTATTTTTAAGTTTCTTTTATTACGACTATAATATTTCTTCATATAATAATTTGATACATTGTATCCGTGTTATAAAAATCGGAAATCGGACTAGATCGGTTTACCTACCGATTTACGATTTATCGGAAATCGGGGATTTATCGAAATACTAAATCGGAATAAAATCGGATATATTTTAATATTAATTTCATAAAATATGCATATTAAGTAAAATCGGATATATTTTAATATTATTTTTTTAAATAAAAATTATAATACTTATCACCGCACCAGTGATATAGATGTTACAAATGAGAATGAATAATTATAGATAATAAAATATACTGCTTCGCCTATGTAAAAGTTGTGATACTATTACTAACTATCATGGTTTTAATCAAAGAAGTTGACGTTCACAATTAAGAATGAGTGAACTTGAATAAAAAAAATAACTAATTGAATTGTACCCTCCTAGCTACCTCATCCCTCCGAAGTCCCACCTACCTCATCTGAGTTATCTTCAATCTCTTTCACTCCTTCATCAACAGGTTTTCATCCTCTTTCCTAATCTCATTTCTTATACTCCGACAGATTAAGCCTCGACTTCAATCCATTATATCATTTTTTATCAAATTGGTGAGACGAATCAGCGGTCCGTTTTTTATGTTAACCCAATAATCAATCAAAGTAACGTGTTGAAACATCCATCTTTAACCTCTTTTATCCCTCTTTTTGAACTATCAAAACAGGCAGATAAAAAAATTCAGGATTTTGTGAAGAATCATTGACCCGATTTTTGTGATTTTGACCCGATTTTTGACCGGATACTGTAAAAATGATTTGTTCAAAAATGTTTTGTTCAGCGATTTCCCCTAATTATATCGGGAACGTGATTTTGGCCGATATTTCGGTCGATTTATCGGTGTTTCGGCCGATTTCTGTAACACTGCATTGTATACAATTCTTCTAAAATTAAATATTTTTAATTCGATAAAGTTTTATAAATATCAGTTGAACTGGTTAATTACTTCAAATTATTATACAATATATATATTTTTTCTTTAAATAGTATAAAATGCATTGAATCAAATATTATAACATAGTATATATATAACTTTTATTTGAAATTTTTAAAATATTAAAATAATTAAAAATATTTGTACAATATTTTCTTGATCAATGAATATTGCTTATCGAAATTCTTTTTAAAAGGCTAGTCTTTTTCAAGTGAAAAATGAATAATAAATAGATTTAATATATCATCGTAGTTTTAACAAATCTCGTGAGATTTTATATCAAATTTTGATATTTTTAAAATCGGGACAACTCCCAAAAATAATAATACGTTATCAGTGAAGTTAGTAATTTTAATACAAATAATCAATTGACTTAATCCTATAAAGACCTCAAATACATTAATTTATATTAACATAAAATATTAAAATATTTCACATTATTGTGAAGATATTCTCGCTGAGTTTGTAATTTAAATTTTACTAAACGTATAATGTGACGATCTTTTTCGGTCGGGTCGTGTAGTCAAATTTTGAGTGTTTTTTTAACTATAGGCCAAGTTTTGATTTCAAATTCGGAATAAACTAAAATGCATTGACTCATTATAATTCGAACTTATCTAAATATGCAATATCAATATAGATTATTTATATATAAGCGTTCTATTTTCAATATTTAAAAATATATATATATACATTTTAATTACTTTTTGTAATAAAAATATGTTAAAAATATATAAGATATATTTTCAAACTAAAAAATGATTAATAAATAAGATAATAATTCATTTATGTACTATGCCTAACTTTATATATGGAATTAAGTTGTTTAAAATTAATGTTCAAATATTCAAGTAACTATCTTTTTTTTGCGGAATTCAAGTAACTACCTTTAAAGTTAAATAAAATACTAATTTAGCACACTTACATATTATGTGTATGATAAAAAGCACATGTGACAATATGATGTAGTGGTACGAGGTTGTATAGGTGAATGAAGTATCTTGAGTTCGATTCCCACAAACCACATCTTTTATATAAATATTAAAAATAGGAGTATTTTAGTCTTTTCAATGAGACTTTTTAATCGCATGAATATTATCCCATTGTTCTCCTATTATATAGAAGAGATTTAGGAAATGATTCGGTTTCTCAAAAATCAACGGACTGGGACCCTACCGGGACATCAAAACCCACAAAATTTGTAATTTTAATTTTAGAACATCGTGGGACTTTCAAATATTCAATATTTTATATTTTGGATTATTCATAATTTTTAGGGAATTTTGACATAATTTTTGTAATTATTTGATTAAAAATCTATTCCCTGTTAATTGTTAATTTTGGACTAATTATTTTATTAAATGGTATAATTAGGCCCTAGATTATTTTAGGGTTATTTTTGTGTAAGTATAAATATATTTTTATTTATTAATAATAATTATTAAAATTCATGTTTTTATTTTATTTTTCAGAAAAATAGAAAAATCCTCTAAAATTCGTTCTTCGTGTTCTTGAGAATCAAACTCAAATTGAAGGTGATTCTAGTCATAGATTTTGATGTTCTAGTAACCAAATCGAAGCTCTTGATCTCCTATTTCATAATCTATCATCAAAATCATCAAACGATTGGTAATTTTTCCAATTCGAATTTTAGAGTTTAAAGTCGAATTTGGGCGTTTCTTTTGTGTTGATTTTTGATTGTATTTGATGCTTGAATAAGATTTATCATGCACTGGGGAATCGATTCGTGTAGAAATTTTATGTGTTTGTATACGGGATGGTGTTAGTCGAGTTCGTCATTTTTGTCAATTTTAATGTTCGATTTTTAGATTATACAAGTTATGGATGCTAGTTTAGATAATATGAATAGGTTATATGTTTCCTAGGCTTCGTTTTTTATATGATTCGTTATTTTTGGGTAAGAAACGAAGGAGTTCATAATTCACCGGAAATGTTCGAGTTTTTGGTTTTGATTGATCGATTTTTACGTTTCTTTGTTCATTTGTTATTACCGTTGCTGGATTTCGATTTCTGAAAGGATATGGATCAAATAGGAATTGTAAACCATAAATTTCGGTATTGTTTTGACCCCAATCGGGGCTGTGGTGCTTCGCCGGAGATGACCGGATTCTGGAAAGATTCCGGCGAGTTCTTGAAGAACTCCAGTAATCCCCTACCTCCTCTTCCTCGTTTGATCGTCAAAAGACCTAGCCCCAAACCTGAAAACTGTTTTTGCATTTTCTTTTTTAAAAATTAATTCAAAATTTATTTTAAATTCCAAAAGTTAGTTTTAAATATAATTATTTATAACTAAGCCAAATAATTCCTAAAAAATATTTTTGACCTTTTAAAATTATACTAGCATAATAACCCGTGCGAGTCACGGGTCATTTTCTAAATTTTTATGCAATAATCCAATTATAATTTTCTTAGAGCAACTCCAACACTATTCTTATATAGGCTCTTAAGTCAAATTTTGAAGAAATGGAGATGAAATTTATGTCCAACAAGCTCATTGTCTCTCTCTATAACATTAGAAGTTTCGAATGCTTACTCACTTTTAGGAGTGTATACCCCCTCCTCAACTATTATTATATTATATTTTTCTTACCCGCCTATTTAACATAAATGACTTTAATGAGTAAAAGATAGAGAGTGAGTATAAGGAGAATTATTGGAGAAATTATTTGATTTTGGTTTCTAAATAATTAGAAGCTCATTTGTTTATATTATTATAATGAACATGCAAGGTGGTTGTTGGAGTTACTCTTAGTTGTTTTCTTATTTGTAAATGTTATACAATGTCTAAGGTATATCAAATACAAATTGATTGTTTATCAATGTGTATTATTTTCATACAAGACATTACCAAGTTACATAACGTTTCTAATATAGCTCATTAAGAAAAATATATATTCTTTTCTGTGTTATATAATTTGTATTTAATGAATGAATATAAACATGGTAGTCAGTGTACGTTTATAACGAAATGATTAAATTTAATCTATAGAATGCCGTTACTATGTTTACAAAGAAAAAACTAAAAATTAACATATATGTTGAATATAGAGTTGACCAAAATTTTTGAATTTTATGTAAATAAACTATATGTTCTGATCTATATTATTACTGAATTCACTACTAACTTAAAATTATTTACTTAATTTAAAAAGATAATAAATGCATAACTGATGTTAGAATGACTTGCAATCATAATATACAATAATGTAAAATTTACATTACTATTAATATAAAAGTTGATTTTAAAGAAAAATATTAGTTTTTGAAATTTAACGGATGTATGTCTGGGAAATGTTAATTTTTTATTTACACAACAATGAAAAAGGGATCCCGGCATCTGGCCAAGTATCCCAAAGCCTACTGACGCTGAAAAACAACAACAACGGGCTCAACCAACAGTCCCGTCTAATCATCCAGAATCTCTCTCAACACTACCAACATCCAGCGAATGATCTTATGCAGCCTCCGGGCCTCAGCATCAGCATCACTAGTGGATGGTCCCTCATCCAATCTCCTCCTGGCAACCTGCTCCACCAACTGAATCCTAGCTCTCCACTCCTCCATCACTAGTGAAGTCCTCCGCCTAGAGTCTCGAATCAACCTATCCACCAAAGCTCCCAACTCAGGAATACGGGAGGTAACAAAGTCTCGGTCCTGGGCTAACTTACCACCAACACTGACAGGTAGAGTCTTAGGCATCTCAGACTCTGGCTCCGGGGCAGGGGTCTCTGAATCTGGCCTTAAGGGTGAAATCTGCATAGGGATCTCACTACTCTCAGAAGGGTCCTCCTCTGGGTCTGAACTAACATATACAGGCTCCTCTGGAGAGGGTGGAATGGGGTCCACTGGGGTACCGGTCAAACTAATCTCTGAATCTGAGTCGCTACCACTACTGGGATCCTGAGAGAAAACACAAAACAACAACCAAGAAACAATGTTAGGGTTAAATAAAGCTTCCGGCTAACTCACACCCTAACTCTAGTTTCCACTTCACTATTACACATTTTCCTTAGACTATACCTAATAGTCTAACTCAACTCTATATGAGTCGAACTCTCTCGCGATATACATATATACCCAAAATACCCCTTTTTATTCCTAATTTGTCTCAGGGACTAGATCATGTAGCTCTGATACCAACTTGTGACGCCCTCAATCTCGGGGTTAGGAAATGAGGACCCACACACCTTTAATCCAATAATTAAATAAGCATAAACCCCGATTAACTACTAACATGATCAAACAGGATAAAGTATGAGACAAGATTACAACTACCAACCATAAAATATAACTTACAACCCCAAAACAATATTAAATAAACATAATCGATTCCGGCTTGGAACCGACAGATAACCCATTATATCTTTACAATTCTCTGGCTAAGCGCTTGCTCACTCATAAATACCACTACCTGCTCTGGCAACTGGAAGCCCTCAACACGATAGGGACCACCAGGTACGCTCTTACGAGCAGTACGCCTAAGCCTGACCATCTTCTTGCTTAACTGCCATTGTTAGATTAAAACAAAACATATGAGTATAAAACTCAGCAAGTAACTATAAAGCAGTTCTACGATATGAAATCCACAATATACTTTACCAATCTCAGGGCATTCTACTTTATTTGTTCTAGGTGGCAGATTTCCATCTTTTGGGTTAAGGAAGGGTTATGAAGGAAAAATGTGGGGCTTTCAAGGAACAAGGCTCAAAGCAGGGTGAAAGCCGACATTCATCACAAATTATTAAAGGATCAGAACAGATCTTTCAGAAAGGAAAGCAACAGTATTTCACTATATGAAACCAATTATATGATCAACAGATTAAGATCAGGGTTCACGAGCTTTAAGCTTCATAATATCACAATCAACTCTTTTCAGAGCGATATAAACCATTTTCATTTTCAAGAATCAATTACGGAACAGGATGTTTCAGTTCCATTTTAAATAATCAATATAGAACCCTTGATTGGATCACTTTATCTTTCCATTTCATTATAATACGGGTGATCAGCCCGTACCAACCTCCATCCGGTCTTTAAGGTACCAATCGGTATAATTTCAGCCTTAAATTGGACTAGCCCCGCTAGCCTCTTACCATGACTGGACAAGTCCTACTAGCCTCTTACGTCCCAATCCAATCCATCAGGAATTCGTTTGGAAAACCTTGAGTTGGAAAACTTAGGTTTTTCTAAATTCATTTTATCATTACCAAGAATATGAAATCATTCAGACTCTTTCGAGTCGAAACTCATTCTTAAGTCAAATATCAAGAAAACAAAGTTAAGGAAGTGATTCAAAGACAAGCAAGGAACAACTCTAAGGATTCTGAATCAGGGATAACAAGGTACTTAAATCAGAAGGATCAATATCTGTTTCAAGGATCAATAGGGTGATCAAGAAATAAGGCATCATTAAAAAGGGTTCGTAAAGGTAATTATAGGGTTCAATACAATTCATGGCTTAACAAATAACTTGAACAGAAAGGGCAGGTTACCAAAGGGTTGAATCAGTAAGCTTATCAATAACACTTTATCAAGATCAAAAACAGGGTATCTCAAATCATTAACAGTTCCATACTCTACATGGTATGAACAATAACCTCTCTATAACTATTCTCACAAGTAATGAGAGTTACTTGCCTGAAAGGTTGAACTACTGCCACCTAATACCCTTTCCTTTCCTAGCCTGAATGCCCTCACGCTCCGAATCTACAATAAAACCAAAATCTTAATCAGTTTCTCAACTCTCGTTCCCGGAACGATTACTCAATACGATAGCTCGATTATACCCTTGACTCGAATATACGAGTATAGCTTATACACATAAGCACATAGCACATCACACGTCATATACTTTACTCTTAACCTTTACACCTTTATATACTCGACAATCGACTTATAAACATCCTTATCTCAACTAGAAATCAAATCATGCTTTATATTAGTACACATAGCTCTTTATACTTGAAATTCTTATACGAATAAACAAACGACAAAACTTACAATAACGACCCTAAAGTCATCTTTAAACTAACACGATAACCATAGTTAACACAAATCAATCATCCCCTTTCTTTTATACTATAATTCGAACCAAACATAGCAAATCAAGCAAAATCTTACATACAATCCTTAACTAATCTTCATGATCATGTCAAGTATTTAAATTAGAATTTGACCTTTTTAACTACTATAAACTATTCGACCATTCTACAATCATCACCCAAAATCAAGTAAATTTTCATATCAAAACCATATAACATATAATCAATCAAACATTCACTTAATCCAACTTAATATTCTTATAAAAATAACCATATCATTCAGATTTTCAAGAACAACCAACATGCATTCAATTTTTGATCTCATACATAGCATGCAAGCATTTTTCCATGGTTTAATCATAAATTCTAATGAACCAAGCAAGAACAACACATAATTTAATTCTTCTTCATTTATCAATAAAAATTCGAACCAAGGCAACCTATAATCTCATATTTATATTCGAATTTCTCATCCCTAATTCCATTAAACACTCTATTTAACTTATCATTTTCAAACAACCATCAAACAATCATTTTTATCAACTATAATCAATCCCTTTTTGATACACCAAAGCCCTATGCGGCTTTTAAATCAAATAAACACATGCATGGTCTAATTTAGCTTTAAATTCATCCAATAATTCAAATCAAATCATAATTCATAGACTTAAACTTCAACAACTCATTCCTATTAAGCAATTATCAACTTAACTTTTAGAAATCAAAACCCTTTTTTAAATTCAAACAAACCAAGCATGCAAACACCAAAAATCAAGTTTTGTGGAATTAGAGTTCAGTTTTACCATCATAACTCACCACCGGTGGCGGTGGTTTCTCGGTGGTGCCCCATTTCGGGGTTTCCAACCTTGAAACCTCCGATTTATGCACACACAAGGCACATGCAAGACTCATTTAGCTTTGAAAATCAATTTTTAATCATAAAATCACCTCCTTAAAGCACATATTGGATCATATATACATACGTACACACGCATCAAGCATGAACACACGCACACACATCGAGCTTGCATGCAAGTGGATATACACACGTGCACACTCTAATACCTACTTATATGTGTTTATCAAGAGATTTTGAGAGGAATTGGTGAGATTTATCAAAGAAACAAGTAGTATACCAAGAGAGAAAAGAGAGCCGAGAGAGAGAGAGTAGCCGAGAGAGAGGGTGAGAAAGAAAGAGAGAAAAGAGAGAATGGTGTGCACGGGGGAAAAAAGAAAAGGAAGGGGGGAGGATGAATTTATAAATAATAAGGACAAGGGCAATTTAGTACTTCTCTAATTTCCTTTTTAAATTGATTTTCCATTCTCTTTTTACTCCCATAGAATATTGGTGGAATAATAAATATATCTCTCTCAGAAAGTTGAAAATTATAGCGATTGACAATTTTAAAACGTAGATCTCGAAATTAACTTTCCAACCATTACTCATAATAAGATTTTGAGCGAACGGTTGATTTTATATGATTTTCGCAGGTTCGCTTCAATAATAACATTTTTCCACATAAAAATCAATTTAAAATGCAATGACCACCAAATAAACCCGTTCATCATTTTTAAAAAGTCTCTAGGACTATTATGGAGATAATATAACAAATCCCATGCTTTTATCTTACTCGGATAATTTTATAAAAATGCGCGAAGGTTAAATAAACCTTTATTTAAATCAAATAATTCCCTTAAATCCATAAAAATGTCAACAGATCACGTAATCATGCATACAGACAAGTAAGCACACATACGAACACGTCTCAACTCATGTCTGATCATAAAAATTTAACCTTCTTTAATGTTATTCCTTTTTATGTGTTCCGAGTCACGTTCTACCTGACGGCCCGACGCTCAGCGTTTCAATTACGCTTCTCGATATCGACCGACACGTCACCAGAACGAAATACTTTATTTAAACATTTCATTTCACATAAAAACACATACTTCACATTTTAAATATCTTAACCCCTTTTTAGGACGGGTTCCGTTCTCCCTGACGGCCCGACAACACAGCTTAACTCCTAAGCTGACTCTTTAAATTGGAACGCTTTTATTTACGCTCCTCGACTCTAATATACAGTAAAGACAATTAATCAACACTTAATCAGACAATTATAATCACTTCACATAAATCACACTTTATTGACTTAATTACGTCGCAAAATTCTCAGTCGTCACAATCTACCCTCCTTAAAAGGATTCTGTCCCCAGAATCTAGTCTAAGCAAATAGATGGGGATACTTTTCTTTCATTTCACTCTTTAATTCCCAAGTCGATTCTTCTACTAGTGGATTTCTCCACAACACTCTTACTAGAGGTACAACTTTATTTCTAAGTGTCCTCTCCTTTTGGTCCGAAATTCGAACTGGCTGTTCCACATAAGACAAATCTGGTTGGATTTCTCCTGGTTCCAATTCGATCACATGGCTCGCATCTGAATTATACTTCTTCAGAAGAGATACATGAAATACATTGTGCAGATGTTGCATTTGCGGAGGTAGCGCCAATTCATAAGCCACCTTCTCAACTCGTCGCAGTACTTCAAATGGTCCAATAAACATAGGACTCAACTTCCCTTTCTTTCCGAATCGGGTTAAACCTTTCCAAGGAGATATCTTTAACAAGACTTTGTCTCCAGATTCGAATTGCACATCTTTTCGTTCTTGATTTGCGTACTTTGCCTGTCGATCTTGAGCTGCAACTAATCTTTTCCGAATCATTTCTACTTTTTTCTTTGTCTGTTGAACCAGCTCTGGGCCAATTAATTTGCGCTCACCAACCTCGTCCCAATATGTAGGGGACCTACATTTTCTTCCATACAACGCTTCATAAGGCGGCATGCCAATACTCGCGTGATAACTGTTGTTGTAGGAAAACTCAATTAACGACAAATGATCGTCCCAATTTCCTTTAAAATCTTTTGCACAGGGTCGCAACATATCTTCAATTGTCTGAATTTTCCTTTCACTTTTTCCGTCTGTCTGCGGATGATATGCCGTACTCATGTTCAGCTTAGTTCCCAAATGATCATGGAATTGTCTCCAAAATCTCGAGTTGAACCTTGGATCTCTATCAGACACGATAGATACAGGAACTCCGTGATGCATCACAATCTCATCCAAATATAATTTGACCAACTTTTCCAACAAAAACCTTTCATTTATCGGCAAGAAATGTGCTGACTTTGTCAACCGATCGATTACCACCCAAATCGCATCATGATTAGACTTGGTTTTAGGTAATCCCACCACGAAATCCATCGCAATATGTTCCCATTTCCATTCTGGTATATCCAGGGGCTGAAGCAATCCGCTTGGCCTCTGATGTTCCGCTTTGACTCTTTAACACGTATAACACTTATTTATCCATTCCATAATTTCCTTTTTCATGTTTGGCCACTCTCTCTTTTAAATCCTGGCACATTTTCGTACTTCTAGGGTGAATTGAAAATCTCGAGTTATGTGCTTCTTGCAAAATCTCATGCTTTAGCTCCATAACATTAGGTATCCAAATACATGAGTTAACACGGTATATTCCTTTTCCATCCTTTTGAGCTTTAATTTATTCTCCTGTCAACTTATCCTTTTCGCGATTCATCACTTGCTCTTGACAGCATCGAATCTTTCCAATATTTCAGGCTGGAATGACCTCGCATATATAGCTTCACCTCCAAATTCTGGAGTCTGCACTTCTATTTCCATCTTTTCAAAATTCTTGATCAATTCTTTCGATGACGTTAGCACATTCAACCTTTCCTTGCGACTTAGAGCGTCTGCTACCACGTTTGTCTTTCCAGGATGATAGTTTATCGCACAATCATAATCTTTGATCAATTCTAACCACCTTCTTTGTCTCATATTCAATTCCTTTTAGGTGAAGATATATTTTAAACTCTTATGATCTGTATAAATCTCGCACTTTTCCCCGTATAAATAATGCCTCCAAATCTTAAGGGCAAACATAATTGCTGCCAATTCCAAATCATGTGTTGGATACTTTTGTTCGTGCGGCTTGAGTTGCCTTGACGCATATGCTATTACCTTCCCGTGTTGCATTAACACACATCGAAGTCCTTTATATGAAGCATCACTGAATATCACAAATTCCCCTTTCTCATCTGGTAATACCAATACTGGGGCGGTTACCAGCCTCTTCTTTAACTCTTGGAAACTTTCCTCGCACTTTTTCGTCCATACAAACTTCTCGTTCTTTCTTGTCAACTTTGTTAATGGGACAACAATCTTAGAGAAATCTTGCACAAACCTTCGGTAGTATCCGGCTAATCCCAGAAAACTTCTGACTTCTCTAGAAGTCTTGGGTCTTTCCCAATTCATTACAGCTTCTATCTTGGCTGGGTCCACTTTGATTCCTTCTTTATTAACTACATGACCAAGAAATTGCACTTCCTTTAGCCAAAATTCACACTTTGAAAACTTAGCGTATTGTTTCTCTTTCCTCAGAGTTTCCAAAGAAATCCTCAAATGCTCCTTATGATCTTCTTCCGTCTTGGAGTAAATCAGTATGTCATCAATAAACACAATAACGAACTTATCCAAATATTGCTTGAACACTCTGTTCATAAGATCCATAAACGCGGCTGGCGCATTCGTCAAACCAAATACCATTACTAAAAACTCGTAGTGCCCATATGTCATTCAAAACGCTGTCTTGGGTACGTCTTCCGCTTTAATCTTTAGTTGATGATACCCAGATCTTAAATCAATCTTGGAGAAACACGAAGCTCCTATTAAATGATCAAACAAGTCATCAATTCGCGGTAGAGGGTACTTATTCTTAATCGTCAACTTATTTAATTCGCGATAATCAATGCACAACCTCATACTTCCATCCTTCTTTACAAAAAACACCGGTGCGCCCCACGGGGATACACTCGGCCGAATTACTCCTATATCCAACAATTCTTGCAACTGAGCGGCCAATTCCTTCATCTCGACTGGCGCCATACGATAGGGAGCTTTCGATACTGGTTCCGTTCCAGGAGCCAAATCAATCGTAAACTCGATCTCTCTATCTGGAGGTAGTCCAGGCAATTCATCAGGAAACACATCCGGAAAATCTCTTACTATTTGAATATCCTCGATCCTTACGGACTCTTGCTCTACATCCATAACATGAGCCAAATAAACTTCGCATCCTTGACGTATTAATCTCCTCGTCTCGAAAGCCGTTAGGAATTTCTTCTCTTGCCTCTTTCCGTTGAATATCACTTCCTCACCATCCTTGGTTCTTAACTTCACCTTCTTACTTTTACATTCTATTTGCGCCTCATGGTTTGACAACCAATCCATTCCTAGTATGACTTCAAATTCTCCTAACTTAAAGGGAATTGTCAGCAGAAAAGTGTCAACCTTCTATGGCCACATCACAATCGGGACAGACTTTGCTAACAATAACTTTCTATTGATTTGCTACCTCTATAATCAAATTAGGTTCCAGAGGGTACGCAACACAATTTAACTTATCAAGAATACTTTCAGAGATAAAAGATCTAGTTGCTCCAGAATCCATAAATACTTTTACTTCTACTGAGTTAATAACAAGCATACCTGCTACCACGTCCACATCTTGCACCGCATCTTTCATTGTCATATTAAAGGTTCTAGCTCTGGGTTGAGCTGATGGTGCTGGGAGAGACGGCGGTCCAACAATCCTAAGAACATTGGCCTTCTGAACAGGCTCTTTGCAATTCCTGGCCATATGGCCCACCTTTCCGCACTTGAAACAAGCCAAGTCAGGCTTCCTTGCTCCACTTGGGCATTCTAAAGAATAATGCCCTTTCTGGTTGCACTTGAAACATGTCACATCCAACTTATTACACCTTCCCGGGTGTCTCTTTCCACAATTCTTGTATTCTTGAATTTGAGGTCTGTTATTCTTCCCTGGCTGTCCTGCTTTCTGGAAACGGTTCTTCTGAGCTCCATTACCGGGTTTAAACTTCTGAAACTTTTGGTTCTGACCTTCACCATTCTTTCCAAACTTTCCTCTAAACTTTGAACTCCCTTGCTCTTGCTCCGAGCTTTCAAATTTCCTTTTTCTTCCTTCATTTTCTCTCCTCGCAACTTCACGCTCACCTTCCACTATCATTGCCTTCTGTACTAAGGCAACATAATTCTTGATCTCCAACAACGCTACTTGACTCCTAATCCATGGCTTAAGTCCCTGTTGGAACCTCTTAGCCTTCTTTTCCTCCGTATTCACATACTCAGGTACGAATCTAGACAACTCCGAGAACTTCACTTCATACTCCGCTACTGACATATCCTCTTGCCTAAGGTCCAGAAATTTCATCTCCAACTGATCTTGCACATAGCTTGGCAAATACTTTTCCATAAACATCTCAGTGAACTTCTCCCATGATAAGTCCTTTCCTTCCATCAACGCTTTCGAAGACTCCCACCAGAAACTTGCTTCATCTTTAAGGTAATAACTCATATACTGAGCTTTCTTGTCGTCCTTAACTTCTGCCAACTCAAAAGCTTTTTCCATTTCTCTTAACCATGACTGAGCTTTAATCGGGTCTGGAAAACCTAAGAATTCTGGGGGATGGATAGTTTGAAAGTGTTTGAAATTTCCAACTTTAGGGGCCACAAGTTGTTGCAAAAGCTGAGCAAGTCTGCTCATCATGGTGGTTTCTGGGTTTACTTCTGGGTCTTGGGTTGGAATTTCTTCTTCTTGGTGATCTGGTGAGTTGGCCATTTCTTACAAACCTGATTGAGCAATTATTTAGAAATACGATAGCATGGCATATATAACAACATTTTACTATAAAATCTCTTTTGCGGGTTTTAAGCTTTACCCAATTTTGCACATGCAATCCTATTACTACATAATTCTCATATCAGTGTTGTTTTATCATGGCACGGGATAGAGTATTACGAATGGTTGTACGGAAATATGATATTTAGAATAATTTATGAGATGTTTAGGGTGCACAATGGAAAATAGGATAATAGATTTATTTAAACAAAAGGTACATAAAGAAAAGTCTGGCTATCACAAATTCTGAAATAAGGTACAATAATATAGCAGGGTTAAACAGAGGAAAAACTGGAAAACATCCCCCTATCTACCCCTAACTTCTACCAACTACTACAACAATGATCCGAGATACAACATAATAAATGAAAAAGGGATCCCGGCATCTGACCAAGTATCCCAAAGCCTACTGGCGCTGAAAAATAACAACTACGGGCTTAACCAACAGTCCCGTCTAATCATCCAAAATCTCTCTCAACACTACCAACATCCAGCGAATGATCTTATACAGCCTTCGGGCCTCAGCATCAGCATCACTAGTGGATGGTCCCTCATCCAATCTCCTCCTGGCAACCTGCTCCACCAACTGAATCCTAGCTCTCCACTCCTCCATCACTAGTGAAGTCCTCCGCCTAGAGTCTCGAATCAACCTATCCACCAAAGCTCCCAACTCAGGAATACGGGAGTAAACAAAGTCTCGGTCCTGGGCTAACTTGCCACCAACACTGACAGGTACAGTCTTAGGAATCTCAGACTCTGGCTCAGGGGCAGGGGTCTCTGAATCTGGCCTTAAGGGTGAAATATGCATAGGGATCTCACTACTCTCAGAAGGGTCCTCCTCTGGTTCTGAACTAACATACACAGGCTCCTCTGGAGAGGGTGGAATGGGGTCCACTGGGGTACCGGTCAAACTAATCTCTGAATCTGAGTCGCTACCACTACTGGGATCCTGAGAGAAAACGCAAAACAACAACCAAGAAACAATGATAGGGTTAAATAAAGCTTCCAGCTAACTAACACCCTAACTCTAGTTTCTGCTTCACTATTACACACTTTCCATAGACTATACCTAATAGTCTAACTCAACTCTATATGAGTCAAACTCTCTCGCGATATACATATATACCTAAAATACCCCTTTTTTATTCCTAACTTGTCTCAGGGACTAGATCATGTAGCTCTGATACCAACTTGTGACACCCTCAATCTCGGGGTTAGGAAATGAGGACCCACACACCTTTAATCTAATAATTAAATAATCATAAACCCCGATTAACTACTAACAGGATCAAACAGGATAAAGTATGAGACAAGATTACAACTATCAACCATAAAATATAACTTACAACCCCAAAATAATATTAAATAAACATAATCGATTCCGGCTTGGAACCGACATATAATCCATTGTATCTTTACAATTCTCTGGCTAAACGCTTGCTCACTCATAAATACCACTACCTGCTCTGGCAACTGGAAGCCCTCAACACGATAGGGACCACCAGGTACGCTCTTACGAGCAGTGCGCCTAAGCCTGACCATCTTCTTGCTTAACTGTCATGGTTAGATTAAAACAAAACATATGAGTATAAAACTCAGCAAGTAACTATAAAGCAGTTCTACGATATGAAATCCACAATATACTTTACCAATCTCAAGGCATTCTACTTTATTTGTTCTAGGTGGCAGATTTCCATCTTTTGGGTTACGGAAGGGTTATGAAGGAAAAATGTGGGGCTTTCAAGGAACAAGGCTCAAAGCAGGGTGAAAGCCGATATTCATCACAAATCATTAAAGGATCAGAACAGGTCTTTCAGAAAGGAAAGCAACAGTATTTCACTATATGAATCCAATTATATGATCAACATATTAAGATCAGGGTTCACGAGCTTTAAGTTTCACAATATCACAATCAACTCTTTTCAAAGCGATATAAACCATTTTCATTTTCAAGAATCAATTACTTAACAGGATGTTTCAGTTCCATTTTAAATAATCAATCTAGAACCCTTGATTGGATCACTTTATCTTTCCATTTCATTATAATACGGGTGATCAGCCCGTACCGACCTCCGTCCGGTCTTTAAGGTACCAATCGGCATAATTTCAGCCTTAAAGTGGACTTGCCCCGCTAGCCTCTTACCATGACTGGACTAGTCCTACTAGCCTCTTACGTCCCAATCCAATCCATCAGGAATTCGTTTGGAAAACCTTGAGTTGGAAAACTTAGGTTTTTCTAAATTCATTTTATCATTACCAAGAATATGAAATCATTCAGACTCTTTCGAGTCGAAACTCATTCTTAAGTCAAATTTCAAGAAAACAAAGTTAAGGAAGTGATTCAAAGAAAAGCAAGGAACAACTCTAAGGATTCTGAATCAGGGATAACAAGGTACTTAAATCAGAAGGCTCAATATCTGTTTCAAGGATCAATAGGGTGATCAAGAAATAAGGTATCATTAAAAAGGGTTCGTAAAGGAAATTATAGGGTTCAATACAATTCATGGCTTAACAAATAACTTGAACAGAAAGGGCAGGTTACCAAAGGGTTGAATCAGTAAGCTTATCAATAACAGTTTATCAAGATCAAAAATAGGGTATCTCAAATCATTAACAGTTCCATACTCTACATGGTATGAACAATAACCTCTCTATAACTATTCTCACAAGTAATGAGAGTTACTTGCAGGAATTCGCTTTCCTGAAGGTTGAACTACTGCCACCTAGTATACCCTTTCCTTTCCTAACCCGAATGCCCTCACGCTCCGAATCTAAAATAAAACCAAAATCTTAATCAGTTTCTCAACTCTCGTTCCCGGAACGATTACTCAATACGATAGCTCGATTATACCCTTGACTCGAATATACGAGTATAGCTTATACACATAAGCACATAGCACATCACACGTCATATACTTTACTCTTAACCTTTACACCTTTATATACTCGACAATCGACTTATAAACATCCTTATCTCAACTCGAAGTCAAATCATACTTTATATTAGTACACATAGCTCTTTATACTTGAAATTCTTATACGAATAAACAAACGACAAAACTTACAATAACGACCCTAAAGTCATCTTTAAACCAACACGACAACCATAGTTAACACAAATCAATCATCCCTTTCTTTTATACTTTAATTTGAACCAAACATAGCAAATCAAGCAAAATCTTACATACAATCCTTAACTAATCTTCATGATCATGTCAAGTACTTAAATTAGAATTTGACATTTTTAACTACTATAAACCATTCGGCCATTCTACAAACATCACCCAAAATCAAGTAAATTTTCATACCAAATCCATATAACATATAATCAATCAAACATTCACTTAATCCAACTTAATATTCTCATAAAAATAAGCATATCATTCAGATTTTCAAGAACAACCAACATGCATTCAATTTTTGATCTCATACATAGCATGCAAGCATCTTTCCATGGTTTAATCCTAAATTCTAATGAATCCAAGCAAGAACAACACACCAATTTAATTCTTCTTCCTTTATCAATAAAAATTCGAACCAAGGCAACCTATAATCTCATATTTATATTCGAATTTCTCATCCCTAATTCCATTAAACACTCTATTTAACTTATCATTTTCAAACAACCATCAAACAATCATTTTTATCAACAATAATCAATCCCTTTTTGATACACCAAAGCCCTATGCGGCTTTTACGTCAAATAAACACATGCATGGTCTAATTTAGCTTTAAATTCATCTAATCATTCAAATCAAATCATAATTCATAGACTTAAACTTCAACAACTCATTCCTATTAAGCAATTATCAACTTAACTTTTAGAAATCAAAACCCTTTTTGAAATTCAAACAAACCAAGCATGCAAACACCAAAAATCAAGTTTTGTGGAATTAGAGTTCAGTTTTACCATCATAACTCACCACCGGTTCACCGGAGTTCATCACCGGTGGCGGTGGTTTCTCGGTGGTGCCCCATTTCGCGGTTTCCAACCTTGAAACCTCCGATTTATGCACACACAAGGCACATGCAAGACTCATTTAGCTTTGAAAATCATTTTTCAATCATAAAATCACCTCCTTAAGCACATATTGGATCATATATACATACGTACACACGCATCAAGCATGAACACACACACACACATCGAGCTTACATGCAAGTGGATATACACACATGCACACTCTAATACCTACTTATATGTGTTTATCAAGAGATTTTGAGAGGAATTGGTGAGATTTATCAAAGAAACAAGTAGTATACCAAGAGAGAAAAGAGTGCCGAGAGAGAGAGTAGCCGAGAGAGAGGGTGAGAAAGAAAGAGAGAAAAAAGAGAATGGTGTGCACGGGGGAAAAAAGAAAAGGAAGGGGGGGAGGATGAATTTATAAATAATAAGGACAAGGCCAATATAGTACTTCTCTAATTTCCTTTTTAAATTGATTTTCCTTTCTCTTTTTACTCCCATAGAATATTGGTGGAATAATAAATATATCTCTCTCAGAAAGTTGAAAATTATAGCGATTGACAATTTTAAAATGTAGATCTCGAAATTTGCTTTCCAACCATTACTCATAATAAGATTTTGAGCGAACGGTTGATTTTATATGATTTTCGCAAGTTCGCTTCAATAATAACATTTTTCCACATAAAAATCAATTTAAAAAGCAATGACCACCAAATAAATCCGTTCATCATTTTTAAAAAGTCTCTAGGACTATTATGGAGATAATAGAACAAATCCCATGCTTTTATCTTACTCAGATAATTTTATAAAAATGCGCGAAGGTTAAATAAACCTTTATTTAAATCAAATAATTCCCTTAAATCCATAAAAATGTCAACAGATCACGTAATCATGCATACAGACAAGTAAACACACATACGAACACGTCTCAACTCATATCTGATCATAAAAATTTGTCCTTCTTTAATATTTTTCCTTTTTACGCGTTCCGGGTCACGTTCTACCTGACGGCCCGACGCTCAGTTTTTCAATTACGCTTCTCGATATCGACCGACACGTCACTAGGACGAAATACTTTACTTAAACATTTCATTTCGCATAAAAACACATACTTCACATTTTAAATATCTTAACCCCTTTTTAGGACGGGTTCCGTTCTACCTGACGGCCCGACAACACAGCTTAACTCCTAAGCTGACTCTTTAAATTGGAACGCTTTTATTTATGCTTCTAGACTCTAATATACAGTAAAGACAATTAATCAATACTTAATCACATAATTATAATCACTTCACATAAATCACACTTTATTGACTTAATTACGTCGCAAAATTTTCAGTCTTCACATTGTGTATGTGTGTTAGCATGTAAATTATCGTATGGAAATTTCTTAGTAAATTACGACGGCTTCAATTATTTATATGCTAAATATCTTATTTATGTACATGTATAATCATTATTAACATCTAGTGAGGCAATTAATTACTTAAATAACAAATTAAAATTATATAATAAATAAATTGTTATAATTTATATATGGTATTCACATTATCACTTACAAACAATCTATATCTGTTTTTTACGCGACCGAGTATCAATCATGTAACATAAAAATAAATTATATATTGTAATTATATATTTTAAGACTTATTATTAATATTCATGATTTTTTCAAGAATTGGAAGGAATAATTGTAATTATATCGTTATTTAAACCATTTTTAAGTTTTTTTCATTACGACTCTAATATTTCTTCATATAATAATTTGATAACATTGTATACTACTCTCCTGAAATTAAATATTTATCAATTCGATAAAGTTTTATAAATATTAATTGAACTGGTTAATTTCTTCAAATTATTGAACAATATATATTTTTTCTTTAAAGAATATAAAATGCATTGAATCAAATGCTACAATATAGTACATATATAACTTTTATTTAAATAATTCAAAATATTAATATAATTCAAATTATGTGCAGAATATTATCTTGATCAATGAATATTGCTCTAAAAGAATTCTTTTTAAAAATCTAGTTTTTTTAAAGTGAAAAATGAAAAATAAATCGATTTAATATATCATCGTAGTTTTAACAAATCTCGTGAGATCTCATATCAAATTTCGAATATTCTTAAAATCGGGACAAATCCCAAAAATAATAATGCGCTTCAGGTGAAGTTGGTAATTTAATATAAATAATCAATTGACTTGTTACTATAAAGACCTCAAAAACATTAATTTATATTAACATAAGCTATTAAAAAAATTCAAATTATTGGTAAAATATTCTCACCGAGTTTATAATTTAAATTTACTAAACGTATAATGTGACGATGTTTTTCGGCCAGGTCATGTAATCAAATTTCGAGTATTTTTTGAACAATAGGCCAAGTTTTAAAATGCATTGACTCATTATAATTCGAACTTATCTAAATATGTAATACCATTATAGATTTTTTATATATAAGCGATTATGTTTTCAATATTTTTTTAAAAATAAATTATATATGTACATTTTAATTACTTTTTATAATAAAAAATATGTTAAAGGTATATGAGATATATTTTCAAACTAAAAATTGATTAATAAATAAGATAATAATCAATTTATGTACTGTGCCTAATTCTATATCTGGAATTCAATTCTTTAAAATTAAATGTACAAATATTCAACTAACTATCTTTTTTTTCAGAATTCAAGTAAGTATTTTTAAAATTAAATAAAATATTTATTTAGCACACTTACATATTATGTGTATGATATAAAAAGCACATATGACAATATGGTGTAGTGGTAATAGGTTGTATAGTTAAATTAAATAACTTGAATTCAATTTCCACAAACCACATCTTTTATATAAATATTAAAAACAGGGGTAGTTTAGTCTTTTCATTGATTATACCCTTGTTCTCCTATTATATAAAACTAGCATAATAACCCGTGCGAGGCACGAGTTATTTTCTAGAGTTTTTTTATGAATGCAATTATAATATTTTTAGTTATATTATTATTTGTAAATTTTGTATAATGTCTAACATATTTATCTGTGTATCATTTTCATACAAGACATTACTTTAAACAACGTTTCCAATATAGCTCATGAAGAAAAATTTATAAATTCTTGTTTGTGTTGTATAATTGTATTTAATGAATGAATATAAACATGGTACTCAGTGTACGTTTAAAATGAAACAAATAAACTTAATATGTAGAATGTCGTTGGTATGTTTACAAAGAAAAAGTTAAAAATTAACATATATGTTGAATACAGAGTTGACCAAAAATTTTAATTTTTTTTTAAATAAACTATATAACTAGTCTATATTATTAATGAGTTCTCTACTAACTTATAATTAATTTACTCAATTTAAAAAGATAAAAAATGAATAACTGAATTCAGAATTACTTGCAATAATAATATAAAATAATATAAAATTTACACTACTATTAATATAAAAGTTGATTTTAATGAAAAATGTTAGTTTTTGAAATTTAACGTATGTATGTTTGAAAAAATGTTACTCCCTTTGTCCCATTGAATTCTATACGCTACTTTTCGGCATGGTTTTCAATGCTCATTTAAAACATAACTCCACAATATTTTTTTTTAATTTTTTTTTCCTGAATAAAAGTTTCATGTTTAAACTTTTATTCAAAAAAAAAAATTTGAAAAAAACATTATCAAACTATACTTTATAGAAGCCTCGAAATACGTGCAAATAGTAAACGTATAGAATCGAACAGGACGGAGGGAGTAGTTTTTTTACACCACTCTTAATAAAATAAGATTAAGTTATATGTGTCTATGTTAGCATGTGAATTATCGTATATTATATTTCTTAGGAAATTACGATGGTTTCAATTATTTATATGCTAAATATCTGATTTATGTACATGTATAATCATTATTAATATCTAGTGAGGCAATTCATTACTTAAATAACATGTATTTATAATTATTCAAAAATTAAAATTATGTAATAAATAAATTGCAATAATTTATATATGGTATTCACATTATCACTTACAAACAATCTATATCTGTTTTTTACGCGACCGAGTATCAATCATGTAACATAAAAATAAATTATATATTGTAATACTTATTATTGATGTTCATGATTTTTTCAAGAATTTGAAGGAAAAATTGTAATTATATTGTTATTTAAACTATTTTTAAGTTTCTTTCATTACTACTCTAATATTTCTTCATATAATAATTTGATAATATTGTATACTATTCTCCTAAAATTAAATATTTTTCAATTCGATAAAGTTTTATAAATATTAGTTGAACTAGTTAATTCCTTCAAATTATTGAACAATATTTTTTTTAAATAGTATAAAATGTATTGAATCAAATGCTACAATATAGTGTAGATATAACTTTATTTGAATAATTCAAAATATTAAAATAATTCAAAATATTTGTACAATATTATCTTGATCAATAAATATTGTTTATTTAAAAGAATTCTTTTTAAAATGCTAGTTTTTTTTAAAGTGAAAAATGAAAAATAAATCGATTTAATATATCATCGTAGTTTTAACAAATCTCGTGAGATCTCATATCAAATTTCAAATATTTTTAAAATCAGGACAAGTCCCAAAACACTATTGCGCTACCAGTGAAGTTAGTAATTTTAATACAAATAATCAATTGATTTGATCCTATAAATACCTCAAACGCATTAATTTATATTAATATAAGATATCAAAATATTTCACATTATTGATAAGATATTCCCGTCGAACTTCTAATTTAAATTTACTAAACATAGAATGTGACAATATTTTTCGGCTAGTCATATAGTCAAATTTCAAGTATTTTTTGAACAATGGGCCAAATTCTGATTTCAAATTCAAAATAAACTAAAATTCATTGACTTATTATAATTCGAACTTATCTAAATAATTAATATACCAATCTAGATTATTTATATATAGGTGATTCTATTTTCAAAATTTTTCTTTAAAAATTATATATGTACATTTTAATTACTTTTTAGAATAAAAAAATGTTAAAAATATATGAGATATATTTTCAAACTAAATAATAATAATAAATAAGATAATAATCCATTTATGTACTATGCCTAACTTTATATGTGAAATTTAGTTTTTTAAAATTAATTGTACAAATATTCAAATAACTATCTTATTTTTGCGGAATTCAACTAGCTATCTTTAACGTTAAATAAAATATTCCTTTAGCACACTTACATATTATTATGTGTATGATAAAAAGCACATGTGACAATATAGTGTAGTGGTACGAGGTTGTATAGAAGAATGAAGCAACTCGAGTTCGACTCCCACAAAACACAATTTTTATATAAATATTAAAAACATGGGTAGTTCAGTCTTTTCAATGAGACTTTTTAATCTCAAAATATTATCCCCTTGTTGTGCTATTATATATAGAAGACATATTAAAAATAGGGGTAGTTTAGTGTTTTCAATGATTATAACCTTGTTCTCCTATTATATATAGGAGAAGAGATAGGTGAATCATAAGTATCATTTTGGATCGAATTCCTTCCTAGTTATAATTTGATAATTATGAATCAATTTAATTTAAAACTTTAATTTGTTTACTTGCAAAACTATTTGTAAATTATGTATTTTTATTAAATCATATGTAATGGATAAATTTTATAATAAAAATTTCTAAAATAAAGTTTATTGTAATCTAAATGAGTTTATGATAACAATTTATAAAATACATTATTTCCATAATAGAATTGTGGTAGAAAGATAGTTAGAATTTTAAATTTAAAAATATTAATTAAATATGGTTGTGACCCAAATCTAGTATGAACTCCATTTAGGGTTTAAGGTTCAATTCATTAGGAAATGTGAAAACCTAAGCTACAAGAAAAACGGTTAAATACGACCGGTTAAAAATCAGTTGTATTTAGTTAAATTCGACCGTTTTCGGTCGTATTTAACTAAATACGACCGGTTTTTGGACCGCTCGCATTCGCTCGAGTCATATTTAGTAAATCGATCGTATTTAGTATACGAGCGGCTAAATTCGACCGCCTAAATTCGACCGAAAGCCGTTGAATTTGTTTTTCACCTAAAATTTAAAAATCCCGCCCAAAAAATTGAATTTTTGAAAAAAATTAAAAAGTCCGCATAAACTATAAATTCGACCGTATATGGTTAAAAACATTGTGCTAAATACAACCGAATACGGTCGAATTAACGAGCACCAAACTTAAAAAAAAAATCTCGCCGGAAAATTCTCAAATTCCGGTGAGCTTCAAAAAATCCGGCAACCATTCCGATAAAATTAAAAATAGAAAGAAAACTAGCATACTTTTCTTGACTTAGTCACCGACCCTTTCCTTGACTCTTCCTATTTCATCAGGTCCACATATCAAAACTTTGCATGTTCATGTTCTAAGTTCAAGTTCATAACAATTTTTTAATCCTTCCCCCTTTTATCTATATACATCTCTGATCTCTATATAAACACACACTGTCACAAAAATACATCTATTCGGAAACAGTAGGAGGGCAATTTGGTGTTGTTGGAGTTTAGATCACTTACATTAAATACAGAAAGACTGATCAGATTTTTAGAGAGTGTGTTTTGATTTAATCATGTCAGATAAAGCAGCACCAACAAAGACCAAAAACTTGTTTCTAAAGTTTCTATCAAAGGCTGCATCAGCTCCTTTCAGTCCAAATAAAGAAAAGAGATCATCACAGAAATCGCATACCGGGAAAGGCAGTAAGGCTCCTATAACATCGATTATCCCAGCCGATGCGCTACGTAGTAGATCGGAAAACTCGAGCTTCGGCGCCCGTGAACCAACATCGCCAAAAATCTCGTGCATTGGAACAACTTAATCTAATGGTTATGAATCATAACAACTCAAAGGTGGTGCGATCTGATTTAGAAGGTGATGTGAAGAAAAAGAAGAAGCCTTTGGCCATGAAGAAACAGGGGAGGGGCGGGGATGCAGAGGACGGGGGTAGGGGTGGGGTGTGGGGAGGGTTAAGTTAAAAAAAATTGATTTTTAGTTTTTTTATAAAAAGTAAAATCAGTCGTTGGATTATAGTTTAGTGATTGAATCTGGCACGTTGGATCTAAATCACGTGGATCGTTGATGTGGACATGCTAAATACGACCATAATCAGTTGAATTTAGGAGTGTCAATTTATAAATTCATATATTACGTATTTTCTGTTATAAAAATTAAAATCCGGATAATTTTTATAAAAATATATTGTAATTTGTTAATCTTTTTCTTAAAATATTATAATTTTATAATTTATTTTAACAACTCATTATTTTAATAAGAAAATTAAAATTATGATTTTGATCAATTTTATGATAAATTACATTTATTTTTATGATATTGGACTAACACCAGTAAGAAGGTCTGGTCAAAATACTATTTGATTGTTAAAATAGTAAACTAAATACATTTATTTTTTTCTAAAATTTCTATCATATCAGTAAAATATATTGATATTAACATCTATAATGTTGGATCATTCATAAATATTTTTAAAAAAATCGAAACATCGTTATGAGAATAAACACTAGTAAGAAATATTGGTCAAACTACTAGTTGACTGTTAAAATAGTAAACAAGATACATTTATTTTTTTCTAAATTTTTTATTGTATCACTAAAATATATAAATATTGACATATGTAAGGTTGGATCATTTATAAACATTTTATAAAAATCAAAACATCGATATTGGACTAACACTAATAAGAAGTACCATTGTGACTACTAGTTGACTGTTAAAATATCAAACCAAATACATTTAATTTTTTCTAAATTTTTTATTGTATCACTAAAATATATAAATATTGACATCTGTAAGGTTGGATCATTCATAAAAAAAAAAATTGAAATATCGATATTGGACTAACACTAATAAGAAGTACCGGTCAAACTACTAGTTGACTGTTAAAATATCAAATCAAACACATTTATTTTTTTCTAAATTTTTTATTGTATCACTAAAATATATAAATATTGACATCTGTAAGGTTGGATCATTCATAAACATTTTTTAAAAAATCGAAACATCGATATTGGACTAACTCTAGTAAGAAGTACTAGTCAAAGTACTATTTGATTGTTAAAATAGTAAACTAAATACATTTATTTTTTCTAAAATTTCTATCATATCAGTAAAATATATTGATATTAACATCTATAAGGTTGGATCATTCATAAACATTTTTTAAAAAAATCGAAATATCGATATTGAACTAACACTGATAAGAAGTACTGGTCAAACTAGTAGTTGACTGTTAAAATATCAAACCAAATACGTTTATTTTTTTCTAATTTTTTTATTGTATCACTAAAATATATAAATATTGATATCTGTAAGGTTGGATCATTCATAAACATTTTGTAAAAAATCGAGATATCGGTATGAGACTAAACACTAGTAAGAAGTACTAGTCAAACTACTAGTTGACTGTTAAAACAACAAATCAAATACATTTATTTTTTCTAAAATTTTTATCATATCATTAAAATATATAGATCTTGACATCATTACGGTTGGATCATTCATAAACATTTTTTAAAAAATCGAAACATCGGTACGGGTCTAAACACTAATAAGAATAACTAGTCAAACTACTAGTTGCCTATTAAAATAGCAAACCATATACATTTATCTTTTTCTAATTTTTTTATAATATCACTAAAATATATAGATCTTGACATCCTTACGGTTGCATCATTCATAAACTTTTTGTAAAAAATCGAAACATCGGTATGAGACCAAAATTCTGAAAATAAAATAATATTACCGAATGCATTCATAATAGATAAATACAATTGATTTCTACTAAAATTACAATTTTTAAAAAAGCGGAAAATTTCCCCCACTTTTGCAACCAATGTTTTAAAAGTGCTGGAAATTTCCCGCCATTTCAAAATATCAGATTCGACCGAAAAGGTTGAATTTAGGAGTGTCAAAAAAATTGGTTGGCGGGAATTTTTTTCTCATTTATTTGGAAAGGCTAAATTCGATTGGATGTGGTTGAATTTAGGAATACCGCTAAATTCAACCGTACATGGTCGAATATAGTATTCCCCCCATTTTTTTGGTATGGGTAAATTCGACCGAATGCGGTTGAGTAATTTAGGAGTACTGCTAAATTCAACCGTATACGGTCGCATTTGTTGCGAAATTCGACCGTATAAATACGACCGTAAATAAATACGACCGCATGCGGTTGAATTTAGCCGCACCCCTTAATTCAACCGAAAGTTATTGAATTTGACCCCAGTTATATTTGTGCGGTTGTATTTAGCCTTGTTTTCTTGTTCTATAAGGCTTCCAAGTTGTTCGTGGTACCCTACGGTAGTCATTGGCATGTCGTCATATATAGTTCGTTTGTAACCCATGGCACCCTAGGACATAGGAAAAGGTTCTAGGAATAGGCTACCAGTAAGCTTACCGGCCCTACGACTACCATGTCGGACTTCCAGGAATAGTAATAGGATTTCAGGACAGGTTACCGATATGGGGCTACCAGGTCGGGGTATCACTAGCAGGCTCTCGCTTCCCGCGATAGCCGAAAGGAAAGTAGAACGGGATTAAGACAGCCTTCTATCATTTAACTTCTACTTATATACTTGGCATATACATTATAATGGACAATTATATGTGATAATAAGGCCTTCACAGCCCTAATTCAGCTAGAAAACTTGAGAGAAAGGCTTTATCTCTTGAGGATAATCACAATCCCACGATGGTTATGACAGGTATATTAAGAATACAATAGGGCTTGATCTGCTATATATAGGGGTATGTAGGCAATTTATAGGATCCCAAGCCATTTCTACGCACAAGTGCATGAGCATTGATATTCTGGTATGGCACGTCCATAGGAGTTCTTGATCAAACTTTTTAATTTTATGTAGCTCGATCTTCTGTACTTTGTCTCGATCAGTCTTCGTGCTTGTTAGAATGTAGTTTGGAATTACAAAGTTCCCTAACTTGTTTCTGGCAGTGGCAGTATAGGATCAATCACAGGCCTCACGTTTACACTACGGAGCAAAATTGATCCAGCATGTGATCCTGAATTTATTCTAGAAACTGCTGCTGCAATACATCTATAAATGAGTGCAGTCAAAAGCTCATTGCGGGTGTATTTTTTTTTTTTCTATTCTAGTACTCCATCTAGTTTGTCTTCATTTTCCACTACGGCCTTCAATTTTGCTAGCTTTGTGTTGGGAAACACTACCTCCTTTGTGGTCCAATTTTTATCTGGATATGACAGAGTTGTGTCTAAATCAACTATAGTATGATGGAGGAACGTACAGCTTATACACTAAATGTGGGGATAGATGTGATAATTTCTGGTGAGCGCATAGCGGAGTCATGACAAAGAAGCACACTACCTTAGGAAAGAGCAAAGAGTAAGAGCATCTCCTAGACGATGACAAAGGTTAACTGCTACAGCTATTCCTCCGCAAGTAAAATGATCCAATTGAACATGCATTATAGTACCATGATATATATCAGATAAACTGATTCCAAATTGTAAACCCTCTTCTTCTTCCTTCCCGGAGCTTTTTCCAGAACCTTTGCCAACTTGCATCCAAATTGGACGTCAACAAAATGAACGCCTTCGTCATTACAATCAACATAGGATCCAGAATATAGCCTTCCGGGGAAAGGGTAGTACTTAGACAGTGTCTCGGATAAAGACTTCTCGAGTATATCTAATTTTGATGCATTATTTGGGATCGGCTTTGAACTGCGATCAGAGTTGTACATGGGGATATAATAAAATCACTGGAATTTTGATGCAGCTGCCTTCTGAAGATTGATGAACAAATCAATCCTCTGAACGCCATGTATGTTAACTTTCTGAGATGAAACATGATGCAATTATTAAAAATAGAAGCAAACAATAAACCCCATTAGCACAACTGGGTAAGTCCGGTTGATCAAAGCCCATTAGCACAACTGGGTAAGTCCGGTTGATCTCGTGAAATAAAAAGTAAATGCAATAGCTGTTTTTTTTGACAATAAATGATTATATATAAAAAGAAACACTCCTCACATGGAGGTACAACAACAAGAGTAATAATTTTTTCAAAAATTATATTCAAGAGATTACATACATGAAAATAATCTAAAAACTCTATAGGAAGCACTCTGAAACATCAGAGAACCCAACAAATATTGGAAAGTCATGAAATATCAACTCAAGTTAGAGGTAGGGCAGGGCATAGCACTGAATCGATCTCACTGGAGTATATTAAAAGGTAAGAACCTTATTCGTAACAGTCCAAGCTGGTGATTTTGGACTAATGTCATCACTCAGGCGATTAAAATAACCATTCTGGTTAGCAGATCACATGCAAAATATGATTGGCGCCTGATTACATGCAACTATGCAACTCTTTTCTGGAGATGAATGATGCCTCAAAATAAAAACAACCTTGTAACATCATAAATATGTAAAGTACAACATAAAAATATATGGTAGAAACTTACGACCGCGTAGTGATGGGTTTCACAGGCCGCACCTCAACTAGAATAACGTTTTAGTTCAGTGAAGTCTGCAACAATAAATTCTTATTTATATTTTCATTCCAGTTTTAGAAATGTTGTAACGTAGTCATTTCAGGGTTATTACTGCCATATTAAATTGAACCTCTGTTCATAAATCAAATCGCTTTCAAGCCTTGGCAACCCCTTAGATCTGTAGAAAATTTCACAAGCTGAATTCACCCAGTAGGCAAAACTGATCTTTTTCTTTGATTTCATAGGATCAAGATGTTGATTTAATTGATTTAGATGCTTGTACAATGAGTATGGAATTATCATCAAAATGACAACACTAACATGACATATATCACAATGTGCTCTCTGTTTGCCCTTCTAAGAAAGACTTTCTGCCTACACCGATATCACAAGGGCATAGTAAAATTGAAGATATCCTGAAATGTCTTTCTACTGTTTACTTCAGTTATCTTTTCATACTTTCCATTCTGCCTTTCCCATCTAAAGGTTAGCTCTTCAGCATCACAAGAAAACAGGTCCATCAAATTGTTCAATAAAGGACCCCAGTACAGTTTACAACATCGCATTCGCATATATTTCATGGTAATCAGCGGATTGGGCGGTATTGTGTGGTTCCACGCTTTGGAGGTAACTTCCTCAAAATGAAAAGGACAAGGCTAGAGGGCAGTATCTCCACCAACTGTAGAAGGTGCCATTAAACAAAAAAAACTGATTTTCCTTGCAAGTACAAATAGGGGACACAAACTAAAAGCAAGACTATGAATTAAATACAGTAGTAATAAGCTTCGATGCCAGCTTGAAACACAATTCTTGGGGGAAAAGTGAATGAAAGGACTGCTCTAATTGGAAGACTCAAACCACCATTTAAAAGGATGGCAACTAGATTCTGTAGTTTATAAAAAACATGATTTATTCTCCTTTTCGTTTTGCTAAATGAAATTTTATAAACAAGACTTTTCATCGTAAAGCACAAGGCCTTTCGAGATGAATACTGAATGGGTAAACTTATGTCGGAATGGACTGAAACAATGGTACATAATGAGTGTTTATAATGAAATTCGCTTGGATACTAGTGTTGATAAAATCGTAATATATGTTTCTAAAATCCCTGCTAGTCCAAGAGGCACAACCATGTTAAGCAATATGCAGACGCTAGCACTAAAATATTAACAAATCCTTTAATGTCCCAAAAATGAAGTGACTGACACACCATAAACATCAACATAATTAAAAGGAAAAGCAGTCACTTGCATAATCATACACTATCTTATAATAAACATCAAAAAGATAACATGTAAGCTAAAACAGATACTCACCAAATAATACACGAAGCTCAGAACAGGGTGGTACAAAACATCAAGGTTAGCAGCTTTATTAAATGCATTAAAGCACATCTACAAGAAAGAAGAAATTCACTAGAATTAGAATAACAGCATTAATCATCAAAAATTTCACACTGATTTTCATCAATAACAGAGTAATTTGAATATCTTAAACATTTAAAATCTTGTGGAAAGACAAAGCAGAAGATGCATTTATCACACTGGCTCACCATTATGCATCTGATGAGGAAACATGTAAAGCATATGGTAGTAAGATAGCCAACCTGCGAGAGACATAATTACACAGCAAGTGGGAAAGAGTAATGTTGAACTGGCATAAAATCAAGACTATATATACATTGTACGTGCATGCTCGTGTGGTTTAGGTACCTCCTGTAGCTTCTTACGACGACCTCTTGATTCCACTGGGAATCGCTGCAACATCAAGTAGAGCCTGTGTTGAAATGAAATTCACAGATTGGGTAAATACTAGTAGTTTACAAAAGATATACATTAATTTAAATATGTGAAAGCAAGCTACTGCCTTCAGGTGACAGTCACTGATGGGTGCATCTGTATCTACTTTTTTCTTTTCTGGAAGAGGGGGCTGGATAAAAGCCCAAAGTCTACCTACATACTAAGTTAATGATCACAAGCAGTGACCGACACTGATCACTCTAGATGACTAAAAATTTCAGTAGTCTGTAATCACTTGGACACCTGTGCCCCTTCCCAGAGCTGACCCTGACTATAACCACGTAAAATTGCATGATGACATGACTGCACCGAGACACAGCTATGTCCGGTTTAATGAATGATTAAGGAAAGAAAAAGACAGTACCTTCCACCATATATAACAAATCCCAACGCCGCAAACAAAGATATACCTGCCCAGGAAGATGTGTTAAGAGCAGCTTTTCGGAGATCAGTTCATAATATATTAATGATACAAAAGTATGATAAGACACCAAAAAGAAGCACTAACCAGCGAAGAACACCTTCGATATGATGACCAAAACTGAGATAGGATACCACCATATAATCAACCACATGACAATCTGAAAGATATTCGAAAAAAATTACTCAAAAAGTTAATGTTTGAGGTCAATGTATGTACATTGTTTATAAATAGCATCAACATTATAACACAAGTCAACAATAGTACTCTTGATGCAGGAGATGAGTTAATAGTCTAAGGGCAATAAGATGTTGCATGAGCAGCAATCCAAAAAGATGAGCCGCTAATCAGAATAAAGTGTAGCCCTGTTTGTGCATCACTGCATAGTTGACTAGCACCATTTCCCCAAATCACGGAGCTTTAATTTCACGATAACGTTTTTATTGAGAAAATGTGTTGTTTGTTCAACAAGTATTCGAATCACTCACAAAGAAAATGTACTCTGTCTAATCACACACTCAACTAGACGAAAAGTGTTACTAGTTTATCATCACTTTATAAAGCAAAAATTAAGTAATTTGTACATACATATCTAATTTTTGCATAAGAACCTGATTAGCCTATGGTAAGCTAGAATAATCATTGGTATATAAACCTGTATGGCATAAATAACACTGTTGATTATCAAGAAATTTGGCCTGAGTCCATCAGTAGATTCATCATGTGCCTGTTTAATGATCAAAGTGACATCAGTACAATTATAATTAACAGTTAACACTACTAACCAACAAGGAAAGTTAATCGTGGTAGAAGTTTAGGTACCTGATAGTATATTTCTGCCCAGAATAAAACTAATAGGGTGTAAGTTGTGAAAAATGCAAGACTTGGCACATCAAGCAACAGATGTTGTACAATCTGAAAATCAACTCATTAATGGCCCAGCTTAGAGATATTTTAAAGGTATAAACCGGTTTCAGATGTTAGTTGAAGAAAGTTCTTACCTCTGGTTGCAAATTTTGAACATCTTGACGGAAAACAAAAACAACGCATCGAACTGAAAAACGAAAACCAACATACGTTAGGAAAAGTAAACAAACAAGAACAAAAGGAAGAGAAAGAGAGGTGCAACTACAAGCAGCGGCGTAAGCAAGTTCCAAATAAGGGGCACATAAATTCATTGTAGTAAAAATTTGAAAACAAAATAGGAGACTCGTTGACTAAATTTACAAATTATTTTATTTGTTGATGCCAAGAAAAAGTAAACCATCTCAGCTACTAGATTTGTTTCTTAACATCTTTAATGTATAGTACTAGTCTCAAAATCCGTGCCAACTGCCCCTCCCCCTTGTTTCCACCACTGACTACAAGTACAGAAAAAACAACAAACCTCCATTGACCAAGAAGTTAAGAAAATGGAAAACCTTCTGAGTTGTCCATCCATACTCGGGCAGTCTTAGCTGTATCCGGAACAATTGTACCTAACACAACCCAAGCTTTAAATTACCATTATGAGAGGCGTAGATAATCACATTGTAGCAAAAAGCAAAAAATTTGCCATAAAAGTGTCAAAGATATTATTAGAACATATGTTTTGACAGACATCTAAGATGCAAACACATAATATTTCATAATTATCTAAACAACTTCAATCAGCATGAGTTTTCTTTTATAAAAATTATACCCTTGAAAAAGAAAATCTTTTCTCTTCCCACTGTCCATCATAATTTCATAATTCCCTCCTAAACTGGCTATATACGGAATTAATATCACATTTAGATAGGATATACATTTCCAGAGCACAAAAAGCTAATTGGATTTGTCTCATAAGCCTGGGTCCATGTGCCGCAGCTGTCGTCAGGAACACGTCGCAGAAGAAGAAGTGTATCCCCTAAATCCTAATAAGTCACTATGACTGACAGCAGTACAGCACAATGAGTAACAGACAGGAACTAGAAACCAATCACCCACCACATCTTAGAAAAAGGCATAAACCAAATATCATCTACCCCGTTTGGGGGTACGTATGAACTGTAACCACCAAACACAGATAAAAAATCGGGAGATTCAAGTGCTGTGTTACAAGTATACAACATATATATGATAGATAATAAATATTTTCAATGTTATATATAATGAATCCATTATTACAACTTTAAGCTTTGGAAAAGTGAAACCAAGTTCATTAATTGAATTGTCCTTAATTTTTGATGACAGAAACCAAATCGTCGAATTCACAAATTAACATTTAGAGATGCTGAGCACGATTTAAAAATATTGATTTTTAAAGCAATTATTTATATCATTATTTAGGAAATGAAACAACTGTAATTTGTTATTAAGTTTGATCATCTTAGATAAGTAGATTATTTGGAATATTCTAGGTCATGGTGGTAGAATATTAAAAGGATTTGTTTCCATTACTTATTTACTAGTATCCTTATCGTTAACACGTCGATTGTTGGTCAGTTACAGGATTTTTACACTGATAAAAGAAAAAGTAATCTCATAACATTGCATGACTTTAATTATTGAATTAAGATTGTATGTTTCCATCCTTTTATGTTTTATTCCATAAACTCTTTTATTCTTGTTTTGTCAATCAAATTGGCATCAAGAACTTAGGTTTTTTTAATGGATTTCTTAATTTCCAGAAGATCTAGGGTTTAAAACGAAAAGGAAAAAATACCGTTCTAAGGCATTATTCATAGTCACTGTTCATCGACACTATTCATGAGAGGTAATATTCATCGGCAATGTTCACCCAAAACAACTTTTATGTGGTCAAAATATTCAAGATTTCAGAGAAATGAGGTAACACCACTAATATTATAGACGGAGTAAAGAATATACTTGTTCTGGTTAATGATTTGGTGGTCACAGACTCAGTGGGTGAAAGTGAAGTGCAAAGATGGGAACCTATTAAACAAATGAGGCTTTTAAAATTCGAAATTGTAAGCATAGAAACCGACACCGTCACGGTGAAACATATTGATTTTTTAGGCGAACATAGCTCGTTAGTAACTGAAAATGGTAGGATTGCGCACAAAGACATGATGTGCCACTGTCTCACTGAACTTGAAGATGACAGATTTCAAAATTTCAGCAATGATGGGCACTTAAGTAAAATATTGATTTAATTTTCCTCTACTTCTTTTATTTAAAAAATAGAAGGAATTGTAATTTGTTATAAAGTATACACACACACACACATATATATATAATTATATATATAATGGTTGTCACATAGGTAAGTCTAGTCAAGTCGTCCATCTCGTCAACTAGTCAATAATTTAATAATAATAAATTAAATATTATATGATTATATAAAACTTATATGTGATTCCTCACAACAAAGTCCAACATTTTTATACGTATGGTATTAGTTACAAAATAGATATGTTGATTAAGAACATCTCTTTATTTCCCTCCTATATATTACACACACATATGTATATGCTGACTACTCATACATATACATAGACTATACATATAAATGTACACCTATAGTTTTAATCACTTTATATGTACATAAAAACACACATTTTATCTACAATTCAACCGAGAGTAAAAGTGAGAAGAAGTTAAACAAAGGGAGAAGAAGACATGCTGATATTAGCATGTTGCATGTCATTTAGTAGGAATTCGAAAAATTCAGTTTTCTCATTTTAAATTTTACACTAGTCGCCCGACTAGTTGACAATTTGCAAGTCGATCCTCTCAAACGGACTAGTCTCGACTAGACAAGCGCCATGACAACAATAATACACACACACATAGATTAACATGAAGTATCTAAACTATGGTAGTAGTACAACAAATTAGAGGAGTTGTTTTCCTTATTAACTAATTCCCTATTATTCAGTTGTTGGTTGAGTTAGGGTTTGGACTCCTATACAGGGATATGCTATCTTTTAATATTAGTAGCATTTCATAACTGGATTGAGATTTCTGTCTATGTGAGTTGCGATGGATACAAATTTCTATTTTCTACGTTTGCCCTCAAAAACTCCTTGGAGCGGTAATTCTTCTACAACTAAATCACTTTGCGGCTAGTAAATTTTCTGCTATAATTTCCACGACAACTTATCCTATCCTTTTAATTTTTTTACTCCACAATTTTTGTTCCCAATACTTGTCATGCATCGTTTCGTATATAAGATTAATATCACAACTATATTGAGATGACAACTTTAAATCCCAAAAATACCACCATTAATGTCACCCCCGAATACACACCTCACATACCCCTACTTACGCCACATGTTACACTCAATACACACCACCGCTCTCAATGCACTCGGAAAGTCAAACCTCTGCTTCCTAAACTTCAATGTGACTCTTACTCTCGCACCATGGACATATTTTTTCACACCACAACATGTGAAGACATAAACTCACCCTGCTAAGTCAAGTTCAAATAACAACCTAACTAAACCCAACCAAACACTCCGCAACGAAACACAAAATGCACAACCAACACATAGCAACACAAAACAAAAGCACAAACCATTTGGTTCTCCTGTTCCAATTTGATCATCTCAGCTAAACCCTTTACACAATCCATATAAATATATATTAATTCATCATTCAGCAACAAAAAAAACACATATATTCATCCAATTAAACCAAGCACAGGCACATAAAAAAACAAGAAAATAAACCAAACCCACAATAAAAAAATCACTAAACTGCACAATATAACTTGAAAACATGATCTAAAATACAATTAAGTGTGAAACTTTTACCAGAGCGATGATAGAGAGGATGCCAAAAAGAGAAGCAAGAAGGTGAAAAATGAAGGCCTGCCATTGTGTCGATTCATTAATAAAAACCCACCAATCAGACGTTTCTTTTTTTACTATTAACTTCATCACCGACGACCAGGTCGCCGGTGCCCGACCCATCGCCGGAGATTTTTTATTATAAGGGAGGAGAATTTTATTAGATTTAGATATGTAAATAAATATAGGTCGAGGAGAGGAACTGAAAATTAATACATTTTGTACATGTTTTCTATATTATAAAGGTGATAAATAAATAGTATTTTGTTTTGTAAATAGGTTTTATTCGGTTCCCAAAAATTACAAGAAATTTTTGTGGGAGAAATAAATATATACTAATATTTTAGGGAAAAAAAAGTCGTAACACGGTTTTAATAAATAAATCGACAAAATATTCACATAATTGAGTCAAATTTTAACATTAAATTAATCAATAAAAAGTTCACATAAATATCTTCCAAAACATTTATTTAAAAAATTAATAATACAAAGAACTATTTAAATTTTATATGATAAATTAGTTAATATTTACTTGAAATTTAAATAATAGATAAATATATAATACATGTAATCTAATACGAATATTATCAATTAAAAATGAATTAAATATTCTAGACTTATAAATATATTAATAGAAATCATACCTATTTTTAATAAATATAATTTTTTTATTATAAATCAGGATTGAGGGATGAGAAGCAGGAAATTGGAAAAGAGTCAAATTGGGTCGGGATGGGAATATCCGAGTCTCTAGGCTCATATAAATATATGATTAAATTAAATTGAGTTTTGCCGTTTTGGGTATGAATTCATTTTTTCCGAGTCCAACTTAATACTAGAAAGGGAAGGCTGAGTTGAGCTCAGTTGAACATTTTTTATTGGAGCTCTACCGTGACATGTTCCACTCTGTGAATTAGTTCATTACACCATGCCCCCCGGACCATGTTTGAGGTCGGAAAGAGGGGGTGTGGGACGTGGGGTTAAACACTCAAACCAGGCCTTGAAATTTAACAAACTCCTTCAACTCTCCCTTTTGTCTCTTTCAAAATTGACATCATTAATTCAGACACATGCATATATAATGCAAGTACCTATACATGCTACTACTACTACTTCCACACTCATCCCTTTCAATAATTCAGTTTCAACACACACTCACTGTGTGTATGACAAAGACATTTTTGTCAACAGGGTCTGGTTGCTTCCTGTAATGAATCAAGTAGAGGTGGACTATCAAAGATTCCACAAGAAACCTCTGCATTTGCAGCTGGTGGGTCTTTTCTCTATTTAACTCTTACTTTTTCCATTGCCAAGAAACTAGAGAAAAAACATTGTATTTTTATTACCCTTTTGGTGATATTGCTTCAAGAAAAGATTTTGAGTCTTGTTTTGGTAAAAAGATCAAATCTTTAATCTCTCAGGTATATGTGTAAGTTATAACCTTATACACTACCCAATTTGTTTTACTGAGCTATCACATTACTTGCATTTTCACTTCAATATGTAAATTCTATTGTATCTTTGTTTCAGCTATCACACTATTATTATCACTTCAATATACCATTCTTTATTGTATCTTTGTTTAGAAAGTTGAGTAGCATGCTAATGGGAGTAGAGAAGAAGGATAAACAAGAAGGACTACAGGATGGAGATGAGCTCAATTCCACATTCTCTTTGAGATCTCAAGGTTTAGAGATTGATGGCACAGGTATATTACTTTTCTTTTCTTTCTTTCTTTCTTTTTTTCTGTCATTTTAGGTGTGTAAATGATATGCACTATGTAGTAATGGGTAATTTATATAACTTGACTTATGATTAGATAAGTTAGATTGTAATCTGGTAGAATTTCTATTTGGTGTGATAAGGTTCTTGTTTTTTTGGTTGGCTTCTGGAGAATGGTGTGGAGAAAGTTGGGATCATGGCAATTAGTTCGATTAAAGTTTGTGCTCCTAATCCGAAAATGCAAATTAATCTATGCAAATTGAAGTGTTACTTTATATGCCATGCCATTACTTGGTTAAATGGGATAGGAAAACGTAAAGTTGGATTTTTAAATTAGTGAACCATATGTTCAAGTTTTTTGCTTGATTGATTATAATGTGATATCCTTTGGAGAGAGTTGTAAACTAGTAATTTGCTTTGGATATCTTCCCTTGGATAATGAGGTCTCTTGATTTAAAGGAACTGACTTTAGTTGATTTATTGAGTTTATGTTGTCAAATTTAAATTGTAATAGTGACTATATGTTGGCAGGACTAGGTGTGTGCTGCTCTGAGAGTTGCAAAGATGTAGATGTTGTAAGTGTTGCTCCTCAGTGTTTGACTTCCACTGCAGTTGCATCATTGGCCATGGGAATTGGTAGCGACCATACATTGAAAGATCAGCCTTTTTATAATTCAAGAATTAAGTTTCAAGAGGACAGTGGCCTTGACAATATAACTTTGTCGTCGTCGGTTTTTGAGTTTCAGAGAGCACAGTGTGGCCTGCAAAGAGCGAGTCTTGCTCCTTTCTTCAAAGCTCCACCTTCCAAATGGGATGATGCTCAGAAATGGATAGCCAGTCCAACAACCAACCGAAATACAAACAGGCAGCTCCATGTAGAGGGTGGTGTTGGAATGAGGAAGAATAATCAGTTTGGCTATGGGAACCGACAAACATCTATGAAAGTTGTTTTAGAAATTCCAGATCAGATGTTGGTCACTTATGAAGAACAGGATACCAAGAGGATGGAACTGAACCCGGAATTCAACGAAGCTGGATGGCGTAATCCTGTTAAGTGGGAGGGTGATCCATATCAAAGTACTGATCCATATAACAACACAGTGGTCACAACTGAAAACTTTCTCAAACAATCAGCAAGTAAGACTCTGGGCACCGATTTTAGTGTTCCCAGATTGCAAAGGCAATCTGCAATCTTGGTCCTTGAATTTTTTTTTTGTCAATAATGGCATTGAATTAATTTAAGAGTAAATTGCAAAGTGGTGGCTCAACTTTACCCGCTTTTGCATTTTGGTGACCGAAATTTCAAATTTGTTATATAGTGGCCAAATATTAGTTTTATATTTCAAAAAGGTGGCTAGGGCCACTTTTTAAAGAACAAACATCAGATTTTTTTTCTCTCAAAAAAGTGGCCCTAGCCACCTTTTTGAAATATAAAACTAATATTTGGACATTATTTTGTAAATTTGAAATTTCAGCCACCAAAATGCAAAAGCGGGTAAAGTTGAGACACCACTTTGCAATTTACTCTTAATTTAATGGCGAATATTGATCTATTTTCATCTATTTGTAAGATTGCCTACAGTTATGGTGAAGGGTCTCGTGTCTGGCAGTGGAACTGAATCATAGTTTTTGTTAGTTTTTCTTACACATTAAGGCGCACATCAATACTTCATGCAGTCGTTACAGAATATAATTGGCTAAACAAACTTGATTTTGGAAATACGGTGTTGAACTTCTGAAAATGCTTATGGTCCCTTGTGCATAGATTTTCTGCTTTATGCGGATTATCTATTATTTCAGTGCATTATCATCTGATTTGGTCTTTGTTGCATAAACTTTCAGCGCACAAAATTTAAATCTGGTATATAAGAAAAAAAGAGGAATACATAACATATATATTGTTGGGTAACAATTTTCTTGACTTAACTTAACTGTACTAGGTTCTATTTAGTTGTGTGATGGATGCTATGTGATGATTTATGAGATGTCCTGTCTGTTTTACTTTTACTAGAGAGGCAGTGGTCTTTCTACTGTCACAGTTGTAAGCAATTTGATAAATAAAAGACATTTACCAAATTTGATTTTTGAGTTATGCAGTTAATCTGAGCCAGCATGATTCATCTATGTCCATCCATAGTGCAACAACAATTATTCCACCCCCTTCAACAACTAGATCAGTATCAATGAGAGATATGGGTACAGAAATGACTCCTACTGCTAGCCAGGAGCCTTCCAGGACTGGAACTCCTGTAAGGGTAACACCTATCCGCACTCCAACCTCTTTACAGCTATCAACTCCAAGAAGAGCTTCATCGAGCCCATATCATTCCAGCAACGTGTCAGATTGCAATAAAAAGGAATTGTCCGAGAAGGAGATGCAAATAAAAACTAGGAGAGAGATTATGCTCCTTGGAACGCAGCTGGGTAAGATCAATATTGCAGCTTGGGCTAGCAAAGAAGAAGAAGATAATGATGCTTCTACTTCATCGAAATTTCTTGAACGGGAGAAACAACTTAAAAATTTGATTGAGACGCGTGCAGCTGCTTGGGAGGAGGCAGAGAAAGCTAAGTGTATGGCCAGGTTGTTTTCTGGAATCCTTGATCGGCTTTTGCCCAAATAAGATTCTATATCCAATTAACTCAAAATACCAGTACATGAATCTTTACTACGAACTAGGGGTCTCTTTCTCTACCACGGATGGTTTTGCTTGATATCCTATATTCTTTCTCCTTATAGTCTTTGGGTTTCGTCAACTTGTTAAATTGCCCCACTGGCATTAGCCAAATACTTGTTTAACTTTTGCACAATTTTTTTTTGTCCACGACTCTTACTATTATATTCTTATGTCTGGAATTCTATTTCCAAAGATAAAGTTACTTGGTGTATATTTAAAGCCACGGATACATACATTTTCCATGTCTGCTTGATATTCCAGTTTTAGAAACAAAGTCACTGATGTTTATTCAATTGCCAGATTCAAGCAGGAAGAGATCAAGATACATGCATGGGAAAACCATGAAATAGCAAAGAATGAAGCTGAGATGAGGAAAATCAAGGTGAGGTGTATGCTTTGCTACTAAACTCTGTATGAAATCAGGACAATTCATATGAAAGGCTGTATTGTGGAAAAAGAAATTCTGAAAAATTCGAAGTTGATCTGTCTCCCTTGTTTTTTTACATTAACTCAATGATTTCCTCGTACAGTTAGAACAATTGCCTACTGGTAATTTTATTTATATGGTAATGAAAGCTTGCAGTCGAAGAAATTAGGATTTCCACATAAGTGTTGGGCAAATGAAAGATATATGAATCCAAGTCAATCTGCTATTCTGCTCATGTAATCATTTAAGCTGTTTAAATGCTGTGAGTGTAATTGATAAGCTGCTGGCTGCCTTCAGCTCTTTCTGTTGAACAAAATCAGTGGTTGAATAAAAGTTATTCTGGGTTTCACATTCATTTTCAGGTCCAAGTGGAGAGAATGAGTACTCGAGCACATGATAAGCTTACGAAAAAACTAGCAGCTGTAAGGCTTAAAGCTGAAGAGAAGCTAGCAGCAGCAGAATCTGAGAGAAACCACCAAAGTATAAAAACTGAGAAGCAAGCAAATTATATTCGCAGAACTGGCCAAATACCTTCCTCATTTTCTTGCTGTGGTTGGTGGCAATCTTAATTTATCAAATCTGCAGTTGTCCCGACTCCTGTTGTACCTCTAGAAACTCGATTTACATCTTGAGATTTAGATTCTTTGGGCATCTCACCTAGTCTATCCTTGCAAGCCATGTTGGCTACTATTGTACCAGTAGCGCAATTGATAGTCAAGAAATGATAAAAAGATGTGATTCCTATATAAATATATAATATATAAAAAAAAATGGTTTATGTATTACTTCACAATATACGCTTGCATAATATATAATGCTGCTTCTCCAAAGTAGCAATATCGTATGCTATTAACTATTAAGATCATCTGAATTTGAGGAAGCAAATTGTGAGTTCTATTCATTTGCATGAATGTTTGGTGATCGAGCTTTCTTACCTCTGCTATCCAGTGATGAAGATATTTTATTCTGTTATATTCTAGGTTAAGATCACATTTTCGTATACCAAGATCAGCATTTAACACCAAAAAATTAAATGATCGTCTCTCTGCGAATTTTTGGAGTTGGGGAATAGCTGTCCATTAAGATAAAACTATTGACTATTACGAAAAATCTAGCCACACCTTCTAACAGTTGAATGTCCAATGATGGAATTCTCTCTGCTGTCTGGTTCAACTTGATTATTTATCAAAGGAGATGGTGATGATTTGTACCCAGAAAATTGAGGATGACATGGCTCCACGGTTAGATACTTGGAGCTTGAATCTAAAGATGGTGGAAATCTCTGAATCTGCTTGTATTTCAGCTATCTTGCACTTCTTGTTTTTTTGCTAATTGTACACACTTTGCACACCCATTTGGCCTTCAAGCATGTTTCCTGAACAACCATTTAGGTATCAAACCAGTGTGAGTGACAGATTGCTGGTACAACAGTATTCAGGCCGTTGCATTGCAGATTAAGTTCAGCACACATTTCTCATAGTAGAAATCGAGGGTGAGAACTAAATAGCTCAATTTATTTGGCTCTGTTTGGATTGTTGTTGAAAGCTGGTGTACTGATTCGAGTATGAGGTGTTTGAAGTGAAACAGATAATTGTTTTGTAAAATTAATAATTTATCTGGTGTTGAAATACAATAAAAGCTATAGGTGGCTGTGTCACAGAGTTGCCTTTAAATTTTGTAAGCTACGAATTACAAGTGGAAACTAACAAATAGTATAGAATGATTTATGATTCTTGAAGCTTTCAGGTAAGGAGCTACTTAATTTGTTTCTTGAAAGATCCAAAAACGTTAATATCTTGAAGGTTTTACAAAACAACCGTGAGTTTAAAGATATCCTCAAAAAGAAAGCCATGGAAGGGGAGATATCAGATTTGACAATCAATAGATGGACCAGTCCCCTACTTGCAACTCGCAAGTTCACAAAACATTGTAGCAGGTTGTCCGACATATTTAAAACGAGACTGAAGTTAGTACTATCTGTTGTCTCGAATCATTGGAACTCAGTGCAAGAACCTTGAGAAACTCAATGTGATAGATGATTCCAGAAAACATTATTGGAAAAATAAGGACTCTCAATCAGACTATCCTCGAGAAATTTGGGACTGGAGACTCAATTTACAGTTGACAACAATTAGCACGCGTATTTTCTCCCCTGCCATTAATCAAGGAGTCCAAGTTGTCTAAGAAACCACGACTTGTTGCTCTCAAAGTCTTGCAAACCGCAATTTAGATGGATTTTGTTAAAAAAAATTGGATATGCCCAGTTGGTTTGGGCTTCTGTTCTTCTACTCTACTCTACTCAACAGCAACATGATGCCAAGTGCTGAAATAATTAAGTGGCTAGGTACCAAAAGACAGAGGTAAGCCCTTGAAGCTGGAAACGATTTAACTCAATAATGAGCCATGCAGTGCACCTTCCGTATTCAGCAACGCCAACTCACCTCTCTGCCCTCCTTTTCCGAGCTTCAACTGGCAGATGTGCACACGACTTTCAAAGGTAACCATTGAGACTGCCACAATGCTTTGCCGGAAGTAGCTACTATGCAACTTAGCACATAATTAAGCAGAGGAACTATTGCAGAAATTAAATGTAGACACGGAGAAAGTAGATGACAGAATTGTTTCTTATTAAAATCTTTCTAAACACGACAGCCATGAGCTTTTCAGGTACATTTGACTGAATGAAATGGCCAAAGCCACAATCAGGATGAAAAATATTTCAACACAATCATAACTCAAGTACAAAGGTAAGTTATTCTATAAAAGTAAAAAGTACCCGAAAAAACAAGATTCAATCGACCTTCTACTACAGTCACAGAACCCTTTCTAATGAGCACTGTGTGATCCAGACAAAATCAGCAGGTTCTGCTCACTCAAGTAATAGGTAAAAGAAGTAACATCTCCTTTCAAGAATACATGACACCCATTTTCTTCGCGAAGTCATCTGCATCATCTTCTTCGTCAAAGTAGTCATCTTCCGGATTAGCATTCTCACCTTCATCTATGTTAATATAGTCTTCGCCATCAGCCTGCTCATCATAGTCAAAGTCGCCCCTCTGATCATAGGCTTCATCCCCAATCATACCTTCTTCAATTTGTAGCTCACTGGCATTCTTTTGTAGAGAAGACTGCCCCTCATTTAATTTGCTATTTTCTTCTGCTACACCAACTGCAGGTATTAATTCCCCATTTAAACGACTTTGATTCACTTGATTGTTGGCTTCAGAAGAAAAGGAAAACTTAAAATCTTTGGCATCAGGGGGTATCTTCATACTTCCTTTTCCTTCCTTGTAATCTCTATCATTTGTAGAACCACTTTCATGAAAAGCAACAACCCCTCCTCTTTTTCGCTTTAAAATTTCACTCAAGGGCTTTGGCCCTTCGAATGATGCATCTCCTTCACCCAAATTCACTTCTTCGGTTTGGGGGTATTTTCTTTTCCCACGCAACAGACTATCACTCATTTGTTTTTCAGAACTCTCCGAAGTCTTGCGAACCTTCAGTTCTGATAGGCTTTTTGGACCACTAAATTCAGAATTATTATCATAAATTAAGTCTCTTCTTGTACTAGACCCTCTTAAGTTCTTCCCGTTGTCAAAATCCTCTTGAACGCTTCCCTTTATTCTGTCCCTAAGCCTTCCCAGAGGCCTTTCTGGGGATAATCTCCTCAGATGCCTAGACCTGTCGGTTTCTCTCTCGGAACCAGGATTAATTCTATTATTAGGAGACATTGATCTACCTGGAATTTTTATTCTTCCACGAAGACGACTGCTGGCGTCATACACTGGTAATTGGTCCCTCCTAGAAGCTCGAGGTCTCCGATCATCAGCATAATTGTCACGGGAAGGATCTCGGCTAATAACCGATCTTAAACCATTATTCCTCTTCTGCTTTGATAAATGATACCGCAAGTCTGACCCATCAATTTGGCCTGGGCTATCAGCTCTAGGGTACCTCCTCCTTTCTAAATTAGCAGATCCTCTTACATTCCTCTCAGATGGGTCATACTGCCCATGCAGGCGCTCAAGAGAGTCATAACTACGCGAATCACGATACATATCTCGGTCAACACCACCCACAGAACCATAATCAGCAGAACGTCCGATATCATACACATTAGCTGCAGTAAAATTCATTCCATCATGACCTGTGCTACCAAATTGATCTTCATCAGGATAATATTCAGAATCTCTAATTTCATCATCCACAAGAACATCAAATCCAGGTGAAGGCTCCCTCGAGACCTCGTCAGCATCTTTAACATTCAAATCACTTTGATCATGTACTGTATGAACCTGACTACTACGATTTAACCTGCTGCTAACCAAGTTCCCATTACTGGACGAATGAACATTTCCTCGACTGTACCGAGTAAACTCACCATCTAAGCCTGGAGCAATTGGTTTATTACCACTAACTGAAATTTCATTTCTCAGCGGAGCCTTTCCCAGTACAGAACTTGACTTCATCTGTGGTGGAAAATCAGTGAATTTGGGGGCATTAGCCTGTAAAACCTTCTGCTCCTGAGTATGCTTTCCAAGACCACCGAAAGTTTTTTTATTAACTTGAGATTCAGAAACTGGTGTAGCTCCTGCAGACTGAGCAGCTTTGTGGTTGAGACTAAGAGAGTAGGGTGAATGCATAAAGGGGCACATATCACCTTTCATACAGTAGCCCTGTTGAAAAAAAATGCAGGGGACTGCTTGTTTACTGGGCACATTGGGCCCCTGAGCTGCAACTGGTACAACAGTCTGAGATGGAGGTACAGAATTTACAGCAGGAGTAGTCACTTCCAGTAATCCATCTAGAGGCTGAAAATAATTATTATAAGCATATTTAGACCTACTAATTTAGATTTTACTTAGGGAATTACAAAAAAAATCTATTTCTAAGTTCCAACAAATTTAGTCCAAGTCACAACTTCACGAATATATCATATATATAACACAGAGGAGTAACAAGGACATGTAGAAGACTTACCGGATGACGGAAAGCACATTTTGGGTTCAAGCAATTGCCATTCAACCAGTACCAGCAATCCCTGGGGTTAAGACGTGCAATATCACTATGACGATACTCGCATTCACTTCCCTGTAGACAAGGAAAATATAAAAAGATTTAATGCACCATTCGACATTCATAAATATGATTCAACACTGTGTTAATAAAGTAGCTGACTTCTCGTGCAAAATCTAAAGCATTTGCAGAATGCCCCATATGCAACATTGTAACTGACAAATGTCAATGGATAACAGTACTACATCCACAACCCTAAACTCAAATTAAATACGGATCTCAACGAACATGTAGACAAAGTAAAAAAAACTACACTGCAAAAAAAACAATAACATGTGTGGCAGTAAATTTCAAGACAAATATCATTTATAGCTACTAACGGTAATAGAATCTGACATTATCTCCTTTGAATTTCAGTCAGAACCGACAAAACTACAAATCAGTGTTATTAATAAAGAAAGAATATATATTTCTTTCTCCGACATGAATCATCATCAAGAAAAACATCAACTTTCAGGTAATTAAAGAACCCCCTTTTGGCACTATCTAAATAATAACTGAAAAACAAATCCCACATTCCATCTCGACGCAATATAATGCAAAATCAATGAAATTAAATCACTACATCACCCAAAGCAGCCTAAATAAAAATAACCAACAAATTCATCACAATTATAGACTACACAAACAATCTATTATCAATAAATTCACAAAAAAAACAAGAAATAATACATCGGTGATCTAAATCAATTGCCACAATTGAGGAACTTAATATAACAAATTAAAATTAAAATTAAAATTTACAAATTTTTATGTGGGGGGGGAGGAGGGACCTTTTTGCAGGTAAGAGGAGAAGCAAGAAAGTAAACACAGTCAGTGTTGCGTTTGAGAGCTTCTTGTTGAGCTGGAGGCTCTGATTGTGCACCTCCCAACATGGCGGCTGATTGATCAAGATCTAGGGTTTGATGACTTCTTTTTATTTAATTATTGATCTACAACATAATAATTATCAGAGAGAGGATGTGAGGGAAGGAGGAGAATGGATATAAAATTTTGTGTGTGTGTGTAAATTTATGTTTGTATGTGTGGATCTGAGCTCTGAGGTTCGAGGAGGATGTGGGCGTGGGTCAGTTTAGTTTAGTTTGTGTTGGGAAGGAGAGATGAGGGGGCTTGTTAAACAGACAGCGTCATACGTTGTGGACAGGAGGGGAGGCCTCTGCCTATCTATCATCTTATCGGGCCCTAAACCCAACACCCTTGCCTCTTTCTCTTTCCCCCCATTTTGTTACTTCAGTTTATTTTTATTTTTGGTAAACATTTCCAAATGAGCTTTGTCAAAGTCATCAAAAATATTTGGGTTAAAACTCAAATAAAATTATTTAAATATTTTTTAGGAGTCAAAATTTTAAATAAATTAAACCAAAAATTTAAGTAAATTAGTAGTATCCCATAATTTAACGGAATATAAATATTATTTGATATTATTGTACTGTATACTATTCTATTTTAAAATCAATAACTTATAGTATATTATCCGTAAAATAATAATTTTATTTTGAATCTACTGATTATTACGATAAATATATAAATTAAAATTTCAAATAATAATACTATAATTATAAATCGGATTGGGTTGGATTAATAAGGGTTTAAATATTTTAAACCTTGACCCAACCCATTATATTCGGGTTGATAAAAATTTAAACCAATTAAATTTAATTAAATTTCGGGTTTTGGATAGTACGACTCCATAGGCCGAAATAAGGGGCGGGTTGGATCGGTTTTGCGGTTTGGTCATTTTTTTGTTCACCTTATCTACGTCTATTAGGGGTGTGCAAACAAAAACCGAACCGAAATACCGAAAAACCGCACCGAAAAAAATCGTAACTGAAAAAACCGTAAAAAAACCCGTAACCGAATTCGGTTCGGTTACAGTTTCGGTATCGACCCTAAAACTGCACCGAGAAACTGAACCAAAATTATATATATTTTTAAAAAAATTAATACATTTATTTTTTATATGTTTTAGTACATGACAGTGGACACGGATACACTTATAACATATAACCTAAATCCCTAATCCATCTATCATATCACAATTTCACTTTACGCCTCTTTCTCTCCTAGTCTCGATCTCCAAAACTAATCTCCATCTCCAAACTTCAAATCAATCTCCAAAATTCTTATTAATCAAAGATTAATTCATTACTTCAGGAGAAAAATAAACACTTAATACTCTTACTCCCGTGTTCGCACAAAAGTAGTGTTCCACCACTTGCCGCCGACGATTACTCAGGAAAATCGACACTAGGTTCGCTAATCGCTATAAGTTGATTTCGTTTCACCCTGGCAACAGTAGGTTAGGATTTATTGTTGAGCAAGATTGAAGTTGTATGTTTATCTCAACAATACTGGTTTGGATAACTCAACATAGGACAAGGACTTTGAAATAATCTATGTTCCACTAGGATCAGTACAGATTATTTAATTGGGTATATGCACAAAAGATATTGTTAGCTACAGTGAAGAAGACGTCAACAGTGATCCGTATGAAGTTCATTAATATGTTCAGGCATCGGAGGAATAAGGTTGGAGTCATTCGAAGCAGTTGTCATAATCAGTGTGAAGACCTCAAGGATTCCTAGTGTAGTTAGTTATATTCGGTAGAAGACTTAACAGTGATTTGTACGGGTATAATATGAAGGCGTGAGAGCAGAACTAGTCGTCTGTGAACCAGACCCGTGCACGAGACGTCGGTGCTCACTGAAAGGAAACGGAGTATTATTTTTAGAAACACTGTTAAGTGGTTTTGTACTCGAGGACACTGAAATATTTTGAGGTACAAAATCCCGGAGATTAGAAGGCCTGCAGATATAGAGGAGTACAACTCAAGGATTTACTGGATTTATTTTTAAATCAATGACTGATTTTTATTAAATGAATAAATGAAAATTAATCATTCATTTATTTAATTTAATATCACATTTGATTTTAAAATAAATAAATTAAAAAATGATTTTTATTAAATGAATAAATGAATCTCAAACATTTATTTATTTAATTTAATATTAATATTTAATTTTGGAAAAATAAATTTATATTTGATTTTTTAATTAAATAAATAAATGAAACCCCATTTATTTATTTTAATTAAATAACAAAATATTTATTTACTTTCTGATTTTCTGCCAGCCAAAATACAAGCTTGCATGCATAATTCATTCAATTTATGGAACAAAAGGACACGGAAACACAAGAAGAAACTGGTTGTTTGTTTTGGTACAAAGAAATTCGAATTGATTAAAGAAAATAATCAAATGTAAAGAATGCAATTGGCAGTCTCTCCTTGTTTATGTTGATGTCAAACTTTGTCGCGGGACCCTGGCTTCTGTTTAATTTGTGGTGCAACATGCGCACTCCTCTGTCTGTGTTACTTGTCGCGCGTGTAAGTTAATCCCTCCTGGCGTGTCCCGTCATTTTCCTGCATAAAGAATTCCCTGTACCAGCATGTGCTTGTTCAGTAAAACAAATGAACATGTACTGTATTTCAGTTTCTGTCGCCATAGAGCAGTGCATGTATAGTCGCCATAGGCGAAAAATATTTTAAGGCAAAGACGGCTCTACCTGGTCGCCAGAGAGAGTTATTAAATTATTTCTAATGCTATTTCCTACTCTAGTCGCCACATGACTCTTCCTAGTCGCCAGAGAATTGATAAATCATTCCAAGGCAATTCTATAGCTCTGATCGCAATACAGGGTGTCAATTTAAAGTGTATGGTCCTGTATCAGCCACGTAGTCTCACTTTATCTCTCCTACATTCTACCATCTACAAAACCAACGAATTGCAACAGAAAAATACACTTCTCAGCAAAAACACCATCAAAGCTCTGCATAATTTTTCTTGTAGAGTTAGTTGATTTCATTTATTGAAATTAAGGAGAGAAGTGCTGCCCAATTTATTTCACACCATTAAAGCCTTACAAACTTGTAACACTCATTATTTAAAGCTCTCTTGATTGTATTTAATATCTTTTGATAGAAGTTTTGAATTCTTAGAGTGATAGATAGAACCCTAAATTGATAGTTATTATTTTGGTTCTCTCTATATTTGTTACTTCGAATTATTTATATTCGGAGTTGTAAGCAAACCTTTACGGTTAATTTCTTAATAATAAGAATTATTCCGTGAATCTCTTTGTGTTTGTTTATTTTGTTTTCGAGAATTATATTCCGTTGCAATTAATTAACGAAAAACGAAAAACATAATTCAACCCCCCTCTGTATGTATATTTGGACCTAACATTTATATATGTGTGTGTTTTGTGTGTGTGGTTATTGTTGTGCAAGACATGCTTGTACTATAACAAGACTAAGTCAAACTAACAACCCTAAGTAAGTTGTATGATAATCTAAGTTTGTATTTTGTATTGTAACACTTAAGTCTGTAAAAATGTAAATAGACTAGACTGGAGTATTTTTCTGTGAACAGTCTCAAGCCTAAGAATAAGCTCTGGAAGAAGATCATGAAGATCATGCCTCAGATAAAGTATAAAGAAGCTTGGAGTTGAATAAATCTGTTTTGTGAAAAATATTTTAAGTCAAGAAGTCTACAAGTCACAGATTAAGTGTTATATAGAAGTCATTCGAGAACTCCAGAATGACTTATCGAGAAGTCAAGAAAAACTATTAGAGAACTCAGAGATATCGACAAACCAAATTGAAGACATGAAAATTAGAAATATCGATAAGTCATTTCTTCACTAGAGAACTCTGAGATATCGATAAGTCAAATTATCACTAGAGACCTTTGAGATATCGATAAGTCAAAATATCACTAGAGACCTCTGAGATATCGATAAGTCAACTTGTCACTAGAGAACTTAGAGATATCGATAAGTCAAAATGAATACATGAAGATGAGAGATCTCGGTAAGCCAAATTCTCTTTTAGAGAACTCAGAGACTTCGATAAGTCAAACAACTGTAGAGTAATAAGAGATCTCGATAAGTCATTATACTTATCGAGATGTGAAGTCCTCTATATGGCTAACCGGAGATCTCGATGTAAAGCTCAAGTACAAAATGCAAATCAGTTTAATATCCAAGATTATCAATCAACAAAAAAATCAATCACTGGTTTGAAAAGTCTACAAAATAAGCTTGAAGAGTACAAGATCAAAGGCCAAGATTAACTGACAAAGTAAAGTCACAGACATGCACAATTTGCAAAGATACACTAAGCCAGAAATAGAAAGATCTAATTATCCAAAAGTAGGGTTTAGTACATGTTGTTGCATGCTGTATAAAAACCAGTGTTTACTGTTCTATAAAGGAAACACTGGATGCTTTGTTTTGAATTGTAACAAATAGATCTGAAAAATCTTGTAAATCTCAAGAGAGAAGCTGAGTTCTTAATATACTAAGAACCCAAAATTTTTTAGCAAAATACTAGCTTGATTTTAATATAAAATTAAGTGAGTTTTGAAAGATAAGTGTGTTCATGTGCATGTTTTAATTATACTGTTAAAGCACATTATCTCTACAATACTGATTACTTTGTTCACCATTCTTAAAAGTTCAAAAAGCCATTAAAATTGTCTAAAACATATTCAACCCCCTCTGTGTTATATTCATTACCCAACAAGTGGTATCAGAGCAAAATCTGAAAGCAAACAGATTAAAGAACTTGGAAGAATGAATACACAGAAACTTAGCAGTATCAAAATCCCCATCTTTTACAGATCTAACTATACACCATGGAAAAAGAAAATGTTGTTGTTCATCGGGATGGCCAACCCATCATACATTCAAATCCTCAAGAATGGGCCTTTCACTCCCATGGTAAGAGTTGAGGAATCCACATATGGAGACATGGTCATTCCAGCACATTATGCTCCTAAAGATCCCTCAGAATACACTGCGCCTGAGAAAAAAAAAGTCTCTCTGGATAGTGGCTTACAGCTGATCTTGATAGAGTCACTTGACAATGCAATGTACAATAACATTGTCAACTGTGACACAACCAAACAGATCTGCGAGAAAATAGAGATATTATGTGAAGGAATAGAGGAAGTTAGGTCAAACCAAAGGAGGACTCTGGTCTCTCAGTATGAATGGTTTATGGCTAAACCAAAAGAAGGAATTACTGAAGTTTTTGAAAGGTTCAACAAACTGATAAATGACTTGTAGCTACATGATAAATATTATGAAGCTGAGGAGGTTAACCTAAAGTTTTTGCTAGCTCTTCCTGACCATCTTGAACAAAAGATATTAGCCATAAGAGAAGTAAGAGATTTGAGCAGAATGACTTTGGAAGTTCTATATGGAATCTTGAAAACCTATGAACTTGAGATGCTGCAAAGAAAGTCATTAAAAGCACATCATGGACATATTATCGGACATGTTATCAATGGTTCAAGTGCTTTAATTGTAAATGATAGAGAAGAAAGTGAAGATGAGCAGGATGATCAAGTTCCAGTTGTTCAAGCTATGGAACAAAAGAACAAAGGACCTCAGAAGCAAGTTATATTGGAGCTAGAGGAAGATGAATATTACACCTTGGATGAGCTTGATGAAATGGACCAATCCATGGCCTACTTGGCTAGGAAATTCTCTAACATAAGAGTCAAGAAGACAAGGTTCTTCAAGAGCAAAGGACAATCTTCCAACAACAACAATTGGAAACCAAAGACTCAGTACAATTCAGTTAGCAAAGGTGGCTAAAAAACAGGATCTGTGTATAGATCAAAGATAAGGCGATTCAACTGTGATGAGTTGGGTCACTTTGCTATTGAATGCAGAAAGCCTAAAAAGGTGAAGAAAGATAAGGCATATCTTGAACTAGAAGCAAAGTATGAAGCTCTCTCAAAGAAGTAGTCTGGAAAAGCTTATATTGGGATGACACTGATGTAGATGATGAAGATGAAGAGGTTGGAAACTATGCACTCATGAATTTTGAGCAAGGAGAAACATCTACATAAAAAACAAAGGTACCAACTCTAACCACTATTGATTTAAATGCTAGTCAATATAAGGAGATTGTGGAAAATATGAGTATGGAGATGTTTCATAAACACACTAGCCTAGTAGTAGCTACTGAGAAAGTCAGTAGGCTAACAAAAGCAAATAAAAAGCTTGAGAGTGAAAAGCAAAAGATGGATCTACTGCTTGTGGAGCTTGAGTCAGTCAAGCAAGAAAATGAATATCTGAAAAACAAGTTAAAGTGTGGAAATGAGATTGAAACTGTGTTAAGGGAAAAGTTGAAAAAGAATGAAGTGAAGTTGAAGTTGGACAAAACCATGAGAATAACAAGTCATGTGCTAACATAGCTATTGGTCTTGATTATGATGCTTTGAACAACAAGAAGAAAGATATAGGTGGCAAAGGAAAAGCAACAAAAAATGAAGATGCTCCAGTTATGCTGAAAAAGATTGGTTCACCTTTGTTCAAAGCATGTGAAGTAAATTTCAATGAAGAGGAGTTGATTATTAAGCAAGAAATTTCTGATGAAGAGAATAAAAAGAAAAATGCAGAAACAACTCTATCTTCCAAAACGGAAAAGAAGCCCATGACCAACCAAGATTCCAAGACACCAGTCAAGTAAATGAAAACTGAAGATGCAAGAAAGAAAAAGAAGAATAGAAATGGAAAGATTGGGATTAACAAATGCAACAATTTTGCTTATATTGCTGATGCTCCAAGAAAATAATGTCAGAAATATGTCTCTGTGAATAATCTAACTCACCTTTGTAAAAAGGGTATTAGAAAGCCAGAAGAAGGAGCATGTAAGTACAATGAAGCAGATGCAAATGATCCCTACTCATTCTGTGACAAGTTTAATTGCATCCCTTGCAACCTGAAAGTGATGAAAAGTTGCCACAAGATGAGAATAGACCTTAAAGAAATAAAAAGGGAAAATGCACAATAGTTAATGAATTCTATTTTATCTGAAATAACTCATTCTGATTCTGCTCATTCTGTTAATAAGAAGAAAGTACCCAACACTGCTTGGGTTGCTAAACACACTTAAACTCATTGTGTGCAGGAACAAAGGAAGAAAGTCATATGGATTATAGAAAGAGGATGCTCAAGATATATGACAGGTGATATGGCCCTACTATCACAGTTTGAGGTGAAGGCTGGCCCATTAGTGAACTTTGGAGACAACAACAAAGGTTTCACAATGGGATATGGCGAATTGATTTCTGGAAATATTATCATTGAAGATGTAGCACTGGTAACTGGTCTTGAAGTGAATCTTCTCAGTGTCAGCCAATTTGCAGACAAAGGTTTCAAGGTTTTATTAAACAAAGAAGAATGCACTTTTATCAGCAAGAAAACTGGTGAAGTTGCTCTATGAGGAGCAAGGAAAGGAAGCTTATTTGTTGCAGACTTGAACTCAGCAAATGAGAATAGAATTTGTTGTTTCTACACCAAGGCATCTGTAGAGCAAAGCAAACTATGGCATAAGAAGTTGTCTCATTTAAATTTCAAAGCAATCAACACTCTAGTTGGAGCTTGTAAGAGACATGCCTAATCTGGAATATGCTCAAGATGAAGTCTGTGATGCTTGTCAAAAAGGAAAAATGAAAAGATCAAGTCACAAAAGTAAAACTGTGAATTCTATAAGTGCACCTTTGTAACTCATTCATATGGACTTATTTGGACCAGTTAATGTCCAGTCAATCTCAAGAAAAAGATATGCACTTGTGGTGGTGGATGACTACTCAAGGTACAAATTGGTAGAATTTATATATTCTAAAGATGAGACTCCACATATTATAATTGAGCACATCAAGAAGATTGAGAAGCAGGCTGAAGATCAGAATTGTGTGAAAAGATTGAGGAGTTATAATGGAACAGAATTCAGGAATGCAACCTTAACTGAATTCTGCAAAGATAAGGGCATTGTTCAAGAATTCTCAGCTGCTAGAACACCTCAACAAAATGGGGTAGTTGAGAGAAAAAACAGAACACTAGTGGAGGCTGCTACAACAATGTTGCAAGATGCAAAGTTGCCAACTTGTTTTTGGGAAGAGGCTGTTAACACTGCATGATATACTCAAAACAGATATTTCATTAACAAGAATCTTCGAAAATCACCCTACTCAATCTTATCTAAAAGAAAGCCTACTATAAAGCATCTTCATGTGTTTGGAAGCAAGTGCTATGTATTGAAGGACAACTCTGAATATGTGGGAAAATTTGACTCTAAAGTTTTTGAGGCAATTTTTTCTGGGATATTCATTGGAAAGAACTGCTACAAAGTCTATGTGATTGAGCAAAAGAAGATCATGGAAAACACAAATGTTACTTTTGATGATGACAAGTGCCCAGGCTTGGAATGCCTTGCTGAAAATGAAGAAGAAGCCCTTAAGTTTGAAAATCTCAACATTGATAGTGATTCTGATGATGAAGCTGAAGTCAACACAAATCATAGAATAAATGAATAGTCAACTGAACAAGTGAATCATGAGAGTGGAAGCTCATCTCATGGACCTGAATTTGATAGCACAAACTCAGGGGGAGAAAGAGGAGAAAATTCTGGAAGTCATGTCAATAATAAAGAAGAAGAAGCACAAAACACAAGTCAACAAACTCACACAAGGAAGTGGGATAGAAGTCACACTAGAGAAGCAATTATTGGTGATCCAACTGCTGGAGTGAGGACTAGAAGTGCCACTGCAAATGAATGTCTTCATGCATGTTTTCTGTCACAAGTTGGGCCGAAGAAAAATGAATAAGCCCTTCTTGATCCTGATTGGATATTTGCAATGCAAGAAGAGCTAAATCAGTTTGAAAGAAAAAAAGTTTGGAAATTGGTTCCTGCACCAGAAAACAGAAGTAAACAAAATGGGTGTTCAGGAACAAGATGGATGAAAATGGAATTGTTACCAGAAACGAAGCAAGGCTGGTTGCAAAAGGTTACATACAAGAGGAAGGAATTGATTATGATGAAACTTTTGCTCCAGTTGCAAGACTTGAAGCAATAAGGATTTTCCTGGCATTTGCTGCACATTCAAATTTCAAGGTATATCATATGGATGTGAAGAGTGCATTCCTTAGTGGTTAGTTAGAAGAAGAGGTTTATGTGTAACATCCACCTGGATTTGAAGATCCTTCCAAAGTTTTTATACAAACTCCTCAAGGCTCTCTATGGACTTAAACAAGCACCTAGAGCTTGATATGACACATTGTTAGAATTTTTGATTAAGCATGGATTCACTAGAGGTGCCATTGAAAAAACTCTCTTCTACAAGAAGCATGGTGATGATATGATCCTAGTACAGATCTATATGGATGATATTATCTTTGCTTCTACTAATTAAAAGCTTTGCCAAAGATTTTTTAAGCTTATGCAGAGTGAATATGAAATGAGTATGATGGGGGAATTAAGTTACTTTCTAGGACTTCAAGTCAGTCAAAGAAGTGATGGAATTTTCATCAGTCAAACTAAGTATGTCAAAGATTTATTGAAAAAGTTTGGCATGATTGATTGTTCACCGACATCTACACCTATGTCTACAACAACAAAGTTGGATGAAGATAAAAAGGGTAAGAGTGTAGATATTTCAAGCTATAGAGGAATGATTGGATCATTGTTTTAATTAACTGCAAGTAGACCAGATATCGTGTTTGCAACATGTCTGTGTGCAAGATTTCAAGCCAATCCAAAAGAATCACATTTGATGGCTGTAAAGAGAATTTTCAGATACTTGAAGGGGACTCCAAACTTGGGATTATGGTATCCCAAGGGAACTGGTTTTGAAGTTGTTGGATACACAGATGTAGATTTTGTTGGATACAGAGTTGACAGAAAGAGCACTAGTGGAAGCTGTCAGTTTCTTGGATAAAGACTTGTATCCCGGTACAGTAAGAAATAAAAATCCGTGTCAACTTCCATAACTGAGGCTGAATACATAGCTGCTGGAAGTTGCTGTGCTCAAGTGCTTTGGATTAGAAATCAGCTAATGTATTATGGCCCAGTGTTACACAAAATTCCAATTATGTGTGATAATACTAGTGTTATATCTATTGTGGCTAATCCAGTTAGTCATTCTAGAACAAAACACATTGATGTAAGGTACCATTTTATTAGAGAACATGCTACAAATGGTACCATTGAGCTTATTTTTGTTCCAACAGAAAAACAATTAGCTGACGTTTTTACTAAACCTTTGGATGGAGCAACTTTCACTAGACTTTGTAGATGAAATTGGAATGCTTAATTCTTTATCCTAAGGAAAGAACTCAGCTAATGTTTTGCAGCAGATTAATTTCTAGTAAATCAATTTTTTTGATTAATTGGAAGTTAACTGAAATATGAATTATAAATATTTCAGAAATCTCTACATATTTATTTTTCAAAATTCAAAAATCAGCTTGGAATTTTTTAACTTCTAAGTAAACTGTCTGGATGTTGATTTATATTTTTAATATGTAAAATTAGCACAAGGCAGAATCAAAGTGATCAAAAGTATATTGAGAACTGAGTTCTCGATAAGTCTAATTGACTTATCGACAAGTCATTTTAAGACTTCTCGATTGAGTTCTCGACAAGTCATTTTCCTGACTTTTCGAGTGACTTCTCGATAAGCTTTATTATGACTTATCGATAAGTCATTGTAGAGTTCTCTATAAGTGTTAATTCACAGAGTTCTCTACAAGTATAATTTTAGACTTATAAATAACTCATAACTGAAATAATTTAATCCAATAAATTATTTTGGTAAAATACTTATGGAAAAATTATTCTAATTTTATTTTGATTTATTCAAATAAAAATTGGAAACAATTCAGTCCATTTTGGACAAACTGGGTATTTATTAGACATCTCGATAAGCTTATTTTTAGTTCTCTACAAGAATAAACAAAATGATTTATCGATATGTCTTTCACTTTTCAAAATGACTTCTCGATAGATAAATTCCAAAATCCTATTTTTGAGTTCTCGACAAGTCATTTACTTATACTATAAATACCCAGACATCTCGACATACATATACTTACGCCTTCGAGAACTCTAAGTGACCTAGCTTTTTCAATTCCAAACCGATTTCTCTCTCGTTTCAAATCCTTTCTCTCTAATTTCTTTTACCCATTAATCTTCACATTTATAACAATGACATCAAACATTATTGTACCCTTCATCCCAAAGGAGACCAACTTCCTTGCATTCTTAGATGCCAATCAAGCTCCTGAAGCTTTCAAGAGCTTTGTCAAGTTCTTGTCTGAAACTTACTTTGTTAGAGCTCTTACAGCGAACCCAGTTCTCTATCTGGATGTATTGGGTGATTTCTGGAACACAGCTGTAGCTAGGACAGTTGTGCATGAAGACCAATCTTCAAGTCTAGTGGTTAACTGTCAAATCAAAAGACAACAGGTTGAGATAACTGAAGTTGATATGGACCGGGCCTTGAACATTCCAACTGACAAGGTAGTAAGAATTCCAACTCAGGAGAAGCTGTATGAATTCTTGGATTTTATCAACTACTCTGAGAAGATTAACTTGTCTAGTTTGAACAAGAAAAATTTGAGAAGGGAGTGGTCCTTTCTGTTTGATTCTGTGATAAGAGCTTTCACATACAGAAAATCAGGAAATGATAACATTTTTAGTGTCGTTCAGAAGATGGTCTACTCAATGGGTCACAACAAACAGATTAATGTACGATAATACATTCTGGAGGAATTGAGCACCAGGCTCATCATGCCATTAACTTTAAGAGGTAAAGAAATTTTCCTTCCTAGATTCATTATGTCTGCTTTAAATAATAAAGTAAATGACATACATATGCTTGAAGGTGTATATAGGTCATTAATAGGCAACTGTAAGCAAGTGTCCAAAATCTTATTTGGATCACTTACTACTAAGAATAAGGTACAAGTTGGTCTTAGGTTAACACATTTCATGATTGAAATTTTTAAGACCTATCCTTACCCTGTGCCTGGTATGAGGATCAATGTAGTTCAATCTAGTGCAATAATGGTTCCTGAGCCTGTGGAAGTACAAACACAGGCACACCCACAGGAACCTTCCCATGTTAAGCCTACTTCTTCAAAATCAATAGCTGCTAGGAAACCAACCCCTCCATCCTCTCAAAAGGGTGAAGTGAGTAAAAAGAAGAGAAATGAGTTAACCCTTAATATATTGAATGAGAGTGGTGAGGAACAAACACAACCTGAGTCACCCTTGGTCAAAAGAACAAAGAAGCAAAAGAAAACTGAGTTGACCACTGAAGGCACCTCTACATTCTCTCAAAAGGATGTAGTTGTAAATAAGGGACTTGAACAGACTCTAGGGGCATCCTCTAAACAAGGTGTCTTTATTGAAAAGAGCATTCTCCCAAATGCACCTTGTGAGTCAAACTATGACTCTTATCACATGTGGTTCTGTTACTTTGTCACCTTCTCACCCAACAAATCAACCCTCAACTTCTCAATCTTAGCAACCTCATATCATCTCCCAGTGGCTTCAAGAAATTGAAGATCAACCTTTAACTATTGAAGATCTTGTAGTTGATCAGATTGGAGGCCCTGCACAAATCTCACAACAGCTGATCACATCCAACAAGTTAAATCAGGACTACCAGGCTATCATGCTCACCTACCACACAGATGTTGAAGAAAATCAAGCTAAAATTTTTGATGAAGCTGGTCAGGATGCAAACTGTGATGCTTGGCTAGATAAAGAATTTTCTATTAAATGGATGTTGTGCTAGCTAGTTTAGGGATGAGTATATCACTATTTTGGAAAGCAATGCTAGATCTCTAACTCCTCAGGAAGTGTATGATGCCATCAATGATGTATACAAGGCTCAAATCAAGACTTTCCACAACTTTGGAAAAGTACTTCAACTCACATTGACTGGACATCAAGATAAAATAGTGAAGATGGTGAGGGAAAAGATGGATTAAATCATCCCTTCCCAAACTGAGATAAAAAATAAATTCATAAACTTTGCTGACCACATATCAAGGTATGATCTCAGTGGAATGGAAACACATGTCAAGAATCTCAAGACTTCATTTGTGGCCCTGAATGAACAAGTTCAAAATCATATAATTTATTCTAATGATACAAGACTGAAGCTGGATCAAATGCATTCTAGCAGATACACTCCTTCAGCCCTGCTCTTGGATGAAATTAAAAAGGCTGTGCAGAACACTTTTGGGGTTTCCACTTCCTCCATATCTCAATCTTCATCCACACTGCAAGTTCAAGAACTGCAACAACAAGTTTCTTCTCTCCAATCTTCCGATGACTCACCGAGTGCACAAGTACAAGCTCTTACATCCTTAGTGCAGAGTCAACAGACATACATCAAAACTCTGGTGGATTCTCAAAAGCATCTCCAAATGCAGAATTATGTTGTTTTGGGAGCCATCATGGGGGAGCACAACATATTACTGCCCTCACTACCTGAAGATGTAAGGCCAAAATTACCAACTCCCCTACTCATTCCTGTCACCAAGACTAAGGGGGAGATTGAAGCTAGGATTCAACAATCCAAGGATGCTGGTAAATCTAAATCTAAAGAGCCTATTCAGGTTGTCCAAAGTTCTTCACATGCTCAAATCTCTCATGATGTTGGAAAAGAAAGACTTCTAAAGGCTGTAGAAGGACCAAATCAAGATCAAGAATTCAGTGAACTTCTTGCAGTACTAAGGATGTCTCTTCAAAACAACTACATCACCTACAAGAAAGCATTGACCAAAAACATCAACTTCATTAGGGCAGTGGTTGTGAAAATTGATAATTTCATGGAGAAGAGAATTGTTGTGAATATCAATGATGGTGGTGTGGACAGATGTCTCCAGGTGTCTCTTCCAAATCTTAAAACTTTAAGAGCGTCTGAACTGGATGTAATGATTGAAAGAGTACATCCAGTTATTCAAGAGGACACCCAGCTGCTAAAAGAGCTAAAAAATACACAGATAACAGCTTTTCCTGAAGCCTATCTATATCCAAAAAAAAGGGTGGCCTACATCTGTCCAACAACCAAACAATGCAAACATCTCATTGTTCCTAAAAACTGTGTCAGATCAAATATGAGGTTGATCATGACTTTGCAGTCTGATTTAAAGTACAAAAGGAGCAAGAAGCATGAGGATGTGGAGATGATAAAGATCTCAGACAGATTCCCAATGAATTCTGACACCATGTTTCCAACCACTCAATTCAATTTAAAAGAAGACAAGGATGATGATGAGCAGAAGCATGATGAACAAAAACTTTTTGGCTCAAATCCAAGTCAATCTTCAAGAGCAATTGGTAGCAAGGATAAAAAGAAGGATGAAAAGAAGGATTTTGACAAGAAAAGAGGGGATGAAAGAAGGAGGAAAAAGAAGGAAGACAATTCAGGACCACACCAACAAACCTTACAAATCCAAATCAGTTAGTCTCAACCTACCAAACCTTTTAGCTCAAACATTCAACCATCTCTCACCTCAAAGCCAAAATTTCTATACAAGCCAACTGCAAATTCACTTCTCAAAATCCCAATCACTACCATCCAAACTAGCTTGAAGAAAATCACAACCTTACCTTCATATAAACCTCCAATCAGGACACACTTTAAATCTGTTGGGAGAAAAACAAAGCAACTGCAAGTTACTGAAAGATCACTCTGGAATTGCTATGATCAATCTGACTTTCTGCCACTAAACTGGTGCTTCACAGATGAAGAATACTTTCAACAGCTAGCTGAAAAAATAGTTAAATTTTGGGTAGTATCATATACAGAAGTCAGAATTTACTATGATGATGGGTCTTTCACTTTACTTGGAAGTAACCTAATTGACACACTTTCAACCACATAATTCAAAAGAGTGATCAGTTTAATGAAGGATAAGGATACAATCACAAGGTTTTGGAAGGCTGTATACTGTGTATTGGTGAAAGAAAGAGAGGAAAAAATTACAAGGGAAAAAGCTGAAAAGAAAGAAAGAGATAGAAAGTATGCAGAAGAACTAGCAAGAATTGAGAAAAGATCAGATGAACTTAAAGCAAAAGGGAAGAGAAGACTCTCCAAAGATTGACATTTTCTGAACATAAAAGTTGGCAGATTCTCCAGATTTAGAGCTAGTTACTTAAACAGTTATTCATTAGATGAGTGGCTTAAACTAGTGGAAGCTTTGAGAGGAACTAAAATCTTAGAAGAGATGGAAGTATTAGTAACTCTTAAAGATCTCACTAGAAAGGAGCATAGTTATGAAGAATTCATGTAACAAATACATTTGTTAAAACTTCTATAACTACTCAATGTTAAGTGATGTATTTTTGTCAATTTATATGTAAAGTTTAATTGTTCATTGTAGCTTGGGGTTAGTCTTGTTAACATGCATGAATTTGTGATAAGCAATCTTCTCACAAATTGGGGGAGATTGTTGTGCAAGACATGCCTGTACTATAACAAGACTAAGTCAAACTGACAACCCTAAGTAAGTTGTATGATAATCTAAGTTTGTATTTTGTATTGTAACACTTAAGTCTGTAAAAATGTAAACAGGCTAGACTGAAGTATTTTTCAGTAAACAGTCTCAAGCCTAATAATAAGCTCTGGAAGAAGATCACGAAGATCATGCCTCAGAGAAAGTATGAAGAAGCTTAGAGCTGAATAAATCTATTTTGTGAAAAATATTCAAATTCAAGAAGTCTACAAGTCACATATTAAGTGTTATAGAGAAGTCATTCGAGAACTCCAGAATGACTTATCGAGAAGTCAAGAAAAGCTACTGGAGAACTCAGAGATATCGAAAAGCCAAATTGAAGACATGAAGATTAGAGACATCGACAAGTCATTTCTTCACTAGAGAACTCTGAGATATCAATAAGTCAAATTATCACTAGAGATCTCTGAGATATCGATAAGTCAAAATATCACTAGAGATCTCTGAGATATCGATAAGTCAATTTGTCACTAGAGAACTCAGAGATATCGATAAGCCAAAATGAAGACATGAAGATGAGAGATCTCGACAAGCCAAATTCTCTTTTAGAGAACTCAGAGACTTCGATAAGTCAAATAACTGTTGAGTAATAAGAGATCTTGATAAGTCATTATACTTATCGAGATGTGAAGTTCTCTATATGACTAACTGGAGATCTCGATGTAAAGCTCAAGTAAAGAATGCTGATCAGTTTAATATCCAAGATTATCAATCAACAAATAAATCAATCACTGCTTTGAAAAGTCTATAAAATAAGCTTGAAGAGTACAAGATCAAAGGCCAAGATTAACTGACAAAGTAAAGTCACAGACATGCACGATTTGCAAGGATATACTAAGCCAAAATTAGAAAGATCTAATTATCCAAAAGTAGGGTTTAGTACATGCTGTTGCATGCTGTGTAAAAACCAGTGTTTACTGTTCTATAAAATAAACATTGGATGTTTTGTTTTGAATTGTAACAAATATATCTGAAAAATCTTGTAACTCTCAAGAGAGAAGCTGAGTTCTTAACATACTAAGAACCCGGAAATTTGTAGAAAAATACTAGCTTGATTTTAATATAAAATTAAGTGTGTTTTGAAAGATAAGTGTGTTTATGTGCATGTTTTAATTATTCTGTTAAAGCACATTATCTCTACAATATAGATTACTTTGTTAACCATTCTTAACAGTTCAAAAAGCCATTAAAATTGTCTAAAATACATTCACCCCCTTATGTGTTATATTTATTACCCAACAGTTGGTGTAATTGATATGTATATATGTTGTGTTGTGATTAATGTTTGATAATTATACTTCTATGTGTGTGGTTAGTGTAATTGATTTATGTTTGATAGTTACGTTGATGTGTGTGTTTTGGATATTCGTTGGGATATTATATATTAGTTTAACCTTGGAGTCTTTATATTTTACTGTTTTTTCCTGCATAATTAAGTCTTTTGTTCTCAAAGTTTGTATGATCCATCTATTTGTATTAAACTTTAGCTCATTTGTTCTGTAGTTCAGTATATGTTTTTAAAAACTAAAAGTTATGCCAGTATTTGAAGTTTAACATCTTTAGCCAGAAACAAAGAAAAGATGTAACAAATCTTGGAATGTGGTAGAGATGTTTCAAACACGTTTAAGCTTGACTTACCGATGATAACCATAACTTTAATCCCGTCCCTTTAAAATTGTGTGGTTAGTGTGTGTTTTGTGTGTTTTATGATTTTATGAATACAGATACGAGATGAATAGTAGTGGTTAATCAGTGATGTTAGAAGTTTGAATTTGAAGAAAATTTTGAGATTAGGTGAGGTATTGAGTGAGGTTTTTGTGAGGTTGTGGTGGAAGTGGCGGAACACGGGAAATATTTTTGGTAGTTCTGATTGAAGTTTGTGACATTGATTTTTGATTATATTCTCTATTTTTGTATCTCATATGGAATCAGGAGAAAAACAAACACTTAATACTCATATTCGCGATGATGCTGCTACTGATAAGGATGGTACTGAACAATTTAATTCGTCGGACAAGCGACCCCAAACTACTGAACAAGCTACTCATGAGGTAAACAATCCTGAAAATAATGGTCGAAAATCTTGGGTTTGGAATCATTTTACTTACATGGAGAATATGACTGAAACTAATTGTCTGTATTGCAAGAAATTAATTAGGTGTCATGTTAAGAAAAATGGGACAAGTGCTTTAGAAAATCATTAAAAAAATACTTGTAGGACATCTCCGTGTACAATGGAAAACTTGGTAATAAGAAACAAAAGACCTTAGAGTGTTTTCTAGCTTGTAAGTATGAAGGTGGGAATGTCTTAGATGTTGTGTAAGACATGCATGTACTATAACAAGACTAAGTCAAACTGACAGCCCTAAGATTCAGTTGTATTGGTAATTAAATTTGTATTCTATATTATATTACTTGAGTCTATAAAATGGTTAAAAGATCATACTGGATTATTTTCTTGTAAATAATTCAAGCCTAAGGAATAAACTCTGGAAGAAGATCAAGACATATCATGCCTCAGAGAAATAATACAGAAGCTTGGAGTTGAATAATTTGTTTTATGAAAAATATTTTAAGTCAAGATATCGACAAGTCACAGATCAAGTCATATAGAGAAGTCATTCGAGAACTCCAGAATAACTTATCGAGAAGTCCAAATTGGATTATAGAGAAGTCCTAGAGATATCAACAAGTCAAATGAAGATATGAAGATTGAATATATCGACAAGTCATTTTGCATATAGAGAACTCAGAGATATCGACAAGCCAAAATGAAGATATGAAGATTGGAGATATCGACAAGTCAAATTTTTCACTAGAGATCTCAGAGATATCGACAAGTCAAAATGCTTATAGAGATCTCAGAGATATCGACAAGTCATTTCTACATGCGGAGTTTTGGAGACCTCGACAAGCCAAATTCACTTATAGAGAATTCAGAAACCTCGACAAGTCAAAGACACTTATAGAGAACTAAGAGATCTCGATAAGCCATTATACTTATCGAGATGTCAGTTCTCTATACACCAAACTGGAGATCTCGATATGAACCTCAAGTACAAAATGCAGACAAGTTAAATATTCAAGATTATCAATCAACAAATGATCTAATCACTTAGATTGAAAAGTCTACAAAACTAGCTTGAAGAGTGCAAGATCAAAGGCTAAGATTAACTGACAAAGGAAAGTCACAGACCTACACGATTTGCAAAGATACACTAAGCTAGATGGAAAGCTTTAAAGATAACCTAAAGTAGGGTTTAGTACATCTTATTGCATATTGTGTAAACCTGTGTTTACTAATCTATAAAGTAAACACTGGTCCTTTGTTTTTAGATGTATCATACTGATCTAGTTTTTCTTGTAACTCTCTTAAAGAAGAAGTTGAGTTCTTTACTTATAAAGAACCCATGATTTGTTACAAAACACTAGCTTGGTTATAATACAAAATTAAGTGAGTTTTGAAATATTGTGTGCCCTGTTTTATTTTAGCTAACATAATATCACTGCATTTCTAATCTGCTTTGTCAATCAAGTAATAAACATTTAAAAATCGTTAACAATATCCAAAATACATTCACCCCCTGTATTCTATTCATTACCTAACATTGGAGGTTCATGAGTTTAGTCAGGATAGATGTCGAAAATCTTTAGCTAGAATTTGTATCAAATATAATAGACCATTTAGCATTGTTGACGATGAAGGGTTTATTGAATATAAATGTGACTTAAATCCGAGAATTAAACTCCCTACGTAGTGGACTGTGGCTAAAGACTGTTTAAAAGTTTATGCAGAGAAAAAAAAGTCATTAAAACTCTTTTGAAAGGTCAGCGTGTATCTCTTAGGACTGAGACATGGACTTATGTCCAAAACATTAACTACATGTGCCTCACAACATAATGGGTTGATAAAAATTGAAATTAGTAAAGAAAGTTTTGAACTTCTGTCAAATTTCAAATCACAAAGGGGAATCACTTGGAAAATTGGTTTATGCTTGCCTGGTAAAGTGGGGAATTGATAAGGTTTTTACTATTACAGTTGATAATGCTTTTTCTAATGATGGCGCTATAAGATATTTCAAAAAAGACTTAATTGCACGAAAATGACATAAGTTATAATTGTTTTGCACAAAAATAGATAACATATAATAATAGGCACCCGTATGACTCATATATAATTTTCTTGACATTTGATTGCATTTCGTTACTTTATCTCTAACGGGCGTTAATTTTTTTATAAATTAAAGATGTAACTACGGGAAGATGACCTGAATTATAATATTTTTGCGAAAAGATGTTATATACATGAACATCAGGCACGTGAACACTATCCAAGACTTAAAATATTTTTAATTGTCACTAAGTTAAATTCTATTTATATCTGTTTAATTCAACCGAAAGCTTCAATATGCTATGTTTATTTAATTCCGTAAAATTTCTGGTTTTCAAATTAAAAATGGTGTCATCATCATATTTGCACTGACCTTTTTTTGGTCTGTTTATATTTCTAGATGGGACGATTGATATTTATTCAGTTAATGTTAATATAACATTGTTGGAAATAAGGTTATTTCATTCCTTTACTTGCTAAATATTGCAAAAGATAATATTTTTGCAGCATAAAATGCATAAATAGCCTTGATCCATTTTTTGATGCTTTATCATATATTTAAACCCCCCAACCCCCGGGTTATGCTGCAAACTCAAACAAAAATTGATCATTATTATATACAGCTGATTTGCATAAATTTTATTAAATGACTTTTGTAGTCAAAATTTATAAATTGAATAAACCACCATGAAGTGGGTAACTTTTTTGTATGTCTATATATGTGAAAGACTTGTGAGAGTGTTGTGGAATTATTTGCAGCTAGACAATGGAGGATTATAGGTATATATAGCTGGTTTTGGAATTGTTTATAATATTTGCCGAAGACATCAAAGTGGATAGAGTTTATTTTTGGATAAAACCATTTCAAACACTTCTCTTCTTGTTCACATGGTCAAGACAAGAGGAGGATGGTTAGGCTCAGATAAGCTATCTTCCTATTTTGAGATTAATTTAGTTAATTTCCAGACAGCAGAAACTTAAAATCTTGATCCGGTTGCAGAAATTAATTGCTTAAGCACCAAGTTAATATCATTTTCGTACAAAAATATTATAATTCAGGCCATCTTCCTGCAATTAAATCTTTAATTTATTAAAACCTTAACATCCGTTAAAGATAATTAACGGAATGCAATCGGGTGGTAAAATTATTAAACATGAGTCATACGGGTGCCTATTATTATATGTTAGCCATTTTTGTGCAAAAAAATTATATCTCACGCCATATTCGTGCAATTGAGTCTAAAAAACAATTTAAAGGGTCTGATGCTATTTTAGATTATGGGTACATACATTTGAGATGTTGCGCACATATAATCAATCTCGTTATGAAAGATGGATTAGAAGATCAGCATAATTCGATTGTAAGAATTCACAAAGCAATCAGGTATGTTCGGTCGTCACCATCTCGTCTTCTGAAATTTGAAGAATGTGTGGAGAAATAAAAGATTAAATGTGATAAAAAGGTATCGCTAGATGTGGAGACCAGGTGGAACTCCACATATCTTATGTTGGAGACTACAATTAAGTATGAAAAAGCATTTATAGGCTGTTGGAAGATGATAATGCATTTGGGGATTATTTTTATGGCGGTGACGATGAAGATATTTCCACTAACACCAGGAAGAGGAAGAAAAAGGATCTGGTAGTTGGGTCTCCGGGTTTGGATGATTGGGAAAATACAAAATACTTTGTTAAATTTTTGAAGGTATTTTATAAGGTCACTATGAAAATTTTTGGTTCAAAGTATCTGACTTCAAATTTATTTTTTAATGAGCTTGTGAAAATGCATGTTAATATTGGGAGAATGTGCTCTAGTACAGAAACCTAGATGCTGTGACATGAAAAGACGTATGAAGGAAAAGTATGATAAATAATGGGAGAATATTGATAATGTTAATTTCTTGCTTTATGTTGCTATCCTCTTAGATCCTAAAAATAATGCAGTATGTGGAGTTTTGTTTTGCTCAATTATATGCCGAGGATAGAGAGAAACAGATTTTGATGAAAGAAAAGGTTAAAATTACACTTGATGCACTTTACGAGGACTATGTGAGACTACAGGAGAACATGTCTACCGATATGAGAATAAAAAATAGCCTCAAGCTCATCTGGTACTACACCAATGGTAATAGACGATGATGAAGACGATGCAGACTTGGAGATGGACTTTTAAAGACACCTGGAAGCTGAAGAAACTAAAGAAAACAAATTTGAGATAGATATTTATCTATCTGATGGTGTTAAAAGAGGCACAATTGATGACTTTGATGTTTTGCTTTGGCGGAAAATAAATTTCATAAAATTTCTGATTCTCTCTTTATAACAAAGAATGTCTTAATAATACCAATCACGACAGTAGCTTCTGAATCTGCATTCAGTACAGGTGGCAGAGTAATAGATCCATTCAGGAGTTCATTGACCCTGAAAACTGTTGAAGCTTTAATATGTGCCTAGGACTGGTTAAGGTCTAAACCAGCTGACATCGAGACTCTACTTGGTGTTATTGAGGAGATTAAACAAAAGCTTGAAGAAGTTGAATTGGGTACGTATTTTATCTCTCTTTACAAATTATCCAGTTTTTGTTCCACCAACATGTTCTGTGTCCAGTGGTTTTTATCTCATAACTGTTGCATGGGTTATCATAATAAATTAAATCATGTTTTTACGTATTAGCTTTCTAGTTGAAACATAACTCCTTGTATATATATTAGGTTTATATGGTACATAAATTTATTGTTTGATTACCTCTTACAAACATTATTAAAACAAAGAGCATGAATTATTAAATTAAAAATTTTATAAAGCAAATTTAAGTTTATCTCTCTTTTATTTTGCAGATGAATCCTCAAAAGGTCCCAAGTATGTGCATCAGGTTATTATTGAAGAATGAAAGACAGTGAGACAGATGTATTTTGGTCATGACTTTTGGCAACAATGAAAAATTCTTAAACTTTCAAGTCTATTTAGCTTTTTATCTTACTATATTAGCTATTGATTTGTAAGGCTACCATTAAAACTTTGATGTTATTTGTTAATATAATGAGTAAGACAAGGTAAAATGAATGATGTAAAATTTTCTTTCTCTTAGTATTATAGTAAATTGTTAATTTCTAAAAATAAAATCCAAAACCGACACGCGGTTAACCAAACCGAAAAAACCATTTCAAACGATCCGGTTACGGTTAATGCATAGAAACCGAACTGAACCTATGTACACGGTTCGATAACGGTTTTCTAATAAGTGGATTTTATATCTACTTGAAACACTTCATTACAAGCTTAAATTGGTGTTTTGGACTCAAGTTATTGGTATTTTTGATATATTTTTGTGTTTTTGCATTGCAGACATTAGTTGGATGAATCAATGAGCCTTTCAAAGAAATATACTGAAAAGAGATCATAGTTGGAATCCTAGGCCATGTTCACGTTGAAGAGCATCTCGATAGCTTCGTGTGGACTGTTGATTCACTGAAATCTGACGAGCGGAACTCAAGTTACAGCAAAAACAAGAAAATGAAGAAAAGCTCAGAGACACGGCACGCTCGCGCGGGAAGTGGGGCGACTGCGCCAGATTGACATAATGTGCGTGTGCCCGGGCGGTAGAGTGGGGCGGCCACGCGGGTTGTATCTTAGTGGGTCATTGGCTCTACTTGTTATCTCCTTCTACGACATGTTATTGTCGTCCCCATATTCCATATGTCACTTAGTCATATCTGCCTCACTGCGGGTCAGCACCTCTGAAAGAAACGGGGGACTTCATTCAGTGACCCCGCGATTACCCTCTAAATGATCAGAATAAGGTAAAGCTTGAAGATAAGTTTTGTACTCTATTAATTTCTCAGTCCCTCTAGTCGGGTGGGCGCCGGCCGGTCTTTTGACCAGATCCCCCTAAAAACCGTACGTGCGGGTCTCCCCGCATGCGGCTCATGCCATTCGAGGTGGCCCAGTCCAGCATTCATTCGTAAATTCTGTAGTGAAATTGAGACTGCTCGATCTCGGAAACTAATTCGCGTGTAAGAAGCGCTGTCTGTCATACCGTTGACTCTATTCATAGAATTTGTCTTACATTTTTTTATTTTATAGAGGATTGCCCCTATTTTTCCAAGAATTCATGCACTTCCCTTTACTCCATAGGGCCTTCTCTAATAGGGAAAAGCCCTCCATTTTCGTCAAATGACCCGGCCTCCCCTGGCGCTTCCACCATCCGGGCCCCCTTTCCTCCCTATGCTCCCCCGGCGCGGGCCTACCATGCTTCGCGCCTGCGGTGTTTTCGCGAGACGGCCTTTGCCAGTAGTACCGTCCTCCCCGCTGGCTGTATAGGTGGGTTGTCCCTCGCTGCTGCGTTCTGTTAGGCTATGGATTACAGGAACAAATATAATTGAATGGAACAGCAGGCGGGTTACACATTCCACTGTGCCGAGATGTGAGGTGCAGGTGGTGATGATCACCCCGGGGTATGCGCTAGCGCCCCTTGACAGGCACTCCAGAACCCGCCAACGCTCGTGAAAACCCGGGTCGGTCGGCCCTCCATTCGTCCGACCAGAGATGTGGATAACGGGGCCACCTTCACAACCTTTGCCCTTCTGTCCCTATGTTGTAGTAAGGTAGGGTGGTTTGCTTGAGTTGCTCAACCGCCCTAAGCCTGGTGCTCATGACGCACTACGGAACCTCCATCGTGCCGGGGGACCAAGCAGGGCATAGCTAGCGGCATAGGAGCCGACTCGGCATCAGCGGCTTCGTGCCGCACTGGAGTGATCCAATATATGGTTCCGCACGTTCCACCACATCTCCGTTCATTTCCAATACTAATCGTGAAACACCATGAGCAGCATGATGTTGAGGTCCGAAATTCGAAGTGAAATTTTTGATTTGCTTGTTCCTAGTCGTCATGGGAAAGAAAGGCAGAAATAATAAAGAGATTATTCCCTTAGAGCTTGTCCAATACCACCAGTACCAGAAACACATCTCCTTCTCTCGTGCAAGATACTTCTATGCCAGCCGGGAAAAATGGCTCTGTTATGAAACAAAGCGGCAGACGGGCTCATTTTACCGGTATTCCCTAATTAGTGGCCTTAGGAGATTAGGGTCCCCCCTTAGATTCTCCGCTCATCTGCGGGGGTTTTCCGTATCCGCCTCCGCGGGGATCTTCAGATCGTAAGACATTATCGCCCTCGCGACACTTGAGTATATTTCTGTCATTTCCGGAAAGTGCACGGGCAACCGTCCTTTCCCTTTTTCACAATGTTCGTGAAGTTGCTCACGAATCAAAGTTTTAATGTCCTTTCGAAGTGCCGCACGGTCTTTTTTTTTATCGGTAGCGGGGTGGGCTACTTCCGTCGGTGCTGGACCCCCGTTCTGGAGCCAGCTGGTTCTGAATGACCTCCCTCTCACGGTTTAAAAGTGGTTAACCCGTCTCGAAGAAATCCATATCGTCCCTCCGAAAAAGGTGTATCAATTACAGCCAATTCCCCTGTCTCTTTCCCAACAAACCCTACTCCTTTTTTCTAGAAATGCTAACCAAGTGACATGTAATAACCCCAATTTTTGGAATTTTTGAAACCCTTATGAATAGTGTTTTGCTGAATAAGAAAACTTTTCATGCCACACTATGTAGGGGTTCTTTTATTGATCTTCTGAGATATTATTAGTACTCTATGTGGTATATAAGTGTATGTAAAGATCGTCAGAATCCAAATCCGAACACTTTGATTTTTCCCAGAAATCTACCAGATACAGAAAGAATTGAGTATAAGGTAACAGAATAAAAAGGATTTAAATTCAAGGATTATAAGAGAGGATCATAAAAAGGAAAATAATGTATTGAGAAAGGTTAAGGAAACCTAAGTAATAAGATCCCGGGTATGATCCCTCAAACGATAAACGAAAACAAAAGTTAAGCGAACCGTATAACAGATCAGCGGTCATTAGCCAAATAATTAAAAGCTAATCAAAGAGATTAGAGGGGATGATATCATCAAACCAATGAGAATAGGGCAAGTGAGGGAGGATGACATCACAAGGTGACATAAGGGGAAGGAGGTGTGGTTGATTTAAAACCACACAAAGTTCAAGGTTAAAAAGGTAATTAACCAAAAACAAATCAAAAGCAACCAAGCTAGGCAAAACAACTCACAAACACAAAAATCATTTCACTTCTTCATCAAGAAGCTTTGGGCTTTTCTCTTCATTTCAAGGAGGAAAATTCAAAATTCAAGTTCCAAGCTTCCTTAATTAGTAAGGTAATTATCTAATACTCTTTATGCATAGATATGGCTATCCTATAAGTTTAAGCCTCCAATTCATTCTCAATCTCTTCCAAGAAATCAATGAAGAAAGTAATGAATAGTGATTTCAAGATTTTTTAACATGATTTTCTTTGTTTTTCCTTTAAGATCCAAGCATCCCTAAGATATCTCAAGGCTTCTTAAGGCTTCCTAGCTACTCAAATCACTTCAAGGAAGGTATAACATCTCCAAACCCTAACTTTACTTTGTATATTAGGATGGTTTTGATTGTTATGGTAAAAGAGAAGCTTGATGCTTGTATGTTTAGAGTTTGGGAGGGAGTTGTAGTGAATTGGATGTTAAAATCTTGTTGATTAGTTAAAGGACTTAAGTATAGTTTTAAATTCAAGTTTAAGAATAAGTAAAAATTGTTAATGTTGAGTTGTTGGGGCTGTTATGATGTAGTATGGATGGAGTTTTGATTGGGTTGTGATTGTGGATTGATTGTGGGTTGAATTGGAGTGTTTTAAATTTGGGAAATCGCGTAAACATAGCCGTCGTAATGTCCGATTTACTTTAGGCTGTTTTGTTCTTAACATTAGGACCCGAGAAGTCCCTGATAGGTTTTGACCATTGCCATGATTAGGCAGTTCATGTTACGAGCTTCGTTTTGATATGTGGTTTGTTTGATTCCGATGTACGGTTTAGGAGAAACGGCCGTTTTAAGTAACGACATTTCGCGAACGAACCATTACCCCCCACCTTACTTTGAAACATAGGTTAAAGACCTTAAAAGACTAATTGGAGTATGAAACATTTAAGTAAAGTGTAATAGGCAGTTGGTAAGACACTCGCGAAAGAATCGCCTTAAAACTCGTAATGGTTAATTTATTAAAAATGGTGGAGCCGAGGGTACTCGAGCGACTTAAGTGAATCGTTAAGCGCAAAGCGAGCGTTAGAGTCTAAATTAGTTAAAGTATAAATTTATAAGTGACTTTGGTTTAATTCTAACTTATATGTTGTTTATAGGTTACCAGACTCGTCCCAAGCCATTTGTAACCCCCAGTCGCTCAGGCAAGTTTTCTACCCGTATAACTGTTGTTGTGATGTATATGTGTATATGCATGATCTTGTGATAAATGCATATTTGTTATTAGCAAATTCTTGCGATATATTGGAGCATGTGATATGGTATATATGCATGCCTGTTTCGTATTCTTGATTTATATATCTGTTGGTTCAAATGCTTATTAGTTGCATAATACCTATGCTAGAGATAAGCGGTATATGAGTATACCCTTAGTATAGGGGATAAAAATGTGAACTTTTTCTAAAACCGGGAGGCGAGGCTCCCGAGTATAATATATATATATATATATGAATAGTTTTTAAAACTATTAATCGAATAAGGTTTATTCGATAACTTTATATTATTTAATGAATATTACTTGAATATTCATTTGAGGACTTATGACTCCTTTTATTTTATTAATCGAATATTATTTGAATATTCATTCGAGGGCTTATGACTCAGTTTATATTATTTAATGAATATTATTTAGATATTCATTTGAGGACCTATGACTCCGATTATTTGCTGAGATATATTCTTTATTTTATTAAAGAATAAGGTGTCGATAATCAAACTTATTTTTGATTATTCAAATAAAGATAGTACTTTCGTACAAGTATATCTTTGGTTATTTAATACTCGTTTCAAGTATAAGTTTTATACCTTCTACTTCAATTATTTGTATAAAGATTATTCTTTATGGGAATATTATTTAAATAATAATATTCAGATATTTTCTAATATATTGGGACTGATTTACTTTATTAAATCAGCATTACTCCAAACACTCTTTAAAGTGTTTTCGAGTCCTTAAAATGATTTTCAAAAGTTAGAGCGGATCCCAAAACTCAATTTTTTTATATATTTAAGATCTTCCTTTTTAAAGGGGATTTAAATACTCGCTCAAAACCAGAGGGATCCGGCTCTGTGGTGTATTTTATATTCGCAACAAGGTTGCGGTTTTGGTAAATGAATTGATTACTTACCCAATGTTCGGGAAGTAAGTCCATCTATCGAGTCGGCATAAGCAACATGAGCTCAGTGGGCGTCCATGATAGTGTAAGTGGCTCAGTGGGAGTCCATCAAATGCGTAAGTGGCTGAGTGGCAGTCCAGCATAAGGTCCTATTGCGACCAGGGTGATGACCAGTGGGGAATTCGTCCATCTACTAGTAGAAAAGGTTACTTATTGGTATCTTTGCCTGATCAGCAAGATATCAGGTTTATGCCAAGGTTTTCTCCTTTCCAAAATTCATTGGATATTGCAACTCTGTTTATAATTTTCATCACAGAGGTTTTCAAGGAGTGTATGAAATGTATATATATATAGGTGTATATATATATCGGGACTTAATGAAGTATCTCGTAACTTCATTATTTATAATGATATTTCAAGGATTGAATCTATTCAAATCTTATCTTGCAGTCTCATCTATGTGGTGAACTTTTGAAACTGATTATAACTTGAACGGTGGTAGTTCAAGTAGTATTCAGATATAAGTATATTGGAGTATCTTGTAACTTCATCTTTTAAACTTATATCTAGTAAATGATTATCTTGTGCATGTCAAAGATTTTCGGAAAAACGTTGAGACAAGGTTAGATATTTGAGATCACCTTGCAACGATATTTTATACAGTTATAAACGGGAACTCTGTGTATATTATACATGTCAGAGGATTTCAAAGATTGTGAAAAGTATATATGTACATATATACTGAATATTTTGTGACTTGGTCGCGGTAAGATATCAAACTTGGTTCATTTCTTCTTGACCAAGACTTTCATGAGTACTATGAGAATGCTCATATATTGTAAATCATTATACATATTATTTTGGTGGGCTTGTTGCTCACCCTTGCTTTCTTCTTTCATCACACAACATCAGCTAGACAAGATGAACAGGACCAAGCTTCCAATTCGCAAGCGGTTAGAAAATGTTCCGCAGTTTTTTGGAAGCGTTGATGCCGCCGTAGATGAGGTAGGAGCTACCAATAGGCTAGGTTTTCAACTATTGATGAACCATATTTATGTATATTTATGAATTGTAATAATAGCAACGAAATGTAAATTTATTCAGAAACCCTTTTAAGGTGTATTGGCATATAATTGTGGAATAAAACGACTTGTGATTATTTTTGGATATTCATCTCTGAGACTATAACTTGTGGTGTGTGTGTTTATGGTGGGGTCACAGTACATAATAGTTGATTAATTATTCAGATTGTGTGTTATTAAGGGAAATGGAACTCGTGACAACCCGGATCCCCGACCCCGGATTTGGGGGTGTTACAGAAATGGTATCAGAGTGAAGCGTTATAAACCTCAGAGATGATGTGACGTTAAGATAATAAGTTCACTAAGATAATAAGAACTCTTGCCAAGTTCATAGTCGGACTACCTAACGTAGTACTGACAGTTAAAACCCTTATGGGAACCCTTATAAATATCGTGATAGTAACATAGTTCATTCTCGTATAGGGCAGCGGGGCGCCGAACCCTGAGGTTCAGGAGCATCAGCATGAGGATGTTTTATTACATGTTGGAGATCAAATTGTGAATCTAATAGAGTACCCTAACGAGGGACCAGATGAGATTCATATTGAGAATGTTGCGGTTGAGGATGTTATCCCAGAAGGGATTGATGCCGAGGAGGATCTCGTGGAGGATCCTGACGAGAATGAAGAGAGGACCGCTGAGGAATTGATGACCGTAGTCAGGGCGACTACCAGAGCAAGAGTGGCCGCGAGGGTGGCACTAGAGAATGAAGAGTTACCAAGGGCACAAAGGTTAATGAGGGCAGAAGGAGTGGGGCCTTCCACGGCACCAATTATACCAGTATCAGACCCTCTTCCCGAGGCTCCTGAAGACATCCATGAGGTTCCACCAATTCCTGTTCCCTCCCCTTTTCAGAGCCCAGCACCTACTGAGGAAATGCCACTTTTATCTCCTGCACCATTGTCACCTGATACCGTGCTTGGTTATCCATTTCGATCCCCTGGGCCTGCACCACCTGCACCCCATGGACTGCTAGATGCAACCACTCAGGCTTCTCTTATCGCCGATTATTACATGACTTTGGGTGGCCTGTCTGAGGCCCGTAATGTTAGGAGTGATCTGTTGGATCGACTTACTGTACCAAGGATTGAGGGCGGGGTAATTCCGGCAGGATTAGCTCATAGCATGGAAAGGATTGAGGCTATCACCCGTGTTACAGCTAGAGGCCATCTTGAGGGTCAGATTGATCCAGCTCTACTTGCCACTATCTTAGACCTCATCACCTCTGTGATGGAGCAGGTTAGGGATGTCGTGCGTGCCCGCATTTCTTGATCCATGGTAGTGTGCAGAGCCAGAGCAATCAGACAAGGGTTTCATATAGCACCGCTTTTGGAGGATTAGCCTAAGTTATGAATGATTAGTTTTAATGATGAGATGATTATCTATGGTAGTACTTTTGGGATATAAGCGATCAGATCAAATGATGTAATTTTCTTTAATGTGTTCAGTAATTGTACCCTCGAACAAATGGTTATGTATATATTCGTTAATTTCAGTTCAGATCAGTTGTTTGTGATAAGTTCATATTGTTAATTGCACTATTAACACTTAAGAGAGTGTCATGAAGTTTATAGAACTTGAGAATTCATAATTTGCAATCATGCAAGGACATAACGAGGGAAAGACTTAAGCAAAGTAAGTAAAATAAATATCCAGAGATTCTTAAAATTTTTCCAAGCATTATGCCCCCGTGAGGAATAAGATTAGGGGCAAACCTTGAATGTGATAATTACGGAGGTCGTAATTAAGATATAAGGAACCCAGAATATAATGAAGTGGAAAATGAAGATTTTAAATTAAAAGATGACCCCAATTATGGGGAGTAGGAAGAAATATTTAGACTGAGAAAATAGAAGTCGAGCAAGATAGGAAGAACCGGGATGGTACTCCTATTGGGCAATCCATGGACCTGCCTAAAACAAAACTTATACTTTTACCCTAACCACCACCTTGAGGAAACAATGTGGTGTGAAATTCTTTCAGGACCTTTAAGTCGCTAAGCTCTCAGAGTTTCAAGGGAATAGCTGACCCAGCCGAGGCAAGAGCCTGGCTAAAGGAAATACAGGAATCATTTGAGATTCTAAATGATTGACGAATCAGAAAATAATGTTTTTGTCACTTACCCTCCTAAGAGAGAGACCACCCACTAGTGAAAGACCAAGAAAGGCATGGAGCAAGAGGTTATGATAAACTGATTACAGTTCAGTCAATTGTTTTCAGGAAAGTACTTCCCAAGGTTATGGAGATAGTGTAAAAGCTTTAGAGCCAGAACAAGGCGGACGAGTATGATGAATTATGAATCTAAGTTGTAAAAGTTGTCAAGATTCGTTCTGAGGACACGAATCCAGAATGACGGGATGTTTGAAATCAATGCTTATGTTGTGTTAGTTCAGGAAATAATGATAAGAGAAAGGAAAATAAAAAGAAACTGAAGTGGAAAGGAATATAAAGGCAATAGAGTTTGAGGAATAATAAGGAATTTGTGTATGAGGAAACCCTAAAGACTTGTAGCAATAGAAATAAAAAAGTAAGTAATCGTCAGGATGAGGGTGATTCACCATGAGTTAAATTGATGGTTGAAGGCATAAGAGATACATATATGTTGTACCCCCTTCAAGTTGGAAGGATTCGGGAAACCTTGAGATAGTTCGAAGGATAAATAATGAGACGCGGATAGACCGAGGAGACAAGAAAGTAATAAATTAGGAAAATTGGATGAAGGAAGTGACCTTCAAGAAGGTGGAGTGTGAGACCGGTGGCTTGATACCCAGGAAGAAAGACGCCAGGAATGAGAGATATCCCAACATTGAGATGACTGTTGAGATAAACAACAAAAGTAAATACGGAATTATTAAGAAGAAGTTCACGTTGAACACGACTGATATCTTCCAGAACATCATTGTTATCATTATCGAATCAGGCAAGAAAAGTGGATAACCGTTATTATCTTTTGGAGGCCATATGGATTGACCTCATTTTGGATAAGGATATTATTATGAAATCAGGCATATACTATCGAGGTGGGAATGATTGAATAAAGACACCCTCATCAGGGATATATGACTTGATTTATCCATGGAAGGATGCATGTACCTTTTTAAAGGTGGAATTAAGGATAGAACATCGGTAACTTAAAACGAATCCTAGGGGAATGCATAAAGGTTGGCATTTCACCCTTAATAGGGACATCATGAGTTTTGACAAGTATGAATTGGAAAGGATCAAGGTAACAACAACCTTTAAAGATCAGTAAAGAAATTTTTCAAAAGTACATAGACAATGGTTCTAGTATTAGTAAATGGTATTTTGATATGCCCTATATCTAGGGAATACAGGAGGAACAATTCAAGGATAACCTTAGAGGTTTTACAAGGAGAAAGGTAATATTCAAAATTCTCAAGAATAGAAATATTGATAAAGGAAATATGATGTAATTATAATGATGCCAAGTGGGGCACGTGTTAAACCATGAGAAAGTATGGATCGAACTAGTAAAGGTCGAAATTGTTCAGGGAAATTAGGACCTAAGATAAAAGATGTTCTAAGTATGATTGAGAGTCAGTCGTGACAGTGATTAACCTCTAAAGACTGAGGCAATAACTTATGGAAAAATGGTGATATTTTTTTTTACTCATCAGATTTTAAGGAAAACATCTTCACATAAGCAGTGATTGAAATGAGGTAGAAAATTTATTTGGAGGTGGTTAAAATGACATTGACTGTAAGGAAATTTTACTATCAGGAAAGGCCAAAGAGGTGGCCGACACTTTAAAGGTAAGAGGATAATTATAGGTGCTTGTGCCAAAGGAATACAATGATGATGGTTAAAGCTGTGAAGGTTGTATTATGGTTTGGAAGATTGACATTCCTTCTGATGACTGTGCAATACCCAACCGTAATAGTAGTTGGTAAAGGTTTAATTCGTGTAATCGCCATGAGCGGGCTATCTATCTCAGAAGGTACTATCTTGAGATAAGCCAGGACCATGTTTCAAAAAGGACTAGACGAACCTTTGAGCTAAGTCTTCTATTGAAGGCATATGATTAAGAATGGTATTAACCTGCTATCGTTGCTTTGATTGAAACTCTTCTGTAATTTTATATGCTTCATGTCATGAAAGTACGTCAGGATCTGGAGTGTTCTTCATGAATTATGAATGGTAATTATGTTAACTCCTTAGAAGAATTTGATACGACAGGTATGGACTTCGTATGGTTAGCTATTAAGATTCCAAGGAAAATGAATGACGACAGTAGGTCAGTGGTGGACCATAGTAATGCAACAACGATTCTTTGAATAATGAGCCGATTACAACCGTGAGAGTTGTAGTGTAATGGATGTTGAGATTGGGTACCCCTAATCGGGCTGTGGTGATGTATAAGTTATCGTTGAATAGACTGGTTAAGTAGATTATCTACCTATTGAATATTTATTCCTTCTTATCAATAGAGAGTCGTATGACTATACGAGGAAGGTTGCGATGCAAGCATAGAATTCTAGTAACGATGGTGTCTAGAATAAGATCTCAGATTCGATTTTCGATGTCGAGGGAGTTTCAAAGGTGATTATGTATAAGCTCGAGGAAGAGCATGGGTCCATAGAATGATGGACGGAATAGCAAAAATATTTAGGCATGTGAAATACGATGCTATAATACTTGATGTTGATATAAATACATATATGTTTTGTTCTCCTATGACAAACCTCTATAGTTCAGAGGTAGATTCCAAGCCAGATATTTTATGGCAATATTTTTTACATATATACAATTCTCTTCAGTTCGTTCTTTTCTCTTCTTTTCATTTCATGTAAGCTGAGAAGAACAACCCTTCCAGAAGGGGAGGTATTGCCGAATGACTATCTATCTGTGTGATAGAAGCCTAGTAGGATACCACATGTCGTTTAATTGCTTGTCAAGTGCTAAAGGCTGGCCACCTTCTGTACTAACTATGTAATAGAACAAGTGTTCATGATCATAGTGATCTCTCAACAAATTCCTTTACTTCTATATGATGGATCAAGCTTTCGAAGATGGAAGCAGCTAAAGGAAGTAGTATCAGTACGATGGTATTCTGATTCTAACGCGTTAGTGATACTAAGGTTGACATGGTTATTAAAAGGTTATAGAACTCTAACGAGCAAAAGTATAACCAGTATAATATTAGGAACGGAAGGTAGTAGCGATTATGAACTGGAAAAGAATGGGTATTGAGAAGCAAAAGCTCTAATGCTAAAAGCTATAATGAGAGTCTGTGCAATAGACTTGAGAGAATTTGGAATGATCACTTAACGTGGATTGAGTTTTCTCACGATAATAGATCGTATGTCAGGTATCGAGATGTCGTCTTATGAGATCTTTGAGGGAAGAAAATGTCGATCTCCCTTATGTTAGGATGAAATTGTAGAGCGCAAGATGCTCGGACCAGCAGTGGTCCAAAGGACCAAGGATATGATAGATCTAATCAGAGGACGACTGGTAGTAGCCCAAGATGGACATGAGAAATATGTTAATTTGACACGAAAGGACAAAGAATAGGAAATAGGGGACCTAGTAATGTTAAAGGTATCCATTGGAAAGGATTGATGAGGTTCAAAAAAGAAAGGAAAGCTAAGCCTACGAATTGTTGGACCCTTTGAGGTATTAAGACGTATTGGGAAGTTAGCATATGAGCTAGCCCTACCCCCGAACATGTAGTAAGTTCATAACGTGTTCCACATATCAATGTTAAGGAAGTGTAATTCGGATGCCAGAAAAATAGGGGCATATGAGTGCATAGACATGCAACCAGACGTAACCTACATGGAGCAACCAGGAAGGGTTATAGATCAAAAATGGACAAATGCTTAGGAGAAGAGTTATCAAACTAGTCAGAGTTTGATGGTAGAACCACAATGTGGGAAAATTACGTAAGAGTTAGAAAGTGCAATGCTAAGAAAGTATCCCTACTCATTTTCTATCTGATTTCGGGACGAAATCCTTTTAAGGAGGGGAGACTGTAATAACCCAAATTTTTGGAATTTTTGAAACCCTTATGAAGAGTGTTTTGCTGAATAAGAAAACTTTTCATGCCACACTATGTAGGGGTTCTTTTATTGATCTTCTGAGATATTATTAGTACTCTATGTGGTATATAAGTGTATGTAAAGATCGTCAGAATCCAAATCCGAACACTTTGATTTTTCCCAGAAATCTACCAGATACAGAAAGAATTGAGTATAAGGTAACAGAATAAAAAGGATTTAAATTCAAGGATTATAAGAGAGGATCATAAAAAGGAAAATAATGTATTGAGAAAGGTTAAGGAAACCTAAGTAATAAGATCCCGGGTATGATCCTTCAAACGATAAACGAAAATGAAAGTTAAGCGAACCGTATAACAGATCAGCGGTCATTAGCCAAATAATTAAAAGCTAATCAAAGAGATTAGAGGGGATGATGTCATCAAACCAATGAGAAGAGGGCAAGTGAGGGAGGATGACATCACAAGGTGACATAAGCATGACATAAGGGGAAGGAGGTATGGTTGATTTAAAACCACACAAAGTTCAAGGTTAAAAAGGTAATTAACCAAAAAAAAATCAAAAGCAACCAAGCTAGGCAAAACAACTCACAAACACAAAAATCATTTCACTTCTTCATCAAGAAGCTCTCGGCTTTTCTCTTCATTTTAAGGAGGAAAATTCAAAATTCAAGTTCCAAGCTTCCTTAATTAGTAAGGTAATTATCTAATACTCCTTATGCATAGATATGGCTATCCTATAAGTTTAAGCCTCCAATTCATTCTCAATCTCTTCCAAGAAATCAATGAAGAAGATAATGAATAGTGATTTCAAGATTTTTAACATGATTTTCTTTGTTTTTCCTTTAAGATCCAAGCATCCCTAAGATATCTCAAGGCTTCTTAATGCTTACTAGCTACTCAAATCACTTCAAGGAAGGTATAACATCTCCAAACCCTAACTTTACTTTGTATATTAGGATGGTTTTGATTGTTATGGTAAAAGAGAAGCTTGATGCTTGTATGTTTAGAGTTTGGGAGGAAGTTGTAGGGAATTGGATGTTGAAATCTTGTTGATTAGTTAAAGGACTTAAGTATAGTTTTAAATTCAAGTTTAAGAATAAGTAAAAATTGTTAATGTTGAGTTGTTGGGGCTGTTATAATGTAGTATGGATGGAGTTTTGATTGGGTTGTGATTGTGGATTGATTGTGGGTTGAATTGGAGTGTTTTAAATTTGGGAAATCGCGTAAACATAGTCGTCGTAATGTCCGATTTACTTTAGGCTGTTTTGTTCTTAACATTAGGACCCGAGAACTCCCTGCTAGGTTTTGACCATTGCCATGATTAGATAGTTCATGTTACGAGCTTCGTTTTGATATGTGGTTCTTTTGATTCCGATGTACGGTTTAGGATAAACGACCGTTTTAAGTAACGACGTTTCGCGAACGAACCATTACCCCTCGCCTTACTTTGAAACATAGGTTAAAGACCTTAAAGGACTAATTGGAGTATGAAACATTTAAGTAAAGTGTAATAGGCAGTTGGTAAGACACTCGCAAAAGAATCGCCTTAAAACTCGTAATGGTTAATTTATTAAAAATGGTGGAGCCGAGGGTACTCGAGCGACTTAAGTGAATCGTTAAGCGCAAAACGAGTGTTAGAGTCTAAATTAGTTAAAGTATAGATTTATAAGTGACTTTGGTTTAATTCCAACTTATATGTTGTTTATAGGTTACCAGACTCGTCCCAAGCCATTTGTAACCCCCAGTCACTCAGGCAAGTTTTCTACCCGTATAACTGTTGTTGTGATGTATATGTGTATATGCATGATCTTGTGATAAATGCATATTTGTTATTAGCAAATTTTTGCGATATATTGGAGCATGTGATATGGTATATATGCATGCCTGTTTCGTATTCTTGATTTATAAATCTGTTGGTTCAAATGCTTATTAGTTGCATAATACCTATGCTAGAGATAAACGGTATATGAGTATACCCTTAGTATAAGGGATAAAAAGGTGAACTTTTTCTAAAACCGGGAGGCGAGCCTCCCGAGTATAATATATATATATATATATATATATATGAATAGTTTTTAAAACTATTAATCGAATAAGGTTTATTCGATAACTTTATATTATTTAATGAATATTACTTGAATATTCATTCGAGGACTTATGACTCCTTTTATTTTATTAATTGAATATTAATTGAATATTCATTCGAGGGCTTATGACTCAGTTTATATTATTTAATGAATATTATTTGGATATTCATTTGAGGACCTATGACTCCGATTATTTGCTGAGATATATTCTTTATTTTATTAAAGAATAAGGTGTCGATAATCAAACTTATTTTTGATTATTCAAATAAAGATTGTACTTTCGTACAAGTATATCTTTGGTTATTTAATACTCGTTTCAAGTATAAGTTTTACAACTTCTACTTCAATTATTTGTATAAAGATTATTCTTTATGGGAATATTATTTAAATAATAATATTCAGATATTTTCTAATATATTGGGACTGATTTACTTTATTAAATCAGCATTACTCCAAACACTCTTTAAAGTGTTTTCGAGTCCTTAAAATAATTTTCAAAAGTTAGAGCGGATCCCAAAACTCAATTTTTTTATATATTTAAGATCTTCCTTTTTAAAGGGGATTTAAATACTCGCTCAAAACCAGAGGGATCCGGCTCTATGGTGTATTTTATATTCGCAACAAGGTTGCAGTTTTGGTAAATGAATTGATTACTTACCCAACGTTCGGGAAGTAAGTCCATCTATCGAGTCGGCATAAGCAACATGGGCTCAGTGGGCGTCCATGATAGTGTAAGTGGCTCAGTGGGAGTCCATCAAATGCGTAAGTGGCTGAGTGGCAGTCCAGCATAAGGTCCTATTGCGACCAAGGTGATGACCAGTGAGGAATTCGTCCATCTACTAGTAGAAAAGGTTAGTTATTGGTATTTTTGCCTGATCAGCAAGATATCAGGTTTATGCCAAGGTTTTCTCCTTTCCAAAATTCATTGGATATTGCAACTCTGTTTATAATTTTCATCACAGAGGTTTTCAAAGAGTGTATGAAATGTATATATATATTGGTGTATATATATATCAGGACTTAATGAAGTATCTCGTAACTTCATTATTTATAATGATATTTCAAGGATTGAATCTATTCAAATCTTATCTTGTAGTCTCATCTATGTGGTGAACTTCTGAAACTGATTATAACTTGAACGGTGGTAGTTCAAGTAGTATTCGGATATAAGTATATTGGAGTATCTTGTAACTTCATCTTTTAAACTTATATCTAGTAAATGATTATCTTGTGCATGTCAAAGATTTTCGGAAAAATGTTGAGACAAGGTTAGATATATGAGATCACCTTGCAACGATATTTTATACAGTTATAAACGGGAACTCTGTGTATATTATACATGTCAGAGGATTTCAAAGATTGTGAAAAGTATATATGTATATATATACTGAATATTTTGCGACTTGGTCGCGGTAAGATATCAAACTTGGTTCATTTCTTCTTGACCAAGACTTTCATGAGTACTATGAGAATGCTCATATATTGTAAATCATTATACATATGCTTGTTGCTCACCCTTGCTTTCTTCTTTCATCACACAACATCAGCTAGACAAGATGAACATGACCAAGCTTCCAATTCGCAAGCGGTTAGAAAATGTTCCGCAGTTTTCTGGAAGCGTTGATGCCGCCGTAGCTGAGGTAGGAGCTACCAATAGGCTAGGTTTTCAACTTTTGATGAACCAGATTTATGTATATTTATGAATTGTAATAATGGCAAAGAAATGTAAATTTATTCAGAAACCCTTTTAAGGTGTATTGGCATATAATTGTGGAATAAAATGACTTGTGATTATTTTTGGATATTCATCTCTGAGACTATAACTTGTGGTGTGTGTGTTTATGGTGGGGTCACATTACAGAATAGTTGATTAATTATTAAGATTGGGTGTTATTAAGGGAAATGGAACTCGTGACAACCCGGATCCCCGACCCCGGATTTGGGGGTGTTACATGACACACCGGCCATGGGTCATGAAAGAGGTTGACCCCCATCCTCCTTAACTATGTACGGCCAATGAACTCCTCGCTTTAGTCCGTTCATTCTTTCTTTGGGCTTTAGTCGATAGTAGCCGTGGTAGTAATGTCCCGGAGCCCGGCTACCGACCCGAGGCGCCGAGTCATAAAGGGGCGTTAAACATAATTCTAGAAGGGCGTTACCATAAAAAATCGAGTCTTGGCAGTTCAAGTGAAATTTTCTTAGACTAGTCCCACTAAGATGGCGAGGAAAACTTACTTCCGAGAGAGCTGCTTTCACCTCGGAATTACCTAATGAGAGAGCCGATGCAAAAGTATAGCCCTTGACGCGAGGGAACGTCAGACAGACTTACCTCTGCTAACTACGTTTTATATAGACTGGAAGCTAAAGAGACACTAAGGTATAGTGCCGCTACCAGAGAAGGCTGTTTCATGCTAGGCATCCACACCCACTACGCCCGAGCCGCATCCCCGACACACTTGCAATATCTATATCCACTAACGCTTCATCCCACTTCATCCTACCAACTATACCTGATAGAAAGCCGTTCTATAACAAGTCAAGACAACAAGAAAGCAAGAAAAGTGTAGCGATTGGTTTGGGAGCGTCACGGGGGAAGAAGATAGAAGGGTAACCTATGACACCGGGGAGTTACGCTTTATCTCCCGCCTCAGTTTCGCGGATGGGAGGAGGGCGAGAGCTGAGCCCGCACGCTCTATGCTTTTCCCCAGCTTTTCCTCCAGTAAAAGATTCGCTCGTATCCCCTGTGTCTAGGGATTCCTGGGGCATGAGTTAAGAATCTAGTAGATTGCTCTTTCTTTCGATTGAGCGTCGGTACTTTTTGAGTCTCTCTCTGTAGGCATGCAAAACAACAGAGCCACTGCTCTTCGGGGCGGTGAGGTGGACAATCCCTTATTCCAGCTTTAAAGGAGCATCTTTGCATGAATCAATACTAACTCCTCGGTCAGCTGACCTTCGATTTCGGAGATTAGAGCAGAAGAACTCCGTAACGGCGGAGAAGGGTTTCGCCCCGAATCAAAATGATTTCTCTTCTTCTCTTAAGAGATTTATAGTTTGGACTTGATCGAGGGATCAATTGACTCCGGAACATAAAGTAACAAACAATACCAGAACCCCGTATGGACTATGAACCAATAAAAAGAAGAATGCCTTTGAGCTCTTGTTCGAGTTCTTCCTTGATGACTGGAAGGGGAGACAGAAGTATCAAATTCCTCTTCTCCCTGGAGGCTTTCTGGCATTTCCGGAATGGGAAGCTCTCTGATCTTTCCTTCGAGTTTTTATTTTATATAAAAACGGTAAACAAAACAAAAAGTACAATAAATTTTTTATTTGCATGGCAAAAATGTAATTTTTTTTACTAATCGTGAGATCTATATTCCAACATTTACAGAGGATTACATTAAGCTTTGGTTGAAAGATGTAACGTGCATTAAAGATTATCTCTTCAGATTCGTTAAATGGTCTGCGGACTTCAAATCGGGGGCTGAACCTTCAATCGTTCCTATGTGGATTCGGTTTCCGAATCTTTCGATCTGTTTTTTTTAATACTACTACCTTAGATATATTGCTAACGTAGTAGGCGAAGTGCTGTTAATCGAGGGTCCGGCCCCCATGCTTTCGCACCCCAGCATCGGTAGGGACCCGGAATGCTGCCTTCGCTTTTGGCGTTCCTTCGTAGATCTCCGGATTTCACCCCTACACACGAAATTCCACTCTCCTCTGTCTCACTCAAGTGAATTGGTTTCGAGAGCATTCCACCAGTTTTTGGCGACTTTCACTTTCAACCCGATTCACCGCCTATGTACTATTTCTGATCTTATGGATGGCCCTAGCCACACCCCTGTGCCAGCAGCGGAGTGCTCCACTAGCGACAGTGGAGTACAGGACCCGTTTTACCTTAAAATAACAGCCAAAAAGGCCGAGTTCTCCCATTTTGTCGAAAGCCTTTATAAAGAGGCAATCGTAGGCATAGGCCTAATCGAAGTAATGGAATGCAAAATAGAAAATCTTCCAGAACTTGTAAAAAGAGTAATCGATCAATATGCGCCAGGAGTGGATAACAAGGGATTAAAAGAAATGCACCGCTACTATGCCTACCTGATCACAAAACTTAAAAATAAAGAGAGGGAACTAGGATACGAGATATGGGGGGACATGCGTAAAAGCATAGGAGAAGACTTGATGGCAGGTAAGGTAAAAATCTGTGCCCCAGAGGATCCGGGCGATTGATACGTTTTTGCTCTTTAGTTAGCCTAGGCGAGACCCCTAGCAATAGGGGAAAGAAGAGTGGGTATGTGGGCTTCTTTCGCTTTACTTTTTCTCTCCGGTCAAGCACAAGTTAAGTAAGTAAGTGCGCTCTCCAGACCAGGCAGTGTCAGTCCATTCGCAGTCGCTTACTTCAGCGGCAACCCCCTATTCAAGCCGGAAAAAGTACCTAACTTACGAAGAAGTAGTTGGAGCTGGGCTCCGAATGATGAGAGTTTGCTTTTATTTTCTGTTTAGAAGAGTGGTCTGATCCCTTATTTGATCAAACCGCTCCTGGTGTTAGTCATTAATGGTCGGCTTAATTAGTACCCTTTCAGTATGTATTGCGAACACTTTAATTTTTAGCTTCTCATCTTCTCTAGAGAAGCAAAACTCGAACAGATAGAACAGATGGTCCAACTACATAACTTTTTATTTTTCATTACTTCCACGGTCGTGCCTCGTGGCACGGCAGCACCCGTACTATTGAAATGGTTCGTCAGTAGAGATGTTCCCACATGTGCCCCTTCTTCCAATGGTACTATAATTCATATTCCTATCCCTTCATTCCCTCTTTTGGTCTATCTACATTCCAAGAAATTCATACGCTCCACGGACGGAGCAAAAAGTGGAGTCTTGGTCAGAGCAAGCCGCCCTATTCTATTACCAGACATAATTGGGAGAAGCTCATCCGAAACTAGAGCTAGAAATGCCTTATTTCGTTTCGTTCCCGTTTTTCATTTCCTTCTTCTCTAATCCAAAGGGGACTTCTCCTATTTAGAATCTTTCCCTGGTGTGCTCCGTTTACTATTCTTTCGTACTTTCTTCTCTTTACCAAGCAATAGGTCAGCAAAGCGTGAGTGGGCGCGGAGAAGGAAATGCCAAACACTTCGGCCTAATGGGAATCAGCAACGATGAAATGACAAGATGAGGTGCCCTGGGCACCCCCATTTAGAAGGAAGGGTCGAAGGTTTTGGGCCTGTAGCTTTCCTCGTCCCCCCTCGTCGGGCGGTGCTTGTGTGGGGGGTGCGCAACCAGAAATCGGGCTGGAAGCTCTCACCTTACCAACGAGCCGGCAGCTGATGGCTATTGGTCTTGACTACTAAAAAAAAGCTCCAATGAAGATGAATATTTCACATGGAGGAGTGTGCATCTGTATGTTAGGTGTTCTTTTGTCGTGCGACCCGGCGGCGTCTGTGCGATCTGTGGCCCACACCTCCTATTTGTTCAGGGCGGGCGGCGTAAACTTTGATTCGATCCGGGTATTCAATCCCGCCGCTGAGATGCTCAGTTGACTCCTTAACCTTGATAGGAAGATGGCTTATTCAAGAATTCATGCATAAGGGTAAGGAACTTTGGATGAACTAATGCGAATGGCTGTAAGCTTCGCTGCTCGGAAACACCCAGTGCTGACCACACTGAGAGACACGAAAGCGCAGGTAACGCCAGTTGGCGAAATGGCGTTAATCATCCTTAGCGGTACGAAAAGAGAGGTCGTGATGATATCATCTACGTCCGTACCGCTCCTCGTGGAGTAGATCCCGCATCCAACCAAGTCTTTGACTAGGGAATGGGATAATTCCCACTACCGCTGGCAGGCCAGCCGGGCCGTGAGCGCGGTGGGAACGGGCTTCACAAAAAGCCAGCCTGAGGTAAGCATAGAATGAAAGGGACGGCCCTAATGTTGGCTTTGCCAACTTCCTGGGTTGCGGGAGGAGAAAAGCGGACGTGGGGACTCTGGGCGGGGCGCATCGTAACTAAGAGAGCCATTCTGTTTAGGGCGAGAGAAAGTGGGCGGTCTGGTGTCTGCCCCGAATGGCAGCTGCTGGGTCTCCCCATCTCTCCTAAACTTCCCCCGGTCTTCGGCCCGAGCTGTATGAGGCAGAAACTCATCCCACGTACGGTTCGGAGGCCGAGCCCCACCCCAGCAGTATGGGTGCGGCTTAGGTTAATTAACACAAAGAAGATACAGTTCACTCAATGATTGCCTTAATAACCATCTTTTAACATTTTTAAAAAAATTCTTATTATGAGCCTTAGTTTTCCATTTTTTAGATTTCATATGCATCTCCACTTTATTTAGAAATATATTCATGAACTTGTCATACATTAAACATCTTACAACATCCTTATCTTTCATCTCACTACTCTTTTTACCCATTTCTATACTGGTCTCTTCTTTTATCCCATCATGTAGTTGGAAATAAGCTAGTAAAAGACAACTAGAAGCAAGTGGGGGTACGTAAACGAGGACGGATCACAGTGTTTTTGTAATGGTCAGCTTTGAGGTGTCGAGTGAGGGATTGTTCTATCTCTTATGAAAGGGGCCTTGGTACCTTATTATTAGAGAAAGGGGAGTACTATCTGAAGCTTCGCTCGATTATTGGCCTATTTCGCTCGATTATTGTCCTATTACGCTCGATTATTGCGCCCTTTTCTTTACTTTTCTTTAGGGTCGGGGACGGGGTTAAGACGCATGGCGATACCACAATTTAGGGCCGGGGACGGGGTTAAGACGCGTGGCGATACCCGCGAAAAACAAAACTTCAACTATTGATATAATTTTAGTTGGTGGAAAGAGTTAAGGGCCTCCAACGCCTATAAATAGAAGCTTCTTTCAGTCTCTATTAGGCACAAAGCAAAGGGCACTTAGTAGAAGAAAGTAAGTAGCCATGGATCCCAATGGAGGAATTGATAGACTTTCTATTATTTCAAATGAAATCGCACAAGTGGAGGCAGCAAAGCTCTACTGGGAGCACAGGCTAGCACTTTTCTGGGAGCATCTGCCTGCTATCGATCCTGAGATGATAGTAGACGCTATGTAACAAATAAAGGACCACATTCGCGGTCTCGAAGACCGGAGGAGGGCGCTAGTACAAGAGCAGCAAGCACTTATTGTGGAAGCTGCGATAAATCGTGCCAACGGCAGAGGAGACTAGAGGAGTCCTGGGCCAGAGTCCTGTTTTGAGTATGATTTTGAGAGTTTGAAAGCCCAGGTCATCCAGAAGCCTATATAAATCAATAAAAATACGTTTTTAATAACAAGGAGCCAATGGAGAGCATTGAGAAGACCTAGAGAGCACAAGACGGCTACGGAGAAGAAGACTTTTGTATTCTTCAATATAGTTGATACTTCGGATGCTTGTTTTCGATTTGTCTTTGAACCCTAGTACTCTTATATTGTTTATTATCATGTTTTCATTGGAACCCATGATGACGATGAGTTCGATTATGAACTAATCATTGTCATGGGGTTCTAGCAAATTTATTTATGAATTTCAATAGTTAATTGTTTTATAATCTTTAATGTGTGATGATTTATGATTTTCTAGTTTGGTTGTGTTTATTCATCTTTGACGCATAGCTAACATCTAAGATTGTTTTTAATCTCTATTGAAGCGACAGTGAATATAGAGTTTTATAACTTGCCATGCTAGCATAGGTTTATGTATGAGTTGACATGCATGATTCGTGGGTAATTTTAACCATCTTATTCACCCTATGTAATCATAATAGATAACTTGCTCTTAAACCATTATATTTTCAAATCTTATAGACACATAGGGTCTAAGCATAATTGGTGTTTGCTATCTTTTATCTTAATTGTGGATTCTTAGTAGTAGGGTATATGTACAATGAAAGTTGGCGTATACTAATTTCGTGTTATTTGATTAGTTGTCATCACCATCACATGCTAAGGTTAAAGACATAAACTTTGAATGAAGTATTTAATGAAGTTAGAATCCCATATTTATTCTCATATAAGTAATTTAATCTTAATTCTCTTAGTTTTTTTTTTGCTAAATTGCTTTTATAGATAGAGAAAAAGAATATACAAGGGATTCACCCTAAGATCTATGACAAACCATAGATAAAACTATCTATAACTAATCTGAAGGAAAGATTGGAGATAGAAAGCACAAAAGTGGCTAGAAGCAAACACAACAAACCAACTACAAGCTAGAAACTAGAAGCTACAAGGCACAAAACATACTATAAATTACAACAGCAATAAGGCTGGTCTGGAATAAATAACTGCATTGAACCAATCTGAAGAAGTCAGCCGAGCTTTAATGTCCAAAACAATTCCATGGAGTAATTTCCTTGGCCCGAACACACCTTTTCCATGAGCCCTCGCGTTCCTTTCTCTCCATATATGATAGCAAAAGACCTGAGCATAACAAGCAGCAATCGTTCCTTTGTCTTTGTCTACCAATTCCGTGAGACTCTCCAGAAAATCTATCCAAGAGGCATGAGCAACCGAGATACCAAGAGGCCCAAATAACTCCAACAAAATCCATATACTATATGTACACTGCAAGAATAAGTGCGTAGTAGTTTCTCTTCCCATAATGCATAAGACGCACTGTTGAGTAGAAGCAATACCAAACCTATGGAGTCTGTCCAAGGTGTTGAGGCGGTTAAGGCAAGTGATCCACTGGTGGTGAGAGAACCTATTAATCTGCAGCTTGTGCCAAACTGCTTTGTGCCATAGGACCGTTGGTTTTGAATCACGGATGGAATTCCAAATATTCCAAGTCCTGACTTTAGAAGCAAGCACCCCGTCCCAAAGAATTTGATCACATCCACTAGAGTGAATTGTTGGAAGATCAGGATCTTCGATCTATGCAGTGAGCAAAGGTGCTGCGTGATGGATTCTCAAGCTGGGTCTAGGAAGCAGCCACTGCCCTGATTGAATTACTGAAGCTACTGTAGCAGTGTGAGGCAATGAGCATTGATTAATAATGGGGGAAGAGATTGAGTTTGCAAGACAATAAGACCTCCACTATGGATCGAACCAAAGGGAGATTGAGTCACCTGTGACAATATGATAAGAGATGAACTGAATTGCCACATCTCGAAGATTAAGAATTTTTCTCCAAATTCACGAATAATCTGTTGGGATGTTCATTGTCCAGAAATGCTTGTGTTTTAGAACAGTTCGATTAACCCAGGTTGCCCACAAAGTAGGAGATCTTATGATCACTTTCAGTAAGTGGTGAAGCATACGAGCCTTGTTCCAATGAACCATATTTTTTAAACCCAATCCTCCCTCATCCTTTGGTAAGCAGATGTCATCCCATGCAACCTTGGCACCTCCTTTCTGATTAATGTTACCTTTTCAAAGAAATTTGGTAAGCATAGATTGAATATTACGGTGTACAGCAGAAGGTAAAATAAAGTGACTACACCAGAATCCCTGTATAGCATGTAAGACGGACTTGATAAACATAACTCTCCCAGCAAGAGAAAGAAGTAGATTAGCCCAAGAATTCAACCTTGCAGTCATTCTATCGATCAACGGAACACAATCATTGATGCAGAGTTGAGATGCAATCAAAGGAACGCCCAAAAATTTAACCGGAAGGGACCCTCTCGGAATAGAATAAGTAGAATCAAACCAAGCAGCGAAACCCGGATCACAATTACAGAGAAAGCTTGTACTTTTGTGCACACTAGGTTTTAACTCACTCCAAGCTGAAAAAACAGAAAGATTATCCATGATGTGGGATACCGAATCCTTACAACCTCTTGCAAACAAAAGAACATCGTCAGCAAAGAGTAAATGGGAAATGTTCAAGTCTTTGCATCTCCAGTGATGCTTATACCCAGCAGGAGTCTTGGCTAATAAACATGAAAGAATGTTCATGCTTAAGGAAAACAAATAAGGTGACAGAGGGTCCCCTTGCTGAATACCCACTGTGCTTTAAAGAACCCATGAATAACTCCATTCAACTTGACTGAATATCTAGGAGAGCAAATACAACCTCGAATCCAAGAAATCATTTCCACAGGCAGACGAATTTTGTGCAAAACTGCAACAATAAAATCCCAGTTTAGAGTATCAAATGCTTTGTGAAGATCAATTTTGAGTGCACACCTCGAGGCCCCAGTCTCACGATCATAGCCTCGAAATAACTCTTGAGCCAAAAGAATGTTATCTGAAATAGAACGGCCAGGGATGAAGGCTGACTGAGCATTATTAACAATACCTGGCAACACCCTCTTTAACCGAGAAGCAATAATTTTCGATATACATTTGTACATTACAGTACATAAAGAAATTGGTCTGAATTCTTGTTATTCCTAATGAACTAACAATGAGATTTACAAAGGGGGGTTGAATGTAAATCTCAAAACTTTTTCAAGTTTTGAGCAGTTTCAAAGGCTATGTGTTTAAGATAAACAAGTGTATGAATTGCTTTAAGCTAATACAGACAGATATATATTCAAACACTAATGTAAAGAACACAACAGACCTTAAAAACTTTTCTGGTGGATTGTTGTTCCACCAGAGATGGTATTTCAGAAAATCTGTGATTCAAGAAGTTGATCACAGCTGCATCCTAGTACAAACTAGATAATTTTTCTCTCAAGATTTTTCTAAACAGTTCTGGAAAAATTCATATATAATTACTAGCTGCTACTTGGTTTATATATCACCAAGTTTACAAGTGAAGACAAAGATAAAAAGTACAATAATAAAATAAGTTCTCCACTTGTTTCTTCTCCATTTTACTCCAGTGTATTGTTGACTATTGCCTCTTTATACTAGAGTAGAACGGCTGCTTTTTCTGATGTTCCTGAATTAGGCTACCACATCTCAGTTGTCTCTGTCAACCCATGTGCCTCTGTTTGTAGGTACAACTACCACTTGTCAACTGCTATTTAACAGAACATCCGTTGAAGCCTTCATCCATTGATGGCTTTATCCGTTGATGTGTTAGCAGTTGAAGCTCTATCCGTTGATGCACTCATCCGTTGAAGGATGTTATCCGTTGAAGCTTTAGAGACATCCGTTGAAGCTTTGTTTCTCATCCGTTGAAGGTCTTTAAGTTATCCGTTGACACCATTTCATTTATACAAAATTACAAGGCATGAAATATTTACAATTGGCCTTCCTATCTGCATATCCTCTAGTAGTCAACATGACTTATAATTTCCCTCAACATTTAAGAATTATATCTCAAATCCAGAGACTGAAATGTGCTACAACACTAGACTTATTTCTAAGTAAAGCTACACCATCAACGGATAGCCAAAATGGTCTTATCCGTTGAGGCTACAAACACTAGATTTCTACTTAAGTATTTTGTTAAACATATCATCAAACTAATGCACATATATTCCTAACAATCTCCCCCTATTTATGTCTATAAGAGTTGTAGACATAAATTCAAGGTTAACTTGATGATAACAAAACACTTAACAAATATATGAACTGAAACTAAGTAGAAACTTAAAAGTGCTGCAAAAGTGTATGTACTAGAAGGTAATTGAAGATTTACAGTATTTCCAAGGGTGCTCCTCTAGCCTGAGCAAATCATCTTTTTCTTCTTTGTTCCCTGGTTTTCTTTCCTAGCCCTTTGTCATTTTCCTCAATTTGGAGTTGGAGTTGTCTGAAGAATTCAGATTCATCTTCATCACTGATATCCAACTTAGATTGCATTTCTTTGAGAGTTTCATTGCTTGCAATCTTGAGTTGGTCTTCAAGTCTAAAAAATCTTCTGACTCCTTTATCATCTCTGAATTCCATCAACCAATGAGGTGATTTGTGAATTGTAGTTCCCCTTTCTTGAATGAGTAAGGTTCTGGGCAAATCATTGGGCTCCCTCCAAGTTTTCCTTATGTTGGCAATCTTGTTGAGAATTTCAGTCTTGGCAGTTCTGGTAAAGCCAGAATCCTTTTGTATGGCTGAAAAGACTCTGATCAAGGTAGAGTAGCCTTCATTCAGAATCCTGTAGAGAGGCCATGTTCTTTCCCCAGCTCCTTTGTATCTGAACACCAATCTCTCTGGTAGCTGTCTGTAGGCAGCAATTCCCCTTACATCCTCCAGCTCATCCAGATAGAGTTCAATGTCTGAAATTTCTTTTATGTCACAGATGTGAACATAATCATCTTTAGAAATGGGTGGCTTAGGGTTAGGTTTATGTTTTTGAGTGAATTTCTTAGAGTTTAGGGGAGGTGTAGATTTGGATTTTCTTTTCTGTTTCTTTGGTAGTGGAAGAGTGGTTAAAAAGGTAGGCAAATTGATGGTGTCCCAATCAATAGGTTCCTCTTTTGGGATGATTGGTTCACCATGGATGTTTATAGTGGGATCAGCAACAAAGGGTTCAGGTATGAAAGGTAGAGATTTAGTTTCTTCAGTGTTGTCTTCACTCCTTCTATGTGCCTTGGCCTTTCTTCTATTTCCCTTCTGCCATTCCTCTTTTTCCTCCATACTTTCACCAAATATACTCCCAAAAACCTCATCTAAGTTTGTAATCTTGTCTTCACCCCTGACTTCAATTCCTTTCTCATTTTCAACTAGACTTGACTTTAGCTTTTGTTCAAGCTTTGCTTGTGCTCTTTTGTCAGCCTTGAGTTTTTCAGCATCTTTCTTTAACCTTTTGGTTTCTTCCCTCTTGGCTATTGAGAATTTGGGATGTCCTTGCATCACACATATGCTCTTTCCCTCTCTAAAGATAATAGCCATGTTTCTCCTTACTGCCTCATCCATGGTCTCCTTGTGTTTTATGATGCTAGCACCCAAAACTTTGTCTTCATCAGGCTTTGGAAGAGGAAAGTCCACTTCTTTCATCTGAGCAAAGTCTAGAGGGTTCTTTGTGGAGTCCTTGCTGGATCTAGTGTTGGGCTTGAGAACCATAGGTTTTAGATTCTTGAAAGAAGTCTCTCCAACCTTATTTCTCCTTTCTGGCTTGTGCTCCATATTGATTGGTTCAACCTTTGTGCTATGTTTCACAGATATTGATTTATCTTGTGTAGAGCCAAACAACTGTTGCATCCTTTCATCAATTCTCCTCCTTTGCTCTTTCACTTGAATTTCAGCTGCTGCTAGCTGGATTAAATCAATTCCATCAGGCTTTCCTTTGATTTGAATGATTGGAGAAGTAGTGATGGCATGAACTAGCACTTTAGATATTTGGATTTTTGTAGATGGCTCTCCTCCCCTTCCCTTTTACTCTCCCCCTTTTTGTTATCATCAAGGAGAGGGGTCAAGCCCTGTGCTTTTGCCAGCTGCATAAGTAGATTTGTTTGAGATTGCTGGTTATGAAGAATGGTGGCCACAGAATCTTCAATAACTTGAACTCTGTCTTCCAATTTGGCCAGCCTCTTTTCAGTATGTGATTCCTTTTTCAATCTCAACAAAATGTCCTGCATTGTACCATAGGGCATGACTGAATCCAATTTTTCAGAATTATAGGATTTCAAGTTAGCAATATCCTTTCTGAGTTCATCCACACTCAGACTCTGTCTTACTTGCTGCAACTTCATGAGATGCAGTGAGTCCAAGTGAGCTGTAAGGATAGCCTTTGTACCTGCATGAGAAGTTTTCTGAATGGCCTGTTGGATAGTACTGATTTGTTTGACTAAGGAGACATTGAATTGCCCTGTTGTATACTCCTTTGTTAAGGCCCATTCAGGTAGATTTGGAATAGAACTAGGGCCTTCATCTCCCCCTAAGTTCATGCTTCCATCAGAAGAAACAAAGTCATCATCATCAGAATTTACTCCAAATTCTTCAGATGACTCACCAGCTTTTGAAGGCATCTTGTTAATAACAGCTTTGTCCCTTTGAAGGGATGCTGTTGTATGTACTAGATGTAGTGTCTTTTCTGCCTCCACATTGCCCTGTGCAGCCAATAATTGATAGGCTGAAACAGGATGAGTAAAAGTGTCAGCATCCAAGGAAATGTTATCAATTACAGCTTTGTAATGTTGCTGAAATTGTCTTTCCTTTTTAGCATCATTCACAATCATTGACTCACTAGCAATGGCTGGATCCATCCTTATATTTGCTGTACCTGCCTTTCTCTCATTTTCTCTATGTTCTTGCATCAGGGGCTCCCCCTGGCTCACACAACTCACTCCCTCACCTTCACCTACTAAGGTGGTACTCCTCTCACTTACTTTTGCCATGCTGGAAGAAATAACATGCATATTTGAGCTCTCAATCTCTCCTTTTGCTTGGGAGCAACCCAGCCTCTCACTCAAATTGTCACTCCCTTCCCTCAGTCCTAGAAGTGATTGTACAGTAATCAAGTCTTCTACACTTGGAATTGTTTCAGTTGTGTGTGTAGAGACTATCAACGGATGCAGAATAGCCGTTGAAGGTGAAACTGATGGTATCAACGGATAACTGCTGTTAAGCTTATCCGTTGAAGAACAACCACTTGTCAACGGATGAGTGATATCCGTTGAAGAAGGAAAAGAAGTAGAAATTGAAAGTGATATAACTGTTGAATTTGTGTAGATTGATATTAGTTTTGGTGACACAGATCCTTCAATTACATCTGAAAGAATTTGCGGGTGATCCAACAAATCATCTAAAAGATGATGATCACCTGTATTTGAGTGGGGCTCCTCCCTGAGTTGTAAAGAGGGAGAATCAGGAATTGATGGGAATAACATATCCACATCTATAGATGGTGATGAAGTGTGTGGTGATTGTGTGTTAATTGTGAGAGAATGGAGCTGTGATTCCACATTTGTTGGAGCCACATCAAACTGAGTTTGAGAAGGCATAGATACAGATGGATGTATCTGTGCAGTGTGTGCACCCTATGTAGAAGATTGGGTTCTGGCTCTCTTTCTTCTAATAAAGGCTTTTGTTGGTGAGTGTTTGGCTTTATTGTCCCTCCCTCGTTTGTTCTGTGTTCCTGGTTGGGAACTATTTTCAATAGTTACATCCTTTTGGGAGGATGCAGCTAGGGATATGCTAGTAACCCTTTCAACCACCACAGCTTTTTGAGAAACTGTGGCTTGGCTAGCTTGGGAAGCACTTATCTCTCCTTCCTTATCCTGGGGGTTTCTTTGATGTTCACCCCTCCCCTCACCACTCACACCCTGTTCACTCCCCTCAGGGTTAATGGTAGATGTTACAACTGTTGTCTTTTGAGAAACAACAGAGGTAGTTTTCTTTGTCTTTGATTTTGAAAGTTTAGTTTTGGTGACCTTGGTAGGAATCTGTTGGGGCATTGTCACAGATTCCATGGCCACACTAGAAGATAAAGAAATAGAGGGATTGGAAGAAGTAGGAGTTGTAGAAGCAATTACCTCACTTACCTGAGGTGCATTCATGATTGGTAAATATACCAATGGCACACTGCTGTTGAGATCCATTCTCAATAAATCTGCAAGAACTCTTTTCTCTTGTGCCCAGCACTTGAGTTTATTATTCTCATTGGTTATGACCAAACCTTCAGCAACATGGTTAGCCAATAACATAAAGAATCTAGCATAATAGATGTTATTAGATCTATTAGTTTTGTTACCTAATCTAGTACCCAATTCTAGCATAACATAGTTGCTAAAATTAAAATACCTATCAGAAACAAGCATATAGAGCATATTAACAAGAGATGAAGTTATGGCATCAAAATTGCTAATTTTCCCAGAGAAAACCTTGATAAAGGCATCCCTAAGAAAACTCCATTCTTTCCTAAGGCCTTTTTTTTTAATACTCCCTAAACTAGCAGAGTTAAGAGAATTACCTATGGAATCTAACATGCTGGATACATCATTATCAGTGTGTGGTGTCATGGCATTGTTCTCAGGTAATTTAAAATATGCTAGTAAATCATCACAGTTAACACAGTGATTTTTACCTTTGAGGGTGAAGGAGATAGTCATATATATTGAGTTGAACTCAGTAGTTGTCCAAATCTCCTCAACTACTTCACAGTAAATCGTTGGGGCTTCCAGCATTGCATAGCTAAGTTTACAGTTTTTGATGAAGTCCATCATTTTGTGATAATCGGAGTGGGCTTCATTCTTTTCTACCAAAGCTATGAAATTGTTCTTCTCATAGATGAATCCGGATTGAGACATAATCTTTACTACTGGTGCCATTGTTGTGAGTAGAATTTGCAGAGAATAACTTGAAGGTTTTGCAGAGAGAAAATGGTAAAAGCTTTGAAATTTCAAGAAAGCGTAAAGTAAAAATGAAAAATCAGAAGGGCTTATATACTTTCTCAAATTAAAAAGCATAAATAAAAGATTAAACAATAAATATATGTAAGTGAATTTCAGCCGTTTAAGAATAAATTGTAAGTATTCTAAAAACTACCTTTAAAACAAATACATACAGCTGTATGTATGAGTATCAAAGGTTAAGACATTAGAATCAACGGCTGTGAAATACCTGAATCGACTGATGTGATATTTCAACAGATAAAGTAAACTGTCATCCGTTGAAGAGCACTTCAGTTTTATCCGTTGACGGATAAAAATTTCCAGAAATGTATATGTCTTTCAACGGATAATGAACATCCGTTGACAGAACAATTTTAACTTTCAACGGATAGGGAATATCCGTTGATAGAATAATCTGTGTTAAAAATCAAATTTGTTCTAGCAGCTAATACATTTCAGGCTTCAATACAGATTGCAATAAGGACATAAATTTTAAGAGTAATTAAGCATACCTAGCTCACTTACCAATCTTGTGAATGTTGATTCATCAAGTGGCTTGGTAAATATGTCTGCAATTTGTTGTTCACTTGGAACAAAATGAAGTTCCACTGTACCTTTCATCACATGTTCCCTAATGAAGTGGTACTTGATATCAATGTGCTTGGTTCTTGAGTGCTGCACTGGATTTTTAGTAATGGCAATGGCACTTGTGTTGTCACAAAATATTGGAATTTTGTCAACAGTCATACCATAGTCAAATAACTGGTTCCTCATCCATAGTATTTGTGCACAGCAACTACCGGCTGCAATGTACTCAGCTTCAGCTGTTGATGTGGAAACAGAATTCTGCTTCTTGCTGAACCATGATACAAGCTTGTTCCCTAGAAATTGACAGGTGCCTGTTGTGCTTTTCCTGTCTATTTTGCAACCTGCATAATCTGCATCTGAGTAGCCAATTAGATCAAAACCAGACTCTCTAGGGTACCAAATTCCTAGATTTGGAGTTCCCTTGAGATATCTGAAAATTCTTTTAATAGCCACTAAGTGAGATTCTTTAGGGTCAGCTTGAAATCTAGCACAGAGACATGTAGAAAACATTATATCAGGTCTACTAGCAGTTAAATATAAAAGTGAGCCAACCATGCCTCTATAACTTGTAATATCCACAGACTTTTCAGCCTTGTTTAATTCAAGCTTAGTGGAAGTGGCCATGGGAGTTTTTGCAGGTGAACAATCCATTAAGTCAAACTTCTTTAGAAGATCATAAATATATTTAGTTTGACTAATGAAAATTCCACCACTAACTTGTTTAACTTGTAACCCAAGAAAGTAAGTTAGCTCTCCCATCATGCTCATTTCATATTTACTTTGCATTAATTTAGCAAACTTTTTACAAAGCTTATCATCTGTAGATCCAAATATAATATCATCTACATAAATTTGTACAAGTATCTTAGAGCCATTAACATTTCTAAAGAAGAGAGTTTTCAATAGTACCTCTTGTGAAATGATTATCTAGAAGGAACTTTGACAAAGTCTCATACCAGGCTCTAGGTGCTTGCTTTAGTCCATAGAGTGCTTTCAACAGATAATACACATGGTTTGGAAAATTTTGATCTTCAAAACCTGGAGGTTGGCTTACATAAACTTCTTCCTCCAATTCCCCATTTAGAAATGCACTCTTGACATCCATCTGATAGACTTTGAAATTGGCATTAGCTGCATAGGCTAGAAAGATTCTGATGGCTTCAAGTCTTGCAACTGGAGCAAATGTTTCATCAAAATCTATTCCCTCTTGTTGAGAATAGCCTTTAGCAACCAATCTGGCTTTATTCTTTATGACAATGCCATTTTCATCCATCTTGTTTCTGAATACCCATTTTGTGTCAATGGAACTCTTGTTCTTTGGCTTGGGTACCAGCTTCCAAACTTTGTTTCTCTCAAATTGGTTCAGCTCTTCCTGCATAGCTAATATCCAATCTGGATCCATTAAGGCTTCTTCCACTTTCTTAGGTTCCTCCTGAGATAGAAAACTACTATACAGACATTCATTTTGAGTAGCTTTACTTGTTTGCACTTTAGATGATGCATCACCAATGATCAGTTCAAAGGGATGATTCTTGGTCCATTTCCTTTGAGGTGGAAGATGTGCTCTAGATGAGGTGGCCTCAGTATTGTCGTGATGTGAGACAGAGTTTTGATCAGTTGAAACTCCCCCTGAGTTGTTGGTCCTTTGCAGGGAACTTGGAGTTCTATCAACTGATGATGTAAATCGATTATCCGTTGATGAACTATGATCAACGGATGCTTCATTATGTACTTCAACGGATGATGCACTATATCTTTCAACGGATACTGCATTGCCTCTATCAACGGATGCAGAATTCTGTGCATTATCCAAGGGCATATCTTGAATCCCTTTTGAAGTGTCATTTCCATCAATCTCCTCTCCACTATCATCACAATATATCTCAATGTTGTCAAATTTGAGTCTTTCATGGTGTCCCTCATCTGTCAGTCCATCAATCTTTTTATCATCAAACACAACATGCACAGATTCCATAACAATGTTGGTTCTTAGATTGTAGACCCTATAAGATTTTCCAGCTGAGTAACCAACAAATATCCCTTCATCAGCCTTTGCATCAAACTTCCCTTTATGGTCAGATTGATTTCTCAGTATAAAGCATTTACATCCAAAGACATGAAGAAAGTTTAGAGTTGGTTTTCTTCTCTTGAACAACTGATAAGGAGTCATGCCTTTAGCTTGATTGATCAAAGAAATATTCTGAGTGTAGCAGGCACAATTAACAGCTTCAGCCCAGAAATATATTGGTAACTTTGATTCTTCAAGCATTGTTCTGGCAGCCTCAATTAAAGATCTGTTCTTTCTTTCAACTACCCCATTTTGCTGAGGTGTTCTTGGAGCTGAGAACTCATGCATGATTCCATTTTCTTCACAGAACAGCCTCATTGTCAAATTCTTGAACTCAGTTCCATTGTCACTCCTGATATTCCTAACCTTCAAGTCAGGATGATTATTGACTTGCCTGATGTGATTGATAATGATTTCACTTGCTTCATCCTTTGATCCAAGAAAATAGACCCATGAAAACTTTGAGAAATCATCTACAATCACCAAGCAATATCTTTTTCTTGCAATTGACAATACATTGACTGGTCCAAACAAATCCATATGTAGCAGCTGTAATGGTTCATCAATTGTTGTTTCAAGCTTCTTTTTGAATGATGCTTTCCTTTGTTTGCCTTTCTGATAAGCATCACACAAACCATCCCTTGAGAATTCAACAAGAGGAATTCCTCTAACTAAGTCCTTTTTGACTAGATCATTCATTATCTTGAAATTCAAATGGGATAGCTTCTTGTGCCATAGCCAACTTTCAGCTGAACTTGCTTTGCTGAAAAGACAAGTAATAGATTCTGCATCTGTAGAGTTGAAGTCAGCTAAGGACACATTTCCTTTTCTAACTCCAGTTAGAACCACTTTGTTGTCTTTCTTACTGGTGACAATACAGGCTTCTGAACTGAAGGAAATTGTATTCCCTCTATCACATAGTTGACTGATGCTCAGTAAGTTGTGCTTGAGACCATCAACTAGTGCAACTTCATCAATTATGACATTCCTTGTTAAAATCAAGCCATATCCCATAGTAAACCCTTTGCTGTCATCTCCAAAGGTTATGCTAGGGCCAGCTCTCTCCTTAAACTCTGTGAGCAGGGAGAAATCTCCTGTCATGTGTCTTGAACAGCCACTGTCCAAGTATCATAGATTTCTTCTTTTTCCCTGCACACCATAAAATCAATCAAGTTGATTTTGGTACCCAAGTTTCCTTGGGTCCAATCTTGTTAGCCTTTCTCCTAGACTTCATTCCTCCTGCATCTTTAGACTTAGGTAACTTTGAGTCAACCTTGATCTTAGATGTAGTTGGTTGAGGTGTAGGGTTAGTCACAGAATCATTTAGCACATTTGGAATTTGATAAGGCATGGATTGTGCAAGCATGTTATCCATATTGGCATATTGTATGGCATTTGAGGCATACTAAATGCAGCAAGATAAGGATTGTTAAAATATGGCATGTTTGCAAAATGTGCATAAGGATTCTGATGAGACATAACAGGCATAGCATGCAGAGGTGATGCAGACATATTAGGCATGGAAGAGGGCACATGTATGGGAGTTTTCTTAATAGATTTGCAATTAGCAGATAGATGATTAACACTACTACAATGCACACAGCTTTTTCTAGGAGCATACTTATCAGGTGTGTAATTATTATGTTTGTTAACCCCTACCTTCCCATTTCTATTAGATTTCCTTTTAGTTTCCTTTTTATCCTCAACCACTTTGAGCATATTCTTTAACTGTTCTAAGGTCATGTGTCCTATATTCACCTTACTGAAATCTTTGGATGTGCTTGCTTCTTCTTTGACAAAGTTCTTGGAAGTTGAACCAAACTTTTTGTTGAGTTTCCTTAGATTTTCACTTTTAGAAACATCTGCCTGTTTTAATTGAGGAACCTTCAACGGATGCTCCTTTTCTTCCTTCAACGGATAACTTTCATCATCCGTTGATTCCACATCCGTTGACAGCCCATCAATTAATTCCAGTTTCTTTTTGTTTTTATTCCAGGAAGTCTCACAGAATGATTCAATTCCTTGGACCTTGGCAATTTGAGCACTAACATCCCTAGATGTCTTCCAGGCTTTAATCACCTCTTGCTCTCTCTCTAATTGATTAGAAAGTATTTATACTTTCTTAACAGATTCAGCTAGTTCATTTTCAACAGATATACAATGTAGCTTATTTTTCTCTAGGTCAATCAACTTATCTTCTAACACAGCATTTCTATCACTTAAAAACAAATTGTTCTCTTTAATCCTACTATTTTCTTTAGCAAGAGATTTAAGAGACACACGCAAATGATACAGTTCAGTAGACATGTCATTAAAAGCATCATTGCACTCTTCTTTAGTAAGCTGTGTTAAATCAGTAGTGATTACCTGGTTGCTTGATGAACTAACTTCATTTTCCTCAGAATCAGCCATGAGAGCCAAGTTGACATATTCCACATCTTCATCCTCTTCTTCTCCATCAGCTGCCCAGTCTTTTTCTTGAGTAATGAAAGCCCTCTCCTTTTGCTTGAGCAGATCAAAATATTTCTTTTTGTAATCTACTTGGTCAAATTTCTTCTTTTCAGAAGTTGGCTTTCTGCACTCACTTGCAAAGTGTCCACTTGTACCATAATTGTAACACTTGAACTTGAATTTGTCCACCATGTTCTTATGAGGTTTAGTGGCTCTAGTGTTTTTCCTAAATTTCATCTTTGCAAATCTTCTGGACATAAATGCAAGATGCTCATCAATACCATCAGAGTCATCTTGGCTGGAGTTGTCTTCATTCTCAGCAACTTGCTCCTTACCCTTGCTTGATTCTGATTTGCTTGTGCCATCTTTGGAGTTTGATGTAGATCTCACAGTTTCTTGTCTGCATTCTTTCTCATTTTCAGCTACCAAGGCAACTGAACCTCCTTTCTTTCTTCCCTTCTCCAATACCTCATCCTGTTCCAGCTCTAGTTCATAAGTCTTCAAGATTCCATATAATCTTTCAAGAGTGAAGTCCTTATAATCTTGAGAGTTTCTCAAGGAGACAGTCATGGGTTTCCATTCCTTTGGCAAGGATCTTAAAAATTTAAGATTTGAATCCTTCACCTGGTACACTCTACCATACAGCTTCAGTCCATTCAACAGCTTTTGGAATCTATTGAATGTGTCATTTAAAGATTCATTTTCTTCAAAATGAAAATACTCGTACTGTTGAATGAGAAGCTGCATTTTGTTTTCTTTTACTTGTTCTGTACCTTCACACAGTAGCTGAACTGTGTCCCAAACCTCTTTGGCAGTTGTGCAATTTATCACATTATCAAACATATCCTTGTCAAGACCATTAAACAAAATGTTCATAGCCTTCTTATCCTTGTGGACTTCTTCTGTGTCTTCCATTGTCCATTCTGCTCTAGGTTTTGGAATGGATTGACCAACAGCAATTGTGGCCGTAGCAACTATGGCTACTTTGTGGGGAATGTGAGGACCATTCTCAATGCAGTTTACATAACCTTCATCTTGGGAGAGTAGATGAAGGTGCATTTTCACCTTCCAATGGTGATAACTGTCTTTGTCAAGAACTGGGATTTTTACTCCAATATCCTTCTTACTCATCTTTATTAGTTTCCAAGATCTTTAAACTCTTTGTGTGTCAAGAGCTTGCTCTGATACCAATTGTTATTCCTAATGAACTAACAATGAGATTTACAGAAGGGGGGTTGAATGTAAATCTCAAAACTTTTTCAAGTTTTGAGCAGTTTCAAAGGCTATGTGTTTAAGATAAACAAGTGTATGAATTGCTTTAAGCTAATACAGACAGATATATATATTCAAACACTAATGTAAAGAACACAACAGACCTTAAAAACTTTTCTGGTGGATTGTTGTTCCACCAGAGATGGTATTTCAGAAAATCTGTGATTCAAGAAGTTGATCACAGCTGCATCCTAGTACAAACTAGATAATTTTTCTCTCAAGATTTTTCTAAACAGTTCTGGAAAAATTCATATCTAATTACTAGCTGCTACTTGGTTTATATATCACCAAGTTTACAAGTGAAGACAAAGATAAAAAGTACAATAATAAAATAAGTTCTCCACTTATTTCTTCTCCATTTTACTCCAGTGTATTGTTGACTATTGCCTCTTTATACTAGAGTAGAACAGCTGCTTTTTCTGATGTTCCTGAATTAGGCTACCACATCTCAGTTGTCTCTGTCAACCCATGTGCCTCTGTTTGTAGGTACAACTACCACTTGTCAACTGCTATTTAACAGAACATCCGTTGAAGCCTTCATCCGTTGATGGCTTTATCCGTTGATGTGTTAGCAGTTGAAGCTCTATTCGTTGATGCACTCATCCGTTGAAGGATGTTATCCGTTGAAGCTTTAGAGACATCCGTTGAAGCTTTGTTTCTCATCCGTTGAAGGTCTTTAAGTTATCCATTGACACCATTTCATTTATACAAAATTACAAGGCATGAAATATTTACAATTGGCCTTCCTATCTGCATATCCTCTAGTAGTCAACATGACTTATAATTTCCCTCAACATTTAAGAATTATATCTCAAATCCAGAGACTGAAATGTGCTACAACACTAGACTTATTTCTAAGTAAAGCTACACCATCAACGGATAGCCAAAATGGTCTTATCCGTTGAGGCTACAAACACTAGATTTCTACTTAAGTGTTTTGTTAAACATATCGTCAAACTAATGCACATATATTCCTAACAATTCTTGCATTCGGGAAGGAGTACGAACCTTAGGAATTAAGGAAATAAAAGTGGCATTAGTTCCAAGTGGCATCGTGCTTGTTGCGAAGAAATATTTCACTGCTTCACAAAAAACAGTCCCAGTGATATCCCAAGTAGCCAAAAAGAATTCAACGTTTACCCCATCAGGCCCTGGAGCTTTATTACGTTTCATAGACTTCAAAGTCAGATAAATAATAGAATTGGTGATATGAGCCACTAGGTCCCTGGCTTGATCCTCACTGATGCTTTTGCAATCCACTGAACTGAGATCCACATTATTCGAAACCGAGACATTGCTCATAAGACTTTGAAAATACGAGACTGCCACCTTTGCACAGTCCGTTTGCCCATTAACCAGGTTCCCCTCCTCATCATGTAAGCTAAAAACCTTGTTAGTATTCCAATTCACCTTGCATTGCTGGTGGAAGAAGGAATTATTACCATCCCCCTTGTGCATCCACTTAACTGGGATTTTTGTAACAAGAAATGTTCTTCCCTGAGAAGAGCCAGATTTAGTTTGTCAATAAGCTCTCGTTCTTGCTTTTCAAGAGCTAGACTTCTGTTTGAGACCAGTAAATATTGAGTCTCATGAAGCTGATTACGAAGATCATGCACCAAGGTATGGAGATTCACATGCTTCTTGTTAAAATCACGGAGAGCATTTTTAACATTCTTAAGCTTGAAGTTGAATTGCTGCATTGGGTTACCCAGGCAATCTTGGGACCTAGTACGAGAAACCAAATCAGAGAAGCCAGGGATATCAATCATGAAGTTAAAAAACTAGAAGGGTTTACTAAATCTAGTGAGTTGCATAGGTTCTTCATATAGCAGTGGGTTATGATCCATAAGACCCCTTGGCTTCACAAAAACACTTCCTTCAGAAAAATAATGAAACCATGCAGCATTCCCCACCATTCTGTCCAGTCTTTTGAGAACCGGAGTTTGCTCTCTCTTATTAGTCCAAGTAAAAACATCTCCTACGGTACGAATAGGACCTAAACCATAATTGGAAAGATGGTCTTTAAAGACCTGCATGGCTGGAGTCCAATGCTCCCTGCCACCGGATATTTCATCTAAACCAAGAACACAATTAAAATCCCCCATCATACACCAAGGAAGGGAAGCAATTGAGAGATTAGTGCAATAGTCCCATAAAGCAACTCGATCACAAGCATCATTAAAAGCATACACAAACGAAACCAAAATAGTGATTTTTTTTCAATAAAAGTGGCTAAACAAGAAATACACTGATCATTACTAGAATGTAAAGTCACTGTCCAAATACTCGGATCCCAACCGACCCAAACTCTACCATTATGATGAGATTCATAATTAAAAAGCCATTTCCATTTTCTGTTAAACTTTTTCGAAATGCCAACTGAATTGTGAGCCTTAACCTTAGTCTCCAAAATACCCATAAGACTAATATTATACATAGATACAAAATTTTGCAGCTCCTTTTGACGAGGACCCTTGTTCAGACCCCTCACGTTCCAGGAAGCAAACTTCATTGGAGACGTTTGAGAATGGCTGGCCCTGCAGCCAGTTTAGTGCTCTTTTTGTACAATAGAATTTTCCTATTAACCACCTTGATAAACCCATCTGCGTCAATTAAGTCTGAATTCTCTGCACACAGGCCTATAACAACCGGGTGTGTTGTGCCTTCTGCCGGCACCACAGGCGCTGTGATTGTTGCTGGAACTACTGCAACTGGAACTATATTTCTAACTTGACTTCTACCCCGCCTTCTTTTCTGTTTACCTGGAGACACTAAATTACCAGGTGCCAAATTATTAGAAACCATCACATCCACATTAGGTCGTTGATCAAATTCCTCCAGGTCATCATTTTGTTCCACCGTCTTGTCAACCACAGTGTCAGCCAATTTTTTAACAGTGTCAGCCAATTTATCCACCTGACTGTCTACCACATTCTTAGCTTCCTCATGGTCTAAGCCCTCCAAATTTTGATCCTCGTCCAAAACCAAATCACAGCCAAGAAATTCCCCCACCACCTTGGGGTTGATATCACTGGTACCATGTTCATGTTGCCTAGCTGCAGCCCCTGAATTAGCAGTTTCTCCATTTTGTTTCTTTGCCACCTTAGTAGCACCCTGTTTATCACCACCCTGTCTAAACCGAGGAGTTGGTTTGACTGCATTTGGATTGTGAACACATCTCGAATATGAGTGTCCAAATGCTTTGCAATGACTACAAGAATAGGGTAACTGAGGGTACAATATGCTAACTTTCACTAGTTCTTCTACACCCATCTCATCTAGGACTAGAACCCACACAAAATCAGGTTTCGGACTTGAATAAGAGAGCATAACCTGGACAGAAGCATACTTGGTAGGCTCGAACTTCGCTGTGATCTCATCAAACTTAAGTGGTAAACCCACAACCTTAGCTATAAAAGTTAACCCTTCCCTAGACTAGTACGAATGAGGAACAACTTCAAGTTTAATCCAGCAAGGCACTGTCTCAATAATGTTCTTCTTAAATTTATTTGCCTCCATCCAAGGCAACAAGTATAATGTCTTACCTCCCATATTAACCGAACTAAAGGCGAGGATTTTGTTTTTGTTTTCCACCGAATCAAATTTAAATGTGAAGTACCCCTTGGAACTGTAAAACACCCTGTTCAATCCATGATTTTTCCAAAATTTAAATGCCTGCTCCCGGACAAACCGAAAATCGAAACTTCCACCTATAAAATGTCCAATAATACTTGTGTCCCAATTTTTCCTAGCATTAATTAGAAATTCCTTTGGTGGTTTAATAGTGGCCGAGCCATCCTCATTAAACGAAACATGCGCTTCAGCACTAAGTGATGGTTCTTTGGAAGGAATTGATTTAGTAACAATAGAACTCCAAGTTTTTTGAAGCTGATTATTAATCTCATTATGTGAAACAGGTTATGTATGCTCATTGGACTTATCAGCATCATTACTAGGAATATAAACTGTTAACACACCATTTTGCACAGAGATACTATCATGTAAATCCTCTAGAGCAGGAGAAGAGGCCTTACCTTGACAGGCTACAGAATTTGAGGATTTCGTGGAATCTTTCGGAGAATTAACCCGGAGAGGACCAGTTTCACTTCGAGTTGAGCCACCATCAAGTATGAGCTTGGTCTCATCGTGTATTCTCTGTGCTGTTCTAGGAGACCACTGACTATTCCGAGCTGCTTCAGCCAAGAATACATGATGGTCAATTTCCAGGAGAGCTAGTAAAGGAGGAGCCAAATAGTTGTGCCCAATGAAATTAGAAAATTCCTCCAAGTTCATTCTCTTAGTTAATGTTATTTAGTATAATCTCTTAGTTAAATCAAAACTTAAACTATTATTTGTCTTAGCAGTGAGTGATAATCATACATTGTTGCATAAATGCATCATCTGAACTTGACCTAAACCGATTCTATGTGGGAACGAACTTGACTTATATCTTATACTACTTGTGATCGCGTACGCTTGTGTGTATTTTCGCGTTAGAATTACAGCGAATATTTTTGGTAAAAACCGAACCGAACCGTGCACACCCCTAATGTCTATCTGTCTATACTAAATTATCATCTATCTATACTATGCTATGTATCTATTTATACTATATTATTATAAGCGAAACATAAGATGATTTGGTTCTATACTATATTATTATAAGCGAAATATAAGATCATTTTGGTTGGTTAGTTAACACCTTTTAAATAAAAAATAACCCACTATCTATAAATATCATAGAATAAAAAATACTAACAAATAGAAAAACAAAAAACATAAAACAAAGAACATCCACGTACTCGAGACTCTACGCGGCAAACTACAGGACTTTTGAAAAAATAAACTGTTTTATAAACATCCATATACTTGAAGAAAAAAAGGAGTTAATTATCAAATTAACCACTATATAATTAGCAAAGTTTCAAATTTACCACCGACAAATTTGGGATCTCAAATTGGCCACTTTCAAGCAGGTGAGTCTCAAATTGACCACTTTTCAAATCGGTCACAAGCTAACGACATCTCAAATTTATCACCGAAAAATAACATTTTTTTATGAAAAATGGCCAATTTGAGACCCTGAATTAATCGGTGATAAATTTGATATTTGGCTAGTTATATAGTGGTAAATTTGATACCTAAATAGTGGTAAATTTGATATTTGGCTAGTATATTTAAATTTGATTTTTTTGCACTAAATTTTTCCAAAAATATAAACTGTTTAAATAGCATAGACTAAAACATGAGTAATGTACTATCAAATTTTTAAATGTTTTAATTTTAATTATATAACTAATTTAAAATCAGTGCGATGCACGAATTGCTTTTAATGTTACATAATTTTTGAATTTAATTTGAGTTGAATATTAGTAAAAATATTAATATAATATTATATAATGCTTTAGCATTAATTATTTAGATATTATATTAATTAGTAAGGATAAGTAAGTGAAAGTATTATATAAATTAGTAAGGGTAATTGAGTAAATTTAGCAAGTAATATACGGCAGATCGAATATCAAATTTTTAATATTTTATCTATTATATTATAATAAAGTAAATATATATACACATATAAAATGGATAGATAGATTATTACTATTAATTTATCTAAAATTCTAGGATATTTTAATTTATATGATCAAAAATAAATAAAAAAATAATAAAAGAGAGGGCAGTAGGAAACAACGGAAGCGTGTGGCGAGTTCCCTCCCTTCAATGGGTATTTACATAAAATTACATTATTATTTATTTATGTAGTGGTGATTAAGTAATCTCAGCAAGTATTGACGGATTGACTATCAAATTTTTAATATTTCGTCTATTATAATATAGTATAGATTAAATAAATTATTAAATACGTCGATCCAACATACGTTGATAATATTATTATAAACATATAGATCCAAAACATATGCTGATAATAATATTACTATAAATGTATAAATCCAAAACATACGTTGATAATACATGATATTCTTTATAATAGATATATGTCAAAACCAAATAATATGTACTATTCATCCGAGCCAAAAAAGTATAAAACTAAACCGATTAAAACAAAATTCAAATTAAAAGATAATTTGGCCCTGTATAAAGAAAATAATATACACTATTCATGCAAGATATAAAATTCTACCATTAATCTGGGCTAATATAACAAATAAAAACTAAATATAGGTAATTGAATTTTTTTGCATCATGTTAAAATAAAATAAATTCAACCTAAACTAAAATAATATACTACTCATCGGGCTAGAACTAAATAATAATCAAGCTAAACTAAAATATAACAAATAAAATTAATTACATATTATAACATAATAAAAAATAACATTTATTTAAAACACACGTATATGGAACGGGTATTATGCTAGTTATAGAAATATAAGAAATTTCGTAATTATATAATTTCGTTAGATCAACCAAATCCAAGTTATTATATCATATTCAGTTTTGTTTTGAATTTTATTTTAGTCCGGATTGAATATAATTTTTTTTGCCCGTATAATTGGTATATATTTTTATCCCGATATAATTATATTGACTAACGATTTATCTTTCAATTTAAATTTTGTTTTAGTCTGATTCAATAATATAATTTTTTAACTGCGTTAGTTGTATTTATTATTTTATTTTACACCGATACACCAAATCGAATTAACAATATTTAGTTTTTTATTTATTATTTTAACCCGGATCACGAGTACAATTTTGTTTAAGCGTGTATTATTATTGTATATCATTTATTTTATCCTGAATCATTATACCTTCTAACAAATTATATTTTGATTTAAATTTTATTTTAGACGGTTCAATAGTATATTTATTTGTGGCCTATATAAATAGTATATAATATTTTGTTATGACCCGAGATCATTGTACATATCTAATTCTATTCGTATTTATATATTTATTTTGTAATTATTAATGTATTAATGAGTCTTCAATATAACAAACTATATTTATTTTTTAATTTTTTATTTAAACCCGGATTAGTAGTATATTTTTTTTACGTTCGAAAATATTTTTTATATCTTAAAATTTATTTATATTTACATAATTATATTGTGAATATTAATATATTAGTGAGAGTATTTATGTTAAATATTTTTTATAATATTTTTAATCAAAAGGTAAGTTCTAGACTATTTCTATAGTATGTGAAATATCTTTAGTTTGATTTGAATTTTATTTTAGCCCATAGTATACATTACTTTATACTTTTTTAGTCATATCAAAGTATTCATTTTTTTTGGTAATTTTTATTTGTTAAATTTTATTTTGATTCTTTATTTAACTATTTCAAATTAATAAATATCTAATAAATAAAATATGAAAAAATTGTGCATTGCACGTAGAAACTTTAAAATTTGATAGTTGTTTGGTCGGTACTAATTAAATCAGAGTAAAATAAAATTTTGAAATAAAATAAATATAATTAGTTGAATTTGGTTGATAGAATTAACATCGGGCTAATACAAATAATATATAATATTGTTGTGCGCTAAAACAAATTTTATATAATTGTGGGTTACCTCTCATATCGATAATGTCACTGCTATTTTATTAAAACAAAATTAGAGATAATTTTTTGATCGGTATAATAATTTTGGGTTAAAATTAAATAATATATACTATTTATCCCGCTTAAAATAAAATTATACTATTTATCTGATTTTAAACAATATTAAAATCAAACTAAATATCTATAGGAATCAAACAAAATTAAAATCAAATTAAACATAATTTGCAGACTATTGATCCGGGCTAAAACTTTTTTTTATAGACACACATAAAAATATAAATAGAACTTCATTTAAAAATGTTAAATAAACAAATTCATCATATTAAAATTTTAATTAAAAATAAATTTTAAAAAAATTATGTAATGTAAAAAATTCCGTGCGAACAGGTTCTTAGCTAATTTTAATAGTAATAAAAAAATGCGATTAAAATTTTAATCGCATTTGAAGCCAATCACTTCATTCATAGAAAAACACAAGGCATTACTGGAGTAGCTGGACTTAAAGTGGATGTTTCAAAAGCCTACGATAGATTGGAGTGGCCATATATTGAGTGGATGCTTGATAAGCTTGGGTTTCCTCGATTATGGATAGAGAGAATTATGAAGTGTGTCAGGATAGTATCGTATAACTTTATTCGGGATGGTGCAATTTTTGGAAACGTGGTGCCTAAGAGGGGGTGCGTCAAGGGGACCCCATATCACCATATTTGTATATTATTTGTACTGAGGGAATAAGTGGTATGATTCGTATGTATGAGGAAGCTGGACTACTACATGGGTGCAAAATTGCACGAGGTGCTCCAAGTGTGACGCATTTATTATTTGCAGACGATTGTTATTTTTTCTTCCAAGCATCACAATCAGAAGCTAACAGTATGAAGAACATATTGAAGAAGTATGAAAGACTGTCAGGGCAGATGATAAACTATACTAAATCTGATGTGGTGTTTAGTCCAAACACGTGTGAGGTGGATAGGGTTGCTGTCTGTGAGATCTTAGGATTGAATCAAGTTGATAAGTCAGGTAAGTATCTTGGGATGCCAATGAGTATAGGTAAGAGTAAGATTGAGGTATTTGGGTTTTTACAGGACAAATTGAAACAGAAGCTGCAGACTTGGTATAACAAAGAGCTTTCAAAACATGGTAGATTAATGTTGTTGACTTCAGCAGCACAAACAATGTTCACTTTCTGGATGAGTTTGTTATTGGTGCCAACAAGTCTATGTGAGGAAATGGAAAGAACTATGAATGCTTTTTTCTGGGGGCGTGCTCCAACAGGTAAAGGAGTTAAGTGGCTGGCTTGGAAAAAGCTTTGTATGCCAAAGAGTTGCGGAGGGTTAGGAGTACGTGATATGCGGAACTTTAACCTAGCCATGTTGGCTAAACAGGGTTGGAGATTCCTTAATGAAAATAACCCTCTAGTGTCTGCAATTATGAAAGCAAAATATTACCCTGGTACGGATTTTTTACATGCAGAAATGGGAAACAATCCGAGCTACGCTTGGCGAAGCATAATGGCTGCTCTGGAAATGGTGAAAGCAGGTGCTAGGAGAAAAATTGGAAATGGTATGGACACGAAAGTGTGAACTGATCCATGGCTCCCAAATGTAGAAAATGGGTTCTTAACTACTACTATGCCTAATCAGTTATGTGATATTATAGTTAGTAGTTTCATGAATAGGGATGAACATCGATGGGATATGGATGTGATCAATGATGTGTGCAATAGTCGAGATATAGAACTTATCAAGCGTATTCTAATCCCTCTAGTTGATAAGATGGATAAATGGTTTTGGCAGCTTGATGAGAAAGGTGTATTCACTGTCAAAAGTTGTTATAAATGGATACAGGGTGAATTTGACAGTACATATCGGGCGTTCTGGACTAAGCTGTGGTTGTTGAGGTTACCATGTAAAGTAACAAATTTTCTATGGAGAGTGAGCAGAAGGTGTCTTCCTACTGCTTCTGCCCTGGTACAGAAAGGTATCAGTGTTAGTGATAGATGTCCCTGGTGTCATAGTGTAATGGAAACCGATGACCACCTTTTGTTTTCGTGTGATTTTGCTCGAACGGTATGGAGTACAACAGGTTTGGCTCAATTTGTGTACTCAAGGCAAGTGGACAATGCATTCATGGTACTTGTAACAGCTTTCGAGGTCTGTACAAGAGAGCAATGTGTCCAGATTGGGATGATTAACTGGAGTCTATGGAACAGATGTAACAAGTGGGTATGGGAAAGGGTTAATGGATCTGCGTATGGTGTGAAGGCTGCAGCGAAAAATTTACTTCGAGAATGGGGAGAAGCTCAACACAGTATGGCAAGTAGACGATCACAGGTACATACTACGGACCGTGTATGGAGGAAATCTCAGGAAGGGTGGCTTAAAGTTAATACAGATGCTGCTATATTCAGTGATGGAAGTATAGGAGTAGGTGCTGTTATAAGGGACTCAAATGGCAGATTTATAGGAGCCAGATGTTGCAAGATGGAAGGAGCTTGGAGACCAAGGGAAGCAGAAGCTATTAGTATGAAAGAAGCACTGTCCTGGGTCATCACAAAAGGGTACAAGCAGTGTGTCTTTGAGACAGACTCGAAAAATCTTGTGACTGCGCTAAATGGATCTCCAGATGAGGCGTTCTTTGGAACTATAGTGTTAGATTGTGATCACTTGTTAAAGCACATGAATCCTGTGCTTGTTCAATATGCTTTTAGATCTGCGAATATAGTGGCGCATGAATTAGTTAAAGCCACTTATTCTATGTCAGATTCAGGGAAAAGGTATATCATTCCCCCTCAATTTATAACTCATGTACTTGACATTGATAGTAGTTGATTTATGCAAGTACGGTTTTATTCAAAAAAAAAAAATGACCGAGGCCAAACCAACCAAAAAAAATTAATATTTCTCGGTACATTTTCTTGTACGGTGATTATCAACATCAAAAGTCTTAATGCTATAATATGTAGAATCAAAAGACCCCACATAACATCAAACTAATTGATCATCGACACTGTTCTTTTTTTGTCAAGATTGACTTCGTCTTTAAATATTTAGCTTCTCGTTATTGTGTTATATACCTCCCCAAATCATTCTTATCCTCCTTTGCGATTATTCAGAAAAAGAAAATTGTAAAAATAAGTTACATAACTATACTTTTTATGCACCTTAAAATGCGTGCCGCACACTTCCTCAGAAATGTAAACAATTGGAAGGGACTGAGAGAGTATAATATAAGAATACAATAAATAAGTAAGGATAATTAGATAAATTCAGCTTGTAGCAAAAAATAGGTACCATATCAAAATTTTTAATATTTCGTCTTTTATATAATAATAATAGATGTAGCCTAAAACTCGTGCGATGCACAATTGTTTTAAATAATTGTTATTTTATCATTTTAACTTTAATATTGTATTAATTATAATTGTTAAAAGAGTAAGTTACATATAATTTTTTAGTGTGGTGATATTGTATTAACCAACACAATATCTTTTAGTTTAATTTTTTCTTAACCCGATTCAATAGTATATTTATTTTGACAGCGTAAGTGGTATTTATTATTTTATTTTAGCCCCAACACGGTTTATATATATACCCAAATACCGTATTCTACTAGTGTATTTTATCATATTATATACAACTTTATTTCAGGATTTTATAATTTTTAACGATAATATTATATAAAATAATTATGTAAAAATAATAAATTAATTAAATGAGATTAACTAAGTAATTTCAGCAAGTACTGACCGACTTTTAAATTTTTAATATTTCATCTATTATAATGTAGTATAGATATAATATATTTTATTTAACAGAATTGCCCGTAATATTTTTGAAACAAGAGCCTAAAACTTGTGCGATGCACGGTTGTTTAAATCATCGTTATTTTTTTTAATTATAGTTGTTAAAAAAGTAAGTAATATATTATTTATTTTAGCCTGATGTCATTGTATCGGTTAACGGGGTAAAATATTTTTTAGCATGGTTCAATATTATAATTATTTTGACCGCATAAGTAATATTAGGCCTAACACCGTCTATATTTACCTAGAAAATGTAACCTACTGGCCTACGGTCTTCGGTATATATAACTTTGTTTCAATTTTTTCATTATTGTTTAACAATAATATTATATAAGATAATTATGTCAAATTAATAAATTATGTAAGGGTAATTAATTAATTTCAGTAAGTAAGTACTGATTGACTATCAAAATTTTAATGTATCGTCTATTATATATTGATATATCCGTGATATAATTTTTAAATTTTAAATATATCCAAGAATCGTGAGATTCAATATAAAAAAAATTCTTATATTTAATAGTTTAATTATCTAACATCTGATCTGTCAGTAGCAATATATAAAATCTATACTATCTATTTGTCTATACTATATTATTATAAGTAAATTGGGTGATAATTTGATTGGTTGGTTCATACATCTATATTATACTATTAGTGATCCTTTGGTTGGTTCAGACATTTCATAAAAAACAATACCTCTTTCACCACGGGAACTTCTGTATAAATAAGGTCAAATTCGATCCCCCTTCTGGTAAAAAAACATTCTATATTAGTAAAATCATAAAAACGTCATACATGATGTTACTGTGACAATTATTATACTCACGAACTTAAGAAAATTTATTAATTTCTTTAAATTGATATTAATTTTTTAAAAGAAATTTATTAATATTGTTAGATGCAATATAAATGATATTTTCAAATTTAATATTTCAATTATCGAAGTTTGAAATGGCATGTATATAGAAAATACTTATATCATTAAATTCATCAATTTTAATAAATAAATATTTATTAACTTTTATTATCTTTTATAATATTTATTATCATTGTAAATAAATAAAAAACAATACTGCGTACGTTAAAATCATCTTGTGCATAACACGGCTTATAGGCTAGTATTTAATTATTCATGTTTTTTATGTAATTGGTCGGTCAATACTTACTAAAATGACTTAATTATTCTTGTTTAATTATTTATGTTATTTTTAACTAAAACACGTTATCTTTTTTAATCAGTATTACTCCTCAAAATTAACATTAAAATCAATAATTCTAAATTATATTGAAGTCAAATTCTTGAATTAACTAGCATAATATCCCATGTGTAATTATCTAGCAATATTTCGGAATAGAGACCGTATAATTTCTGAATTTTTAGTTTCTACAGATTTTACACTACAAGAAAATAGTCAATAGACATGATCTCATATACATTGTTTAAAAAAATAACGAAGATTAGAGATATTTTTAACATTGGTAAATTTGTAAATAATGTTAAAGGAAATCTCATACATCAGTTGTAAAAAAAATCGATGTCTAAAATACTTTTTTAAAAAAATAAAAAACCGTAAACAGTTTCCCCCCTTTGTGATAAAAACATTCCCTCTTAAAATTTATTTTATTCCCATCCCCGATTTTTTCCCGATTCTCCTTCGTCTCACTCTCTCAAATCTCGTTTGTCATCTTTTTTCTTTCTCTCGACTTTCTCAAAACTCAAACACATTTTTATTGGTTATATAAGTTTTTTTTACATCAGACAGTAATTGTTGTCTTAGTGTGTATAAACCATCTTTTCTATTTACAAAAGCGTTGTTGTATAGGTCAATTGACATTGTTTCTTATTTTTCACATAGGTTACTAAATGACGTCTTAATGTGTTTAATACATCGGTTATTTATCTAAAAATGGTGTAATATACCGTCTTTCACATCGGTTCAAAATTGATGTTCACATCGGTCCTAAACTAATGTGAAAAAGTGACTTTTTTGTTAGAAGAAATTGATGTTATCATCTTATAAACTTTCAGAGTTTATTATCAGTATTTGATATGAGAGTTTAGCAGAAGGTGACGTCATCGGCATTTGTTATCAGCATTTGCTGATCAGTAATTGACATCAGTATTTGGTCACTTTAGCTGAAAGTCAAGAGATATCGAAGAAGGAAAGGATTGCAGTATACATGTCGGTATAGGACTTTATTATTTGTAACAATCAATACATGGACATATTTTAGGATTCCTTATTGTAATAGAATAGGATTTCTTATTTGATTGTGTAGTTGTGCAGTATATAAGAACATATTAGGTTTACACTTTATATGTCTTGAATTTATATATCTTTTATGTAACCTAGCAGCTCTCAAGGATAATTGTTCATTCTTTGAGAGAGTAGTTTTGTTATCAATTTTTATCAATCAATACAAAACTGTTACATTTGGTTGAGTAATTATTCGATTTGTTTGCATAAACTGTATTCACCCCCCTCTACAGTTGTATTAAGGACCTAACAATTGGTATCAGAGTTTGCTGTTAATACACAAACAATTTAAGATCCAAAGACCAATTACTAATGATAGACAAAGAAGTACAACAGAACCCCTCACCTCCACCAACCACAATTACAATTAACAATAACATGAGTAGATATGTTCCAATCTTGAAGATACATGAATACCCAATCTGGAAAGTGAAGATGGCCATGTGTCTAGAAGCATCAGATCCTGAATATCTGAACATGATTTATGATGGTCCTCACATGCCAATGAAGCTAGTTGTTGTTGTTGCTGGCCAAGAAGAAAAGATGGTTGATAAGGATAAGAAGGACTATACCCCTGAAGATCTTTCATCCATTATGAAAAATGAAAAAGTGAGATATATTTTGCATAGCAGTCTTGACAATGTTATGTCTAACGAATTTATTGGATGCAAAACTGCCAAAAAGATTTGGGACACTTTGGAAGTCAAGTGTCAAGGAACCACTTATATTAAGAAGAACATGAGGACTATACTGACTCAGTAGTATGAACACTATGACTCAAAAAATGATGGGTCCTTGACTGAAATCTATGACGAATTTCAAAATTTGATTAATGACTTATACCTGGTTGACAAAGAATATGATCTGGAAGACTCTAACTTGAAGTTCCTTCTTGCATTCCCAAAAAAGTGGGACTTAAAAGTCACATCAATTAGGGATAATTATGAACTGGATGATATATCTCTAGAGAGATCTATGGCATGCTGAAGACTCATGAACTGGAGATGGAGCAAATGAGAAAAATTAAAGGACCAAGAGCAAGATAGGTTGCCCTTAAGGTTAAAGAGAAGCCAAAGGAGAAAGCCAGGAGAAAAAGCCACTCCAAAGGCAAGGCTCTAATTGTAAATTTTGATATCGAGTCATCAAAATCTGATGATGACTCAAACTCTGATAGTGAATCAGACACTGAAAGTGATCATGACAATAATGAAGATATTGAACAAATAGCAGCTCTTTTGGTTAAAATCTTCAAGAAGATGGTCTACAAGAACTTGAAGAAAGGGAAGAGGTTTTCCAGGAAGGGCTCCAGTTCCTCAAACACTGATAAGAGGAATTACAGAAGAAACTCTGATGTGTAGGAGTCAAAAACTGGAAAGTTTGACAAGTCAAAGGAAAGATGCTACAACTGTGATGGAGTTGGACACTTTGCAGCTGACTACAGAAAGCCAAAGGATGAGAAGAGACAAGCCTTGATCACAAAGAAGAAGAACTGAGATGATTCATCAAAATCAGATGATGGTGTTAACTATGCTCTCATGGAAAATGCTGATACTGAGGCTAACATTGCTGAATTAAAGGTACCTCAAACCATATTTGCCTTTGATACTGATGATATTTGTGAATTAAGACTGTTTCTTAAATCTCTGCATGTTAGTTATAGGGATCAAATACTTGAGAATTATAGGATTAAATATGAAATATTAAACTCAGGAAAAGGAATAATCACCTAGAAGCTGAGTTGATTTTCATGCTAGAAGTTAAAAAAGAAAGAGATGATTCATTGTATGTTAAAGAAAAATTGCTAGAAAAGTATGCTTACTTAGAAAAGGAACTAGTTAAAGAAAAGGAAGTAATTAAGTTCTGAACTAGTTCAGGAAAATCAACTCAGGAATTAATAGAAAATGGTTGTTGGAGGTCAGGATTACGGTATGCTGATAAGTCTAATTCTAATAAGAAAAAAGGAAAAGAAACTGAGAAAGTTAAACTAGTAGATACTTATATCAAGGTAAAACTGGACAAGTCTTAGTTAAGACCTATTAAGTTTAATTTAAGTGCTAATACTGTTAAGTCAGTAAATAAAAAGGGATCAACATCTACATCTAAGTCAAACTTAAAAACTGATAAGTGTGAACAAGTTTACAACAAATTAGTAAATATTGGTTTAATGACTCGGAAGCAGCTTAAGCAAAAGATGAAGGAAGTAAAAATTAAAAACAAATAAAAATAGCCCAGAAAGAATAGAAATGGAAAGGTAGGTGTCATCAAGGATAATAAATTCAAACCCATTCCCAATGCACCTATAAAGGCATGTTTTAATTATGGTAGTGCTAATCATCTTATTGCTTGAAGGAAGATCAAAGGAATAAATATTGTTCATCCTAAATTAGAGTTTAGGAATAAAACAATTGCATATAAACCACAAAATCCGTATTTTCATTATGGTAGTGTTTGACACTCAATTTATACATGTAAAGAGTATCACAGTTTGTATTATAATTATTATGAACTGAAACCCTCTCTAAATAAGTCAAAAGTTATTTCTGCATGTGTAAACTCTGATATTAAGGATGTTAACATAAACTCTGATTCTAAGTCTTCTGCTACAAATGTTAACAAACTTAAAAAGACCAAAGGATCCAAGCAAGTCTGGGTCCTTAAAAATACAATTTAATTGTTAAATTTGATTGTAAGGTAACATGAAAAATTCTCTAGTCTTGGACAGTGGATGCTTAGGACATATGACTAGAAATAAATCCCTGCTGTCATAGTTTAAGGAAGAGGCTGATCCAAATGTTTCTTATGGAGATGGTAACTTAGGAAAGACTTTGGGATATGGAAAAATCAAGCTTGAAAATGTCATCATTGAGGAAGTAGCTCTGGTTGCAGGACTCAAGCATAATCTGATCAGTGTGAGTCAATTAATCTATGACATAGGTTACCATTTGACTTTTTATGAGAATCATTGTGAGATTGTCAGTAAATCAGATGGCAAGGTTGCAATGACTGGTTATAGACATGGTAACTTATATGAAGCCAGGGTCTCCATAAATATTGATGGAACTAAATTTGTCTACTTAGTAGAGCATCTATGGAAGAAAGCTGGAACTGGCATAAAAGAATTTCTCATCTCAATTTCAACAACATCAATTAACTTGTGAAGAAAGATCTTGTGAGAGGATTGACCAATGAAGTATTTACTCCTGTTGGCTTATGTGATTTATGCCAGAAAGCCAAACAAAGGAAAATATCTTTCAAGAGTAAAACTGAATCCTCAATTCTTGAACCATATCACCTGCTACATATTGATCTTTTTGGTCCAGTGAATGTAATGTCAATTGCTAAGAAATGGTATGCACTTGTCATTGTTGATGAATATACAAGTTATGCACACCAAGGATGAGGCACCATCCATTCTTCTTGATCATGTAAGGGAACTGGAAAATGGATTAACACATAAAGTCAAGATTATAAGAAGTGATAATAGAACTAAGTTCAAGAAAAGCACTATCCAAGAATTCTGCAAATACAAGGGGATAAAACAGGAATTCTATGCCCCCGGAACTCCACAACAAAATGGAGTAGTTTAAAATAAGAATAGAACTCTCATAGAAGCTTCAAGGACCATGCTTGAAGAAGCAAAACTGCCAATCTATTTCTGGGCTGAGGCTGTGCAAACTTCTTGCTTCACACAAAATGCAACATTGATCAACAAGCATGACAAAACACCATTTGAGATGGTAATAGGAAAGAAGAAAAATTTGAAGTACTTTCACATATTTGGATGCAAATGTTTTATTCTCAAAACTCATCCTGAATAACATACAAAATTTGATCTAAAAGGTGATGAAGGCATTTTTGTTGGATACACTCGCAATAAAGGATTTCAGAGTTTACAATCCGAGAACAAGGGTGGTCATAGAATCTATTCATGTATCTTTTGATGATAAGAAGATTACATGTCTAGAAGATGTAGATGACCATGAAGAGTTGAGATTTGAAAATGAAGTACCATATGCTAAACAGTTAAATCTTGATGCTGTAAATCCTGACATGGTAAATCTTGATATTGTAGATCCCGATATCACTCTAAATTCTGATGAACCTCATGTCAGTGGTAATTCTGCAAATACTGAAGCACATGTTGAGGGGGAGCAACATGAGTCAAGTGATTCAAATCAAGAAAGATCAGTGGATACTTCATCAGACTCTGATTCTTCAAATACTGATGAAACAAATACTGATGAAACAAATACTGATAGCACTGGAAATACTAATTCAGGGGGAGCTTCAGGAGATAACAGTGGTACTAGACAAAGTGAAACTAGAGACTTCATGGATCGATGGGGAGGTTCTACTTCAAGAAGTCAACTTTCTTCTACAAGAAAATGGACTAAGTCACAGACACCTAAATTAATCATTGGAAATCCTGATACTGGTGTGAAGACTAGAAGAGCCACTGAGAATGAATGTCTCTATCATTCTTTTCTATCTCAAACAGAACCCAATAAAGTTGAAGAAACTCGTCAAGATGCTGAATAGATCACAAAAATGCAAGATGAGTTCAATGATTGAAAGGAACAAAGTCTGGACACTTGTACCAAGACCAAAGAACATATCAGTAGTTGGTACAAATTGGGTGTTCAGAAACAAAACTGACAGTGAGGAAACTATTACAAGAAACAAATCAAGACTGATTACAAAGGGTTATTCACAGCAAGAAGGCATTGATTATGATGAGACTTTTGCTCCAGTTGCAAGGCTTGACGCAATCAGAATTTTTCTAGCCTATGTTGCTCACATAAAATTCAAGGTGTTCCAAATGGATGTAAAGAGTGCATTTCTAAATAGTGAACTTGAAGAGCAAGTTTATGTTGAACAACCTCCAGGATTTATTGATCCAAAGTATCCAGATCATGTTTATAAACTGGATAAAATACTCTATGGACTAAAGCAAGATCTTAAGGCATAGTATGAAACACTTGCTCAATTCTTATCGGAAAGTGGTTTCAAAAGAGGTACAGTTAATAAAACTCTATTTTTATAAGTGAAAGAGATGTGTCCTAAGTCCAATCATGTATGATGATTTATGAATAACTTTTATGTAATCTGTTTTGATTTCATTGATATTAATAAAAGACTTGTTTTGGTTTTATTGCGGGCTTTATCTATTTAAGTGTTTAAATAAGATATACCATAGTTTAGAGTAAAGCTTTTTATGGATTATGATGAGATCATAATAATGAAACCTAAAACATGATAACTCTAAACTTAAATATTTCCTGGTCGTAGGAATACTAACTGGTAATTAGTAATCCGCAAAGATCGATACATACTATGCTTGCTTCATTATGAAGGATGTATGTTCTCATAGACATTTGTGTGGTGACACTATAGCTAGTATGTAGGTGCTTATTATAGAATAAATTCACTAAACATGACTCACACAGCTGAACAACTGATGGAGTTCACTCACGTGTCAGCAGTTATTCACATAGTGATAGTTGTACAAGTATCCTTAGACTTAAGGTCATCATAGTCATCTTGTGTACACTGAACTATGCTTTGGTTTAGTTCTTAGTCTCCAGGGACAATTATAAGGGCTCTACTGGGTATAGGAATTTATACACGAAGATAGTGTATGATCAATAAAGGATCTACCCCTTCCAGTGAAGGAAGAGAATGTTTAATGCTGATCCACTTATGCTAGTTCAGGAATCTCTGGCCAGAGTGAATGAAATTAGAAAGGAGTTTCTAATTTACATTAAATAGAACTAAGCATAGTGAATGGGAAAGAAAATGATTAAATAAGATAGGCTTGACACAAGTTCCATGCCTTGTATTTAATCGTGACATTGCAGGGTAGAAGGAATTGATTGTACGGTAACTACTCACTGAATAGGTTCTTGGTATTCTAAGCAGTGAATTCGTATTATCCGGATAGTCGCGATATGCTGAGTAGTATCCCTCACGATGTAGAATAAATATGATTAATTTATTAATTAATCATATTTAATGAATTAGAGAATTTATATAAATAATGATAAAATAGTTTTATTATTATTTATTTCTACTATCGGCTTAATATTGAACCTACAGGGTCACACCATAAAAGAGAATGATTTAATGGTGGAGGAATTAATTAATAATGGCTGGTAATTATTTATTTGTGAAATAAATAATTAATTAGCAGATTTAATAATTGATTAAATGAGATTTAATTAATTCTTAATATTATTAATTAAGAATTTAATTTTGGAAATTAAATCAAGTGAGAGAATTATTTTTCTAAAATATTTAGAAAAAAAGGATTAATGATTAAAAGGTGTTTTAATTATTAGTTAATTGGTTAAATAAGAATAATCAATTAAAGGGTTAATAATAATAATATTTTATGGAAAATTTTCAGCTGAAAATTTTGCCTAAAAATATACTATTATAAACCCTATTTGCCTCAACCCAAATAATTAACCCTAATTCTAAAGTAGAACAAGAGGGAGGCAACTGATTCTCTCAACCTCTTCCTCCATCACATTGTACTCTTGCTGGATACCGGTGGAGTGCTTCACACTTGAGGAGCAGCTGCTAGGGATTTCCGTTCATCGTTCTTGGATCGCTATTAAAGACCTCCATCTTTCCATTAACGTAAAGCTTCTTAAGGTAAACATACTGAACTACGAATTAAATATTATTTTTCGCATGGATCCTGCGAAGGATTTCAGTTTTTTTTTAAGATTTAAATTTACGTTTTCGTTACGTTTATGTGCTAAAAACCCTTCAATGACATCAGAGCTACTTGTGAAAAGTTTTTAATTTGTTTATGTGTTTAACTGTTTTCGATATATGAGCATATACGTGATTCGCCACGATTTGATGTTGATATAATATGCTTATATATGTATGGTTTTGAATATATGATATTCATGTGAGTTGTATAATCATAAAATAATTATGTAATCTGTATATATACTGATATATACATGATTTATGTTTGTTCTAATTATGAGAATCATATTAGATACGGATTCTGAATTGGCTGCTGCAGATTTGCTGAAATCTGGGTCTGGTGTCCGATTTACGCAAACGAATACCCTATTCCATAGGTAAACGAGCGTCTGAACAAAACTGATAGCTAAAGCTATCAACGACTCATCTGTAAGGCGTTTGATGTCGTTAATTTCCCGTAAACAGTGATTCTTATTTTTCTGATTTGATTCTGATTTTTGTCATTTTTGTCATTTTTTTTATGATTAGATCATGGATAATTTGATATGTTAAGATCAGATTATGTGTTTTAACATGCTTTTATGTTTTGTATGAGCACGGTGGATGGTTATGGCCTTTCGACCTTAGTGTAATGGTTTTGGTTTTGGTTTTAAATATGACTTGCATGTCGTCAATCTTTGTAATCATAAATCTCGAATGTAATTCGAGTTATTCTTGTAAGTTCATTAGATTAGTTTTACTTTTAATCTATGTAATGTAATTTAAGACTCAAGAAGGCTATCCAATGGAGGTGATACAAAGAAGAAGACGAGGCATACAAGAAGTCTAAACAAAAAAGAAGACTTATGTAATAAGTAGTTGTATTTATTTCCATCACCATATTAGATTGACCTTGATATTTATCATGAGCTTGATAAAGATCACATAGGATAGGGCCATAACCAAACACATTTACTTTATTGCACTTTACATTTACTTGTTTATTTAATTTTATATATGAGATATATGCCTATGTTTACCATGCGATGATAGATTTAGGTGAACTTAAATCAATATAAGGCGTGCTCTAGAAAATCTAGAATAGGAATCGTTTCTTGCCTTAACAATAATATTATGAATACAATCATGAGATTCTTGTGTTTATGAAACACGTAATTAAATATGAATTTTCAATATTGAGAGAAAGGATGATTCTGTCAAAAGCAGATTTCTATCTGTAAGAAAGGGGTATTAAGTGACGCTTCTTGACAATACTCCCCCCGATCTGGGAATCATCAGATTATCGATTATTGATTTGAAATATTTAATTTAAAAGGAAGAATCTCTTTATAATATGATTATGATTGTAACATAATATAATCCCTCTAAAATTAAATAATATCAAGTAGTAACTGGCCAATGACACAACGGGCTTGTGTCGGTTATAGCCTTCCAACATGGTAGAAAGATGGTAGAAAGTGGTTCTTATTTTTAAATCATTGTCGATTCGTGCTACAGCCGAGGGATTTGATTTCGAAATAAGAAATACTTGTCTATTACATAGAGATGTGTACATGGAATTAGAATCTAAAGGTCGTTACGTGCTACAGTCGTGGGCCGTTGGAGATTGATTCAATTGTACGAAATGTTGGGTTAGAATTGACTTAGAATATTGAGTTTGTCGTGCTACAGCCGTGACTCAATTATTCAAGAGGTTAAAGTTTTATTAGGGAATAACATAAGATGTAATTGACAAGAGTTGTCTGCCTATTGAACATCACATGACGTTTCATGCTACAGCCGAGGTTGTGTGATGGAATGTAGGATCCCTATTCCCACTAGCATTATGAATGGTTAATTTTCACTTAGGGGTTGTATAAATTAGATAAACTAGTGGGAGCCACTTATGAATAAATACCCGATTCATATAGTGTCTTGAAATGAAATTGAATATTTGCTAAGTGTTGTTATGTGTTCATCATTTACAGATTTACTATATTCGTTATGTCTTATGCACTATCACTCCGGAGTATACTAGATGCTCACAAGTTGACTGGTCCTAGTTTTGCTGACTGGCTTCGAAACTTGAGAATTGTTCTCAGGGTTGAGAAGATGGAATGTGTGCTTGACTCACCTAAGCCTACTGAACCTGCTAGCGATGCACATAATGATGAACATGTTATGTATCGTAAGTGGATAGATGATGCAAATGTTGCTCTATGCATCATGCTAGCTTCCATGAACATTGAGCTACAGAAGCAACATGAGCATATGGATGCTCATACTATCCTTATGCATCTACAAGAGTTGTATGATGTGGCAGGGAGGACAGCTCGATATGAGATATCGAAGGAGCTGTTCGGTTGTAGGATGTCTGAGGGATCATCTATGAATGACCATGTACTTAAGATGATCAATTTGATTGAACGTCTTGGATAACTTGGTTTTTCCATGGATGGGGAGCTGAGCCAAGACTTGGTCTTGCAATCACTTCCGAGTTCGTTCTCGCAGTTTGTTGTGAACTTTCACATGAATAAGCTGGATGTCAGCCTGCCTGAACTCCACAACATGTTGAAGACTGCGGAATTGAATTTTCCCCCTAAGAAGAGTTCTGTTCTTCTAATTGGTGAAGGTTCCAATCCTAAGTAAAAGAAGAAGAACCCTTCCAAGAAGAAGAAAGTAGGTGAGAAAAAGCCGGTTCCACCAAAAGCTGAAGACCCCAAGAGCAAAGCTGTTTGCTTTCACTGTAACAAGGTGGGGCACTGGAAGAGGAACTACAAGGTTTACCTTGCAGAACTGAAGAAGAAGAAGGGTAGTGAGACTACCGCTTCTGATTCAGGTATGTTCATGATCAAAGTTAATATGTCACTAAGTCAAATTTCTACTTGGGTATTATATACCGCCTGTGGTTCTCATATTTGCAATTCGTTGCAGGGACTATGGAGAAGTAGGACTCTTGAAGAAGAGGAGGTGATTCTACGGATGGGAAATGGAGCAAGAGTTGCTGCTGAAGCTGTAGGATCATTTCATTTACATATGCCTACGAGCAAGACTATTGTTCTAAATAATTATTATTTTGTTCCCTCGATTGTGAGGAATATTATTTCTATTCCATGTTAGACTTGGCTGGATTTTCGTTTGTTATTCAGAATAATAAATGTTCAATTCTTAGAGATAACGTTCTTTATGGAAGTGGTATTTTAAACAATGGTCTGTATGTATGTGATGTAAAGCATAATTTACTACAAATTGAACATACTAATAAAAGAAAAAGGGATGTTGAAAATCTCACTTTCTTGTGGCACTGCGGACTTGGTCATATTAGTGAAAATAGACTGCGGACATTGCATAAGGAAGGGTTACTTGACCCCTTTGATTTTGAATCATATCCTACATGCGAGTCTTTTCTATTGGGTAAAATGACCAAATCTTCATTTAGTGAACATGAAGAGAGGGCTGCAGATTTGCTAGGATTGGTACACACAGATGTATGTGGACCAATGTCTATGCAAGCCATGGGTGGATTTTCATACTTCATTGCTTTCATAGATGATCGATCTAGATTCAGATATGTGTATTTGATAAAACACAAGTCTGAAGCCTTTGAAAAGTTCAAAGAATATAAGTATGAAGTGGAGAAACAAACCAAACATAGTATTATAACTCTTCGATCAGATCGAGGTGGTGAATACTTGAATGGAGAGTTTCTAGCTTATCTCAAAGAAAATGGTATAGTCTCCCAGTGGAATCCTCCATATACTCCACAGTTGAATGGGGTATCTGAAAGGAGAAATCGAACTTTGTTAGACATGGTTCGGTCCATGATGAGCTATGCGAATTTTCCAGTATTCCCGTGGGGTTATGCATTGGAAACCTCAGCATATTTACTGAATAAGGTGCCTTCCAAATCTGTTCCTCAAACTCCATATGAGATATGGAAAGAAAGGAAACCGAGTCTTAAACACGTTAAGATTTGGGGATGTCCAGCTTATGTCAAGAAAGTTGACCCAGATAAGCTGGAATCTTGATCCGTAAAATGTAATTTTGTGGGATATCCTAAAGAGGCTTTAGGGTATTACTTTTACACCGATCATCGGGTGTTTGTCTCCAGACATTCTACCTTCTTGGAAAAGCAGTTATCCTTGAAGGAAACAGTGGGAACAAAATTGAACTTGATGAAGTTCAAGAAGCACAAACTACTACGGATCAAGTGGAAACACCTGTTCAGACTGAACAACCTTCTGTGGAACAGCCCATTCGTAGGTCAGGGAGAGTGTCTCGCCAACCTGAGAGGTATTATGGCCTTGTCATTAAGAATGATAATGAGTTGTCAGTCATTGATGATGACGACCCTGTGACCTATAATGAGGCTATGAGTAGTGTTGACTCAGAGAAATGGCATAGTGCCATGAAATCCGAAATGGAATCTATGTATACCAACCAAGTATGGACTCTAGTTGAGGCGCCTGAAGGTGTTAAGCCTATTGGGTGCAAGTGGGTATACAAAAGAAAGATTGGAGCAGATGGGCAGGTGGAGACCTATAAGGCCAGGCTCGTGGCAAAAGGATTCAGACAAAGGCAAGGGATTGACTTTGATGAAACTTTTTTTTCCTGTAGCCCTGTTAAAATCAATTCGGATTTTGCTTACGATTGATGCTTACTACGACTATGAGATCTGGCAAATGGACGTGAAAACGGCCTTCCTTAATGGGAAACTTGAAGAGGAAGTGTATATGACACAGCCAGAGGGTTTTCTTTCCAAGGGAAATGAACACCTAGTGTGTAAGCTACTGCGACCAATATATGGTTTAAAGCAAGTTTCTCGTAGATGTAACATCCGTTTTGATGAGATAATCAAAGAGTTTGATTTTATCAAAAACATAGATGAACCATGTGTCTAAAAAAAGGTTAGTGGGAGTGCGGTAATATTTCTTGTATTGTATTGAAAGAGGAGATGTCAAGAGAGTTGACACACATAACAACGTAGCAGACCCACTCACAAAGCCACTTTCTCAAAGTCACTTTGATCGTCATAAAGACAAGATGGGTATTAGATACCAGAGTGATTGGCTTTAGTACAAGTGGGAGATTGAAAGAGATGTGTCCTAAGTCCAATCATGTATGATGATTTAGGAATAACTTTTATGTAATCTGTTTTGATTTCATTGATATTAATAAAAGACTTGTTTTGGTTTTATTACGGGCTTTATCTATTTAAGTGTTTAAATAAGATATAACATATTTTAGAGTAAAGCTTTTTATGGATTATGATGAGATCATAATAATGAGACCTAAAAGATGATAACTCTAAACTTAAATATTTCCTGGTCGTAGGATTACTAACTGGTAATTAGTAATCCGCAAAGATCGGTACATACTATGCTTGCTTCATTATGAAGGATGTCTGTTCTCATAGACATTTGTGTGGTGACACTATAGCTAGTATGTAGGTGCTTATTATAGAATAAGTTCACTGAACATGATTCACACAGCTAAACAACTGATGGAGTTCACTCACGTGTCAGCAGTTGTTCACATAGTGATAGTTGACCAAGTATCCTTAGACTTGAGGTCATCATAGTCATCTTGTGTACACTGAACTATGCTTTGGTTTAGTTCTTAGTCTCCAGGGGCAATTATAAGGGATCTACTGGGTATAGGAATTTGTACACGAAGATAGTGTATAATAAATAAAGGATCTACCCCTTCCAGTGAAGGAAGAGAATGTTCAATGCTGATCCACTTATGCTAGTTCAGGAATCTCTGGCCAGAGTGAATGAAATTAGAAAGGAGTTTCTAATTTACATTAAATAGAACTAAGCATAGTGAATGGGAAAGCAAATGATTAAATAAGATAGGCTTGACACAAGTTCCATGCCTTGTATTTAATCGTGACATTGCAGGGTAGAAGGAATTGATTGTACGGTAACTACTCACTGAATAGGTTCTTGGTATTCTAAGCAGTGAATTCGTATTATCCGGATAGTCGCGATATGCTGAGAAGTATCCCTCACGATGTAGAATAAATATGATTAATTTATTAATTAATCATATTTAATAAATTAGAGAATTTATATAAATAATGATAAAATAGTTTTATTATTATTTATTTTTACTACCGGCTTAATATTAAACCTACAGGGTCACACCATAAAAGAGAATGATTTAATGGTGGAAGAATTAATTAATAATGGCTGGTAATTATTTATTTGTGAAATAAATAATTAATTAGCAGATTTAATAATTGATTAAATGAGATTTAATTAATTCTTAATATTATTAATTAAGAATTTAATTTTGGAAATTAAATCAAGTGAGAGAATTATTTTTCTAAAGTGTTTAGAAAAAATGGATTAATGATTAAAAGGTATTTTAATTATTAGTTAATTGGTTAAATAAGAATAATCAATTAAAGGGTTAATAATAATAATATTTTATGGAAAAATTTCAGCTGAAAATTTTGCCTATAAATATACTATTATAAACCCTATTTGCCTCAACCCAAATAATTAACCATAATTCTAAAGTAAAACGAGAGGGAGGCAACTGATTCTCTCAACCTCTTCCTCCTCCATCACATTGTACTCTTGGTGTATACCGGTGGAGTGCTTCACACTTGAGGAGCAGCTGCTAAGGATTTACGTTCATCGTTCTTGGATCGCTATTAAAGACCTCCATCTTTCCATTAACGTAAAACTTCTTAAGGTAAACATACTGAATTACAAATTAAATATTATTTTTCGCATGGATCCTGCGGAGGGTTTCGTTTTTTTTTAAGATTTAAATTTACGTTTTCCTTGCGTTTATGTGCTAAAAACCCTTTAATAAGTACCATGGAAGGACCTGTTATTAGTTCAGATATATGTTGATGATATCTCTTTTAGTTCTACTAATGTTAAACTCTGTGAGAGGTTTGCAAAGTTAACGCAGTCCAGATATCAAATGAGTATTATGGGAGAATTGAGTTATTATCTGGGTTTACAAGTAAAGCAGACAGATGAATGAATCTTCATAAATCAGTCAAAATATACCAAGATTTTGCTCAAAAGATTTGGAATGCAAGACGGTTCTACTGCATTTACTTTTATGGCCACTATAACCAAGTTAAATTTAAATACTGGTTCATCAGTAGATATAACTAAATACAGAGGTATGATTGACTCACTCCTATATTTGACTACTAGTAGACCTGATATCATGTATGCTACATGTCTGTGTGCAAGGTTCCAAGCTGATCCAAGGGAACCACATCTATTAGCTGTGAAAAGAATTTTTAGATATCTCAAAGGCACCATGAATCTTGGATTATGGTATCCTAGAGATTCAGACTTTAAGCTTATTGGATATTGAGATTCTGATTTTGCAGGATGCAAAATAGACAGGAAAAGCACTTTTGGAAGCTTCCAATTTCTTGGTGGCAGATTGGTTTCTTGGTTTAGCAAGAAACAATGTAACACCCCCAATTTCAAGGTCGAGAATTCGGGTTGTTACGATCACTTAATATTATCTAATAAATAATTAATCCTCTTTTCACATCAATACTCGACCTTTTAACCAAACTCACACACACACAGGTTATATGCTCAGAAATATTACTAAATTAATGTTAAAGTATTTAAGTTATTACAGACCGAAGGAAATTATCCCAAAAGGGTGAACGCCGAGAACAACTCTACATGAGACTGACTTGGGTCACAACTAGTCTTGGTTCAAGTACTCAAAAGGAAACTATCTCTACTCGTCTACCTGAGGTGGCTGGCGGACGAATAGTCTACGGTACTCACGTGCGTCCCCTACCCGCTTGCGGGCAGTCGTCCTGGTTCGGGCCATGCTGGTAATCTGTTATGATATGATATTTATAAAAGCAAGAGTGAGCACTAACGCTCGGCAAGATATATAAATCCATTATTTAAATATGATCATTTATGGAAAAACAACCATTAAGAATTGTATATCCAAGGTTTCTAAAAGTTTATATGCTTGTCAATTATGATAAACTCAACTTTAAATGTATCAGTTTAATCAGTTTATACTCGTACTCATTTCATCTCAAAATCTCAATATGATGTTTGAACCAAGATTCTCAAATGGATGTGATATATATACATCAACATCCTTATTTAAAACTCAGCCTTGTCGGCCTTCTGCTGTAGGTTTCACAACAATTTATCCAAAGTGGAGGAAAGGGACTATACCGGAATAAACCACGTACCGGTGATCAGCCGAATACGAAATTTTCTCTACTAGTAGAAGGAATACAAACCTAGCCGCCTTTGGGCTTATCAAGACATTACACGATGGTTGCCCATTTCCGTGCAAGTCCGAAAGTCAATGGTCACAGAGACCATATAACTGTATACTGCGCCACTCCGCGCTTGGTCACTACCCGTTACCTCTCTGTGTCGGGCAGGCCACATTCTAGTCCCAAAACAATTATATCATTTACATAAAATCCTTTATCGAAGGAATAGATCATTCTGAGTTGACCTTTAAATAAGATGATTTATTCATCACTTTTAATTCAATTGATCCTTGGAAGTTGTCGGAGTTTTGAATTTAAAATCATTTTCAAACCCTTAACTGTAGTAGAGTTTTACATATATTGTTCACTTGTTTTTCATTGAGCGAGGAAGCAAAACCCTTATGCTTCTAGACTAAGTTCCCTAAGGTTTTGATAAGTTTCAGATGATTGATCTCTTTCAAGAATTTTGAATAATTTAGAAAGTATCCTTGGAAACTGTCTATTTTTAAATGATTTTTAGAAGTACGGAATATTAAATATTTACGGTCTCATAATATTTTTAAGAAGGGTTCAATGAATTGATAAAAATCTTAATTAAATACTTAAGACATGATTTGACATCTTATAATTATCCTTCGAATGGTTACATACGTTTTAGATAGAGTGAATTGATTTAAAAACTTTTCAATATCTCTTTAAGTATTTTTCGGATATTTTAGTAACTCTTTAGGTATTACTTATAAATAAATAAACACTAGGATATCCATTGAGTGAATATTCGATTGTCTCTTATAGTTATAAATCAAATCTCAATCGTTCGCTTAATAGGTATGTTACGCGAAAGTACTTGTTTATTGAAATAGAAATCTTTCACGTTCGGCTCGTTCCGGAATTAAATCGATTTAAAATATCTCTGACTCCCACTATCTTGTATTATATTAAAATTACGTTTCAATTACTCATACTCGTATAAAACGAAGTTTGTTTTCGTAAATAATCGCATAATTTGAATGTATTGATATCACAGACAAGCATATATTTTCAAACTGTAAATCATGGAATCAATATCACAACAGTATATATAGCATGGATAATTTGTGATAGGTTTTCGTAAACTTTCCTCGAGTGCTAGGAGTGGTATGGTCTCGGGGCTTTTATTGGCGATCTAAAATCAATAACCAACGATCTTAGTTAGTACGCGATTATCGATTCGCTTCACTAAAACATTTTTATAAAATCGAAAAATTAATATTTTCTTAAAATTCTTTTTGTACAGTCTTCCTTGCTGCATTATTTAATTATCGTGATTTTTCCAAGATTCCGAAATCATTTTTAGCCTTTCAAAATCATCATGCAAGTGGCCTTATGTGCAGTTGGCTTTTCGTATGAACGCTCTACACTAAAACGGTCATAACTCCTAAACCGTAAATCCCCTCGTGACGATCCACACATGTACAGAAACTAAAAATCAAGATATACCCAGTCATTGCCAGTGACTTACAAGTTTCAAATATTTACATGGCCGAATATACTGCAGAAGGCAGACCAAGTGCAATAGGCTCAACATTCCATCTCTACTACTTGTTCTTGACACAATCACTACTTATGACCAACACAACACTTTTTACTTCTCAAGATCCACCCACATACACCTTATATACTTTATCTAGCTTCACATACAAGCATCAAAACTCAAAAACTCAAGTACTTAGCAAGAATATGAGCAAAACAACCTCACACATACACAAACTTTTGGATCTTGACACTACATCACAAATAACTCTTAAACCCACCCTTAAAATTTTAAAGAATTGGAAGTTATACCTTCTTGAGCACTAGGAGGGTTAGTAATAAGATGATTAGGGCTTGGTTTGCTTGAAAAATACTTAGAAGGGCTAGATCCTTAAGAAACAAAACCAAGAAACCATGTTAGTCAAAACAGTCCATAAAGTTCTTGAACTTCAAGAATTTGTTTCTCACAAACCATTAAGAATTTGGCCATGAAATCATAGAGATAACTTTACTAGGATGTAAGGAAGCTTTTTGAATTTTTATAGAATTTTTAATAGAGGGAAGGATGGAGAAGTGAAGTGAAGAAGAGAGCTCTTCTCCTTTTCTGCATGAAGCAGCCGAGAGCAAGAGAGGGGTGGGGGGGTTTGGCTTGATTTTTTGTTAAAGTGTGGGAGTGTATAAGATGTGTTTGATAGTGTGTATATATGGGAATAATAATCAGCAAAAAAATTGCTTGTTTGACAATTTAGATGAGTAGAAATGAGGAGGTATGGCCTTGTACTTCCTTGTCTCCCACTTACTATTCGCTTACTATTCACTTACTATTCTACTACTATTCCACTAACTATTCTAGTTAGCTTCTAATTCCCTAGTTACATCTCCTAACTACTAGTTAGCTTGGTTTTGCATGGCCAACTTGCATGGAATTAATTTCTCATTTGATTATTTATCGTACACGCGATTGTCGTTCCATTCCGATAGTTTAATCGCATAACATTTCGTTTCGTAGTGAATTCTTTTATCGCTTATAATCCTTTAACCAACTCTATTCCTTTCTCTTGATCATAGAAACACCTTGATATAATATTTATTTCACGTAGTATTCCCGGTTCTACGCCATTCCTTACGGATACGAAAACACGTAGTATAATCGTGAATCTTCGAATTCCGACGGCTTTTACATTCACTTATTTTCCTCGATAAACAAGAATATGATCTCGGATTTCCAAATTCCACTATTTATATTTGTGATGAACTCCATACGTACTACATAATTAGTTCCAGTTACTATTCACTGAAGTTTTAAAATATTACAAAAATCAGGGTTCTTACAGTCTCCCCCTTAAAAGGATTCCGTCCCGGAATCAATCCACAAATAGATGGGGGTACTTTTCTTGCATGTGACTCTCTAATTCCCAAGTCAATTCCTCGACGTTGTGATGCCTTCATAAGACTCTGACTAGATTGACACTCTTGTTCCGGAGTACTTGCTCTTTTCGGTCGATGATTTCGACTGGCTGCTCAACATATGACAGATCTGGTTGAAGGTCTACTTGCTCATGCTCCACTATATGTTTGGCATCCGCATTATACTTCCTCAACATTGATACATGAAAAACATTATGAACCTGTTGAAGATTTGGAGGTAAAGCTAACTCGTATGCCATGGGTCATATCCGTCTTAGAATCTCGAAAGGTCCGATATAACAGGGGCTCAGCTTCCCCTTCTTCCCAAATCTCATCAATCCTTTCCATGGTGACACTTTCATAAATACCTGGTCACCCACTTCATACTCTCTGTCCTTCCGTGCCAGATCGGCGTATTTACGCTGTCGGTCTTGGGCTGCTGTTAGGCGTCCTCTGACTAATTGAACTATGTCCCTTGTCCTTTGCACCAAGTCGGGACCTAGTAACTTTCGCTCACCAACTTCATCCCAATACAAGGGTGAACGGCACCTTCGGCCATACAACGCCTCGTATGGGGGCATTCCGATACTTGCAAGATAACTGTTGTTGTAGGCAAACTTTATCAAAGACAGGTGTTCATCCCAAGGACCCTTAAAATCAATTACACACATTCTCAACATGTCCTCCAATGTCTGAATGGTTCGCTCACTTTGTCCATCTGTTTACGGATGGTAAGCGGTGCTCATGTTTAGTTTGGTTCCTAGGAATTCCTGAAAGCTCCTCCAAAATCTGGAGCTGAATCGGGGATCTCGGTCAGATACGATAGCTACTGGCACTCGATGTCTTACCACAATTTCCTTAATGTATAGCTCCGCTAATTTATCCACTGTAATT